>NC_079314.1:15112619-15412619 GCF_029931775.1 Euleptes europaea
GAGCAAAGCATACACTCTCCAAGGTGGGCTCTGGTTCTGGATGAAGCCCACGATGTGGGATATGTTGTACGGGGCAAAGCAGATGGCGAAATTGAGCAAAGTGGCCACGGCCAGACCCACGGCCCGTTGCTTCCTGCGGGCCTGGATGTTGGGCAAAGAGGTCAGGATGCGGATCAAGTTGACGTAGCAGAAGAGGGTGATGAGGAACGGGAGGCAGAACAGGGAGAGGCAGAGTTCCAGCCGGACAGGGAGGAGGATGCGGAGTTGGCCGGGGGAGAACTTCTCGTAGCATTTGGAGATGTTGGAAGGATTGAGGCTGGTCTCGTTGAGGCCGGCCACCTGGTATTGGACAATGTAGACAATGCTGCAGTGGGAACAGGCCAAGAGCCAGAAGAAGATACTGGCCACCACCGCATAGGCCGGCCTGCGGTTCAACTTGTATTTGATGGGATAAGCCACACCCAAGTAGCGCTCCACGCTAACTGCCGTCAGGAACAGAGTGCTGATATAGATGCTACTGTAGTAGCAAAAGCCGGTGAGAGGGCAGAGGAAGTCGGGGAGCGGCCAAGTCATGCCCGAGGCGGCCTCCACCATCTTGAAGGGCAGAAAAAGCAGGAGGATAATGTCAGAAATGGTCAGGTTGAGTAAGAGGATGTCGATGGGGGCCGGCTTCTGGCGGACTTTCAGCAGGAACGTGTAGAGAGCCAGGAGGTTGGATGGGAGGCCGGTCAGGAATGCGAAAATGTAGACTGAGAGGACAAGGGCGTTGTGCGGCAACAGATCCATCCTTTTAGATTCTGCAAGATAAATAAGGGATTTTTACATTTTGCAGTCATCCGGGATGCTGATTTGCTAGTTCCTCAAATTACCAAACTCTAAACCAGGGGTGTCGAACTCATTTGTTACAAGGGCAGGATATAGAGAGGGGCTTTGGCTCAGTGTTAGAGCATCTGCTTGGCATGCAGAAGGTCCCAGGTTCAAGCCCCGGCATCTCCAGTTAAAGGGACTAAGCAAGTAGGTGATGTGAAACACCTCTGCCTGAGACCCTGGAGAGCCACTGCTGGTCTGAGTAGACAATACTGACTTTGATGGACCCAGGGTCTGATTCAGTATAAGGCAGCTTCATGTATTCATGTGTTGTGTTCATATGACACAAACGTCACTTGGTTGGGCCAGACCATGCCTTGCCAGCCCAGATCAGGACTGGGGAATGGTGGCTGCCTTGGCTGGATCACGAGCCGGATAAGAGCTCTCAAGGGGCCGGATGCGGCCCATGGACCTTATGTTTGACACACCTGCTCTAAACCCTATTCTAATTTCTCTTAAAGTGCACATTCACCAATCTGCCTCTAGGTGGAGATCTCCCCTCTCCAGTGCAGGCTTACTAGACAGGTGAGCATCTTTGAACATATTGAAGAGTCTCCCTATAAGATGCAAGAATATTTGAATTACTGTAGATAAATATACCCAAATGCAAGGCATTGTTCATGGCAATAGTGAGGGCAGTGAGTGTCCAGGACAACTTGACATGATGCTGGAGCTCCAGGATCAACTCTGAGCTACAGGGGGATTTATTTATCTCTATTTGTTTGAAATATTTACATCTCCCCCATGGTCGCAAAGCAACTCATAGAGCAACAAATTGCAAGGACACCAGAAGAGCATAACAATTCATCAACAAGATAAAAACAGGATGAAAAATGCAGCCAGATTGTCTTCCACCAAATGAAATTAAACTGTCTTACACTTTTCCTAAATGCAATGAGCTTGAATCTGATTGATACACTGGAAGAGCAAGGGTTTACCCTTGTTGCTTTCAGTGTATTTCCCTGCATGGAGCAGCTTTAAAAAGGTAAAGGTCCCCTGTGCAAGCACCGAGTCATTCCTGACCCATGGGGTGACGTCACATCCCGATGTTTACTAGGCAGACTTTGTTTGTGGGGTGGTTTGCCAGTGCCTTCCCCAATCATCTTCCCTTTACCCCCAGCAAGCTGGGTCCTCATTTGACCGACCTCGGAAGGATGGAAGGCTGAGTCAACCTTGAGCCAGCTACCTGAAACCAACCTCCGTTGGGATCGAACTCAGCTCATGAGCAGAGCTTGGACTGAAGTACTGCAGCTTACCACTCTGTGCCACAGGGCTCCTGGAGCAGCTTTAGGAGTGATTTAAATCAGGAAAATGGGTGGGGGCATCCCTCCCCCGCTGCCCTACCTGTGGAACTCCTTGCCTTTGGTCCACAAGTAAAAGGAGGAATGGAAGACACACAGGCCATTTTTACATGGTCAATTTTGATGCTTGCTCAAAGCTCTTTTTTAAAATGCAACTTTAAAGATGCCTTTTCATGGTCCCAATGCAAAAGGAGAAGTTCCACTCCCCCCACTCGCCTGCTCCTTTGTTCCTGTTTGCATAGTCATTGGCATATGCATAGCTAACGTGCCTCTGTTGTTTTGCATTGTTCCCTGAGGGAGATTCTTTGCGGCAAACACCAAAAGTCATGTTAAATGGGCTCTTTTGTAATGTGAAGCAGGTATGCGCCGGCTTCACAGTCACTTCCGGAATGACAGTTCAAAATGCAAAATGCAAAATTTTAAAAAATATGCGGGGCAATTCAGCCTGGAACGTGCTGCTAATTACCATGCAAAAATGGCCACAGAGAAATCCCTTGCTTAGACAAAAATAAAATCTAAAACATATCTAGTTTGCTACAAGCTGGAAAGCTAGCTTGTCAGGGAAAAGACTTAAACCTTTCTCCCTGACCTGTTAATTTTCTAGATGCAGGGTGGGTTTGTCAGAAGCGTTCAATCCTCTGAGCCGCCTCTGAGCGGAGAGGAAGATTGACCTTTTCATCGTCTGGTTGGGGAGTACTAGGTCACCATATTCCCCAACTTCAAGGCCTCAGTTGTGATGGATGAGGCAGCCCTGAATGTATCAATATTTATTTAGCGCTGCTTCCTGTTCAGATAGAGAGAGGCTGCTGGGGGAGTGGCGAGGAGCTAGAGCAGGAACGTGTGCCTAAATTGCAGTATTAAAAACTGCGAGCAAATATATTAGGCAAATAGGAACTCTGTGGCCAACAGGGGCGGGCGGGGAGGAGAGCCGACTTCTCAGATGAATAAATGCATAAACAAAAGGACAAGCACATTCCAGCAAGTAGGACAAAGGGACCGCAGTTCAGAGTCAATGGCCAGGATCCAAAGAACAGAGAGACGAAATCTGTGAGCCCCAAAAGAGATTAGATTTGCGTTCCTTGGAACACCAGTCCAAAAAGCCACATGGTGGATAGCTTTTGAAACTGAGGCGGGGATTCAATATGCAAAGGAGTCTACTGTTTGGAGAAATGTCATCAACATTTCCACGGGGGATTAAGCTCCTGAGATAAGCTGTTTGGATCACCCAAGAACGCACGAACCTGCCTTATTTAGGGTTGCCAACTGCCAGGTAGTAGCAGGAGATCTCCTGCTAATTCAACTGATCTCCAGCCGATAGAGATCAGATGACCTGGAGAAAAATGGCCGCTTTGGCAATTGAGCTCTATGGCAGTGAAGTCCCTCCTCTCCCCAAACCCCATCCTCCTCAGGCTCCGCCTCAAAAATTTCCAGGTATTTCCCAACCTGGAGGTGGCAATCCTAGGCAGTGGCTTTCCAGTCTCAGGCGGAAGTCTTTTGCATCACTTCCTGATCCTTTGAACTGCAGATGTCAAGGATTGAACATGGGACCTTCTTTATGCTAAGGAGATGCTTGGCCACTGAATAGGCTTACCATTTGACCCCCTCCATGGTGGGTAACGCCTGCCTTCCGCTCCAATCCTCTGCCCTCAAGCAATTGAGGAGGGGGAGAGGGCCTCCCTAGGATTTCCCCCATTTCTCTGTGGTCTTTCCATAGAGATTAGTGGTAGGGTTGCCAGGTCCCCCCTGGGTACTGATGGTGGATGTAGGGTTGCCAGCTCTGGGCTGGGAAATACCTGGGGATTTTAGGGGCGGAGCCTGAGGAGGGTGGGGTTTGGAGAGGTGAGGGACTTCAATTCCATAGAGTCCAATTACCAAAGTGGCCCTTTTCTCCAAGTGAACTGATCTCTACCGGCTGATCAGTTGTAATAGCAGGAGATCTCCAGGCACCACCTGTAGGTTACACAACAACAAATCACAATCACTGTTAATTAAACAATTGCAAGAAAAGAACAGTGCAGGCTCAATGGAATCAAATTCTATATTCAAAATGTTACAAAAGTGCCAAACAAAACCATTGCAGGTGAAACATACATATATACAACTATATACAACAGCTGTCAATAATGTGACAAGCGCTAATAACATCGAGTACAATGGCTGTCTCCAAAAGGACGTAAAGCAAAGAGTTCAATCATAAGGAAAGGTTCTCAATCTCAACTTCGAGGTAGGGTTCGCAACTCCAATTATGCCAATGGCACAGATGGAGAAAAGGAGAGAGGAAACGCTTTTTCGGATAGTTGCTGCGCTTTCACCTTAAGCATAGCTTCATCAGCCTAGGAATATCAATAAATTGCATGTAATATACATTGTAATACTTATGTTAACAGATAAACTATGTGAAACCTAAATAGTCTTACCTCAACAACAGAGGGTAAAGCCCGTAAATATTTTAAAGTTTGCCTGAGAGGTTCAAGGTTATTTTCTTCATGTCTCGTTATTTAAAAGTAACTTTTTTGTTTTGCTATTTTTCTTGGAGTATTTTCTTTAAAATACTCCCTTTTGTGTGGGAGCTTATTTAAATATTTAAAGAAAATTCCTACCAGTTCCTACCACTCAGCCACATTCCTGGTATATGTTTGCAAGTTAGGGTTGCCAATCTCCAGGTACTAGCTGGAGATCTCCTGCTATTACATCTGATCTCCAGCCGATAGAGATTAGTTCCCCTGGAGAAAATGGCCTCTTCGGCAATTGGACTCTATGGCATTGAAGTCCCTCCCCTCCCCAAACCCCACCCTCCTCAGGATCCACCCCCCCAAAAAAAACCCTCCCATCGGTGGCAAAGAGGGGCCTGGAAACACTATTGTAGATTCACAAAATAGGTAGTTTGATACTGTCTAATTATTAGGAGGGAAGATCTGCATCTTTCTGCAATTTTAAGCAGCTTGTTTAGAGTGGAATGGTTCAGCCAGTAAATTGAAGAAGAAGAAGAGTTGTTTTTTATATGCCGACTTTCTCTACCACTTAAGGGAGACTCAAATCAGCTTACAATCACCTTCCCCTCCCCTCCCCACAGCAGACACCCTGTGAGGTTGGTGGGGCTGAGAGTGTGTGGCTGGCCCAAGGTCACCCAGCTGGCTTCGTGTGCAGGAGTGGGGAAACCAACCCAGTTCACCAGATTAGCCTCTGCTGCTCAAGTGGAGGAGTGGGGAATCAAACCCAGTTCTGCAGGTAAGAATCCACCACTCCAAACCACCGCTCTTAACCACTACACCACACTGGCTGAGTTTTGCTTGCAAACTGCCTTTGCTCTTTCAGTGATCTTGAAGAATCGGGGCTGAAATGGTCCCTAAAGAAGGATTAAGATCTGCATGTCATTACTTGATTGCATCAGTTAAAGTTTTGACCTGGATTCTCCAGACAGCTTTTGTAAATCAATTGTTCCTGCTTCAAGCACACAGATTCCTTGTGTTATGACTGCTTTTCCTACAATGCAATTTGAGTTCAAAGACCCCTGTAAGAGTAAAAATGACAGTAGAGGATCTTGTCCATTCATCTGTGGTAAGCCTCCTCTAGGCAAACATTTTTGGAGGGTTCTCTAGAATGAATAACAATGGAAGATTCTGAAAATTTATCTTTTTGCCAATACATGCAAATGATGTGACTCACACTTCTTTTGCATTGGTTGCATGGAACAGATTAGAAATAGATTCGCTGGAAACGCTCTGTGAACCATCTTATCTAATGGCTTATGTAGCCAAGCCTATCATCTGTTGATTCTTTTATTAATTCGTTTGCATTATATTGTAAAACTTCTAGGTAATTTTATCTGAAAATCTAGATCAGGGGTGTCAACCAAGAAAACAAGAAATAAAGTTGAATGGATGGAAGAAATATAAATTGTTTGAATAGAAGGTTAATTTAGGAGAACGTAAGGCACATTTGGTAATATGTTATGTTATGTGTTCTGTAGGTAGGTAGAATATATGTTATGTCTTATTTTGTATGATATGTATTGGTAATTTTAAGTTTAAAAATAATAATTATTTTTTTAAAAAGAAGTATTTGCTTTTATGGTGACATTTCAATACCTCCTAATTAGGTCTTTCTCTGGTGTTTTGTGGCATCTGCTTGTCAGCAGCTTCATGACAGGTTTTCAGTTAGGGTTGCCAACCTCCAGGTAATAAGATAAAGGAATACCTGTGCTGAAAAAGTGTAGACTAAGTTAGTCAACAGCACACAGTGTAATAACAAATGCAAAAAAAGTTTGGCAATACTAACTTGTGGTATTTATTTGACATAAACAATTATGTCAACCCGACGTGAAATACCAAATCTAATACCGAGCCAAAGAATCTGCGTTTTGACTGTTGCAAAGAGGCGGTCTGCCCTACAGTCCTTCTTCGAGGCAATTCGCCATAATTAATTTCTACAGTGCTTATCATCGGACTGAAAGTCAGTTGGCACAATTAATACAAGTTTAGCCGGCATCGCCGCACAATTACTAAAGACGCTGCACATTAACCAAGAGCTGACGAAGATACCGAAACGTGTCCAGACCGGCAACACGTCCTCTTCCTTCCTCATCCTCGTTCCCTAAGATCCGATCCAAGCTGAGACGGCTCTCTTGCCCTCGCAAGAACCTCTCCAAATTCTGAGGCTTTTTGACGGTCCATGAAGACCACGCAGCAGCAACGCCACACGCTAGGGACGAGGTTGGATTAACTGTGAGTTTAACACCTTTAACTTTAAGCAGTGCTTCCTAAAACCTTTTTGTTAAAATGAAATTGACCTTAATTTAATTTCCTTGTTGTGATACAGTTGTCTATACACTGTGAAGTTAACAGTTGTACATGTGAAGTTTATACATGTACATGTGAAGTTTATACATGTTTTGTTTCTTTTTTGTCTTTTTTTGCTTTTATTATCAAGCTGTAACACTGCCTTATCACTGCTTGCTCATGTGAAGTCATGCTGTGTTTAAGACTGTATTTCTCTGAGAATATATCAGAGCTCAAAACGCAGATTCTTTGGCTTGGTATAAGATTTGGTATTTCATGTCAGGTTGACATAATTGTTTATGTCAAATAAATACCACAAGTTAGTATTGCCAAACCTTTTTTTGCATTTTTTATTACACTGTGAGCCCACGTGCTGTTGATTAACTTAGTCTTAACCTCCAGGTAATAGCTGGAGATCTCCTGCTATTACAACTGATCTCCAGCCGATAGAGATCAGTTCCCCTGGAGAAAATGGCCACTTTGGCAATTGGACTCTATGGCATTGAAGTCCTTCCCCTGCTCAAACCCCGACCTCCTCAGGCTCTGCCCCAAAAACCTCCTGCCAGTTGTGAAGAGGGACCTGGAAACCCTATTTTCAGTGCTACTCATCAGCAGGGTTGCCAACTGCCAGGTAGTAGCAGGAGATCTCCTGCTAATTCAACTGATCTCCAATCGGTAGAGATCAGCTCACCTGGAGAAAAATGGCCGCTTTGGCAATTGAACTCTATGGCATTGAAGTCCCTCCCCTCCCCAAACCCCGCCCTCTTCAGGCTCCGCCCCCAAAATCTCCTGCCGGTTTAGAAGAGGGACCTGGCAACCCTACTTATCAGCAAGAGAGAGACCACCATTTGACCAAACGACCTGCTGTTGTTTGGATTAAAAGGAGAAGCAAGTCCTAAAATGAACCAGGTGGAAAGAAATGTTTTGTTTTCGGAATGTCTATATTTTCCTACACACATTTTTGTAAATCCTCGGTTAAGCACAAGAGTGGCTGCCCTTTGACCCAAAGGCCAAGTGCTGTTTGGATCTAAAGGAGGCAGGAAAAGTATGACCCCCTAATGGACCCGGTGGAAATAACTATTTTGTTATTTGAATGCACCATAGCCTTTGCCTTGCATCTTCCAAATGTTTATGTAAATCAATGGTTCCTTGTTAAGCACCAACTGGTCTGTTTGTTTGCGTTGCTCTCGCAACACAGAGATATTCCATAGGAATAATTGCAGTGCAGGAGAGAGTATACCTTCCGTGTATATCACCTGGGATGGTCACTATTATCGGGTGTTTTTCAGGTGGGGGGGGCAGGGGGGATCACAAACATTAGACTTCCTCCCTGTTCCGTGAAGTCAGCTGTGTTTGAAAACCACAAAAAAATTTCCTCAATCAGCACCCACAAGCTCAGCTCGTAGGAGGTGATGGAAAGTTGAAGCAGAGAGATAAGAAGTTAGCGTGTAGGAGAAACCTATCAAGTTGTTGTAGGGCACTGTGGGAGGTCATGGTGGAGTGGGGGTGCACAGTGAGGAAACAAAAAGGGTTTATGCCTGCCAGCCGTTGGCGGGGGGGGGGGACGACCCCTTTCAGGTTTCGTTTTTTAAAATCCCATCTGCTGGAAAAGTGCAAAATATCTTCCTGCGTCAAATCTAAAAGTTCTTCCCTTGTGCAGTCTGAACCTATGCCTAGAAGTAAGCCTGGCAGCTTCATTGGGGTTTTCTGAGAGGTAGGATGCTTAGGACTGTGAGTTATTCAACTCAGTCACGAGGTCGAGGGTGTTCTTGGAAGGTTGATTCATGTCCTTGATGTTTCCAGTATGGTGTCTCCCACAATTCTTTAGGCACCAAACTCAGGTTGCCAGCTTTTTAAAAAGCCATCTAGATAGATAGGCAGATAATTGTGGGTCTTTTATTCATGACTGTTTCACTCGTCGTCATCTCTCTGGTGACTTCAGGTCTTTGTGTTGATTATGCATGCCATTTCCGACCGTCAGAGGTCACCTTGCTCTCCCCCTGCCTTTCCCCCCACATTTAGTCCACATTTTCCAATTTGAGATAAAACAAGTCTCTGAAAATGCAAGCAAAATGCAAGGAAAGGCAGGGGGAGAGCGAGGCAACCTCTGATGGTCAGAAACGTCATCACAAAGACCCGGAGTCATAGGAGGGGTGACGGAGAGTGAAACAGCCATGCATAAAATACCAACATGTACAACCTCTATAAAAAGGTGATATGAGGGGGGTGCAAAACCTTTGTACAAGACCCCGAACCTGCGCCTTGAACTGCAGACAGATGGTGGCTAGGCTTGCCAGGCCCCGAAGCTCCACCGACGGGAGCTTTGCAGGCCTGCAGCCAAGGTGCACGATGCACGGCCGCCTGTCGCAGCATGCTTGCACACCCTGCATGATGCGCCGCCTATGTCACTTCTTGTTTTACCTGGAAGCTACGTGGACACTCTAGCAATCTTGGCTGAAATTCTATGGTTTCCATAGAATTTTAGAGTTTTAGCCAAGGTTACCAGAGCGTCTGCGTCACTTCTGGGTAAACCCGAAAGTGACACATGCGTGCTGTGTGTGCATGCACGCAGTGCCCACCAGCCCTCAGCTGTCGACAGGCAGCCCGATGGATTGGCTGCATTTTACCTGCCACCACTGGGCACTTGGCAACCGTAACGGTGGCTTTGGGTCTGATTAGATCAGTGGTTCCCAACCTGTGGGTTCCGACCTCCTTGGGGGTCGCGAAGTGTTTTCTTGGGGGTTGTCGCCACGTTATGGTATAAGAGCCCCGAAGGCGCCGCGCTCGCCTCAGACCCTCTGCGGAGCTCTGGTGGTGCGCTCGCAGCTCTCCCCTCAACCGCCATCGTCTCCTTCTGCTTCTCGCCCACTCCTCCGCCATGAAGAACAAGTTCTGTAATGGCGGCGAGGCCGACCCTTCCCCACTGGGGATCCTGCTGGGCTGCAGCCCGGGCCCCGTCCTGCCCGCCCTCACCCAGTCGCCCTCCTCCACGCCATCTCTGTCAAGGAGCTGGGGCTCTGGGGTCAGCAGCCCCTCGTTCTGGCGCTGCCGCCCACCCCTCCCTCCCCGCCGCTCGAGGACCAGCCCAACCCCCGCCCCCACCGCAAGGCGTATCTGTGGTGCAAGGAGTTCCTGCCGGGGGCGTGGCGGGGGCTGTGGGAGGGCCAGGTGCACATCACGCCCATCAGGTCAGCACCGGGTGGGTGGGGTGGGCCGCTCGAGGTGGTGAAGGCATGGTCTGCTAGGGGAAGGGCTGACTGCCGCGGGTTTCTGAGCATGTACAGAGAGCTCTTCCCTCGCTGTGGAGTCATCCCCCCCCGCCATCTCGTGCTAGTCCAGAACAGGCTCCTGATGTCGTAGCCAGTGGCAGAGTGGGTCTAAAAATGTTGGTTGCCAGGAGACAAAGGGGCCCCTCCCACAACTATAAGGCTATCATTTAATTTGTATAAGAAATAAATAAAAAAATTCAAAAAATACATAAGTGGGAAAAAGGCACAATTAAAATTTTAGATGCATGCCGTAATAGTATTGGAGCTTCTATTATGTTTTCAAGCTACTAAAAGGCCATTAACATTTTTAACATGTTATCTAATGTTTAAGGGGCCCCCACTTCATTGGGGGCCCACTTGCCATCAGGCAAGCGGACACCCTGGCCAGTCCCCCACTGCGGCCAGGGTGTGAGTTTGCCTGATGGCAAGTGGGCCCTATGGGCCCTTGATTAGTTAATTAAATATTACGTTAATTAAATATTACGTAATTAAATATTATGTTGGAATTATATTCTGAAAAATCTATTTTTAGTGTGTTTTCTTTATCCTATTGAAAATATCATTTTATGGCTTTATGCAAATATGGCGGGGGTCGCAGGTTACTTGGCAATTGTAAAAGGGGGTCACGACTCGAAAAAGGTTGGGAACCACTGGATTAGATGATACGTTAAATGAGAGTTGGGCTGGGGAAACCCCAACCCAATTCGCATTCAACATGTGACCTGGGACTTATCTTAAAAATAGGGTGTGTGAGGGGAGGGGAAATGTCTCCCAAGTTTGGTATAGCAGCAGGAGGGGCTTCATCATTCCCTCCCTTCCACTCCGGAGACTTTCACTAGCAGAAATGGGCTGTGGAGGGCAGGCTGTTTGTCTCACTACCGGTTCCATGTGTCTGCCCAGGAGACAGGTGTAACTGGCAATGAAACAAAGGGCAATTATGCATGGGAGGTTTTGCCTTGGATTTGCCGCTCTTTAGATGCACATTTTCCCCATCCAAATTCTCAAAACTAAAAAATAAGCTCCCATGCAGAGTTTTGAGAATTCGGATGAGAATAATGTACATCTAGATAGCAGCAAAGCCAAGACAAAATCTACCATCCATAATAGTCAAAACAGCCCATCTCCCACCCCACAGCCCTTTTCTGTGGGCTAAAGTGAGTGGGGTGGAAGGGAGGGAATAATGAAGCCCCTCCTTCACTATTTGTAAATGAGGTGGGGTTTACATTTGCCAGGCTCCAGGTTGGGCTTGGAGATTTCCTGAAATTACAACTGATCTCCACACTGCAGAGATCAGTTCCTTGGAGAAACAGGAAATTAACGGAAAGCTTCCAGATTGGCAAGGTATAAGACAAGGATGCCTGTTGTCACGGCTGCTATTTAATTTAGCACTGGAAGTGCTGGCAAATAAGATTAGACAAGATCCTAGAATTAAAGGCATAAATGTGGAAGGAGAGGAATTTAAAATGAAATGTTATGGTGATGGTGTGTAATGCTGACTGTTTCTAATCTTCAGTGGTCCATCGGATATTTAATGGAGTGATGAATTTGAAATATATTCAGGTTATAAAATTAATAGGAAGGGAGGGACAAAAATCATTTTAATTTTTTTTAAAAAGACAAAAATAATTTTAAATTTTTTATCAAGACAAGAATAAAATGCTGGCAGAGAAATTACAGGATACACAGTGACTGAGGATCCTGTAAGATATTTGCGAATAAAAATAACAGGACAGAATAAAACCCTATTCAAAGATAATGATAAAGTAATGGGGGGGGTTTGAAAAAGACTTATTGAGATGTTCAAAATTAAAGACCTCGTGGCTCAGAAGAATTTCAGCGATCAAAATTAGCATGTTACCTAAACTGAATTTTCTGTTTCAGATGCTTCCAATTTATCTCGAGGACAAGACTTTGAAAAGTTGGCAACAACAGATACATAAATGTTCCTTGGAGAAAATCTGCTTTGGAGGATGGGCTTGATGACAAAATATTCCACCAAGGTCCCTCCCCTTCCCAAACCCCACCCTCCCCGGGTCTCCAGGAATTTCCCAACTTGGAGTTGCCAAACTTATTGGTTCGCCCCCAACCCAACTCACAATTAGCACATTATGTGATCAGATCCTCTATGTGCTGTAAAAAAAATTGCATATTTTTACACTTTGAAATACTATTGAATGCACAGGAGCAAACCAGCAATTTTTGTACTGGTCAGTTGGCAACCACACACCAAATCATCCTGGCCCATCCCAGCAAGTGGCCTGGGTAGATTTTCAACTGCTGTGCTTAGGGTCGCCAGCCTCCAGGTACTAGCTGGAGATCTCCTGCTATTACAACTGATCTCCAGCCGACAGACATCAGTTCGCCTGGAGAAAATGGCTGCTTTGGCAATTGGACTCTATGGCATTGAAGTCCCTCCCCAAACCCCGCCCTCCTCAGGCTCCACCCCCAAACCTCCCGCCGGTGGCGAGGAGGGACCTGGCAACCCTAGCTGTGCTCCTGGGCTTGCATTTCCCCTGACCTTTCTGCCTCTGGAAGCTTTTTCCTATGACTGTCTCTTTCTGCAACTGGATTGTCCTCAGTGTAAACAGTATGTGGGCGAAAAAGGCCAGGCTGCCACCCAAGAGAGGGGATTATTTATCCATTAGAGCCTCAGAGGGATAAATCACGAGGCAGAAACAATACAGGCCCTTGGGGGAAAGTGAGCACTCGGGAGCCTGAAAGTAAACAGAGCTGTAGTCGAGCCCCTGACCCCCACTCTCTTCCAAATAAAATCCCTGCTTGTAAAAATTGTTCACAGATATATGGCCTCTTGCTTTTTTTAGATCCTTGGCAAAGCCTGTCTCTTTTCATGGCCGGCCTTCATTTTCACCTGCTCTTGACAGGGCAAGAAAGAGATGCCCGAAATGTAGGGTTGCCAGGTGCCCGCTGGTGGCGGGCAAACCCCCGGCAATTTGCCCCTCTGCCCGCTGACCACCTGAGGGTCGGCGGGCAAATGTGCACGCGCGCATCACTTCCAGTTTAGAACCGGAAGTGCCGCCTCGCGTGGGGTCTTATACCTCTTAGTTTGAGTGGTAAAGGGCCACTTTACCACTCAAACTTAGAGGTATAAGCCCCCTTGCGAGGCGGCACTTCCGGTTCTAAACCGGAAGTGACACGCGTGTGTTGGCGCACGCATGCGCGCGCATGCTTTTATGCTACAACCTTCCACCAGAGGAGAAGAAGGACCTGGCAACCCTACCGAAATGACCTGCAGAGGCATGTAGGAACAGGGTTGCCAACTCCAGGCAGGGCATGGAGATCTGGAATTACCATATATTTTTAGACTACAGATATCAGTTCCCTTGGAGAAAATGGCTGCTTTGGAGGGTGGACTATATAGCATTATACCCTGCTGAGGTCCCTCCCCAGGCTGCTGGTATTATTAGACCTCACAGCAGCGTTTGACGTGGTCGACTATGATCTGTTGTCCCTCTGCCTCGCCATCACTGGAATACGTGGGACAGCTCTTCAGTGGCTGTTCTCATTTCTCCAGGATCAGGGACAGAGGATGGTGCTAGGGGAAAGGATTTCACCATGACAACCCTTGGTGTGTGGGGTCCCCCAGGGGGCGATTCTCTCCCCAATGTTATTTAACATCTCTATGTGCCCTTTTGCCCAGCTAATCTGGAGTTTGGGGCTGATTGTCACCAGTATGCGGATGACACCCAGCCGTATCTGTTGATGGGTGGCTAGCTGGATGCCATCTCAGATACCTTGGCCAGTTGTCTGGAGCCATGGTGAGATGAAGCAAAACTGGCTGAAATTAAATCCATCCAAAACAGAGGCTGGGTTAGCGGGGAAGAGATGAGGCATCTCCTGTGGCTGGGTTAGCTGGGAAGAGATGAGGCATCCACTCCCGGCTCTTGATGGGGTGCAATTGACACTGGCATCTACTGTTAAGAGTCTGGGTGTGACATTGGATGCCTCCCTATCAATGGAGGCACATGTCTCAAATGTAGCTAGAATGGTGTTCTTCCATCTCTGCTGGGCTAAGCAGCTGGTGCCCTGCCTGCCCCGCCCAAACCTAGCTACAGTGATCCCTACAACAGTCACCTCCAGACTACACTACTGCAAATTGCTCTATGCAGGGCTGCCCTTGATGCTGATCTGGAAACCCCAACTGGTCCAGAATGTAGCAGCAAGGATCCTTATGGGGACCCCTAGGGGAGCACTTATTAAACAGGTGCATCGCCAGCTGCACTGGCTCCAGGTCGAGTACTGGATCAGGTTTAAGGTTCTGGCGTTGACCTTCAAAGCCCTAACCATGAGTGTCAAACTTAAGGCCTGCGGGCTGGATCAGGCCCCTTGAGTGCTCTTATCTGGCCTGCGAGCCAGCCGAGGCAGCCACCCCTTCCGCTCCCAATCTGGGCTGGTGGGACCTGCGGGACCACCTCTCCAAATATACCCTTCAAAGAGTGTTACTCTCTTCTAGTACCAACTTATTCGTGGTTCCTGGCCTGAGAATAGGGTTGCCAGCCTCCAGCTGGTGGCAGGAGATCTCCTGCTATTGCAATTGATCTCCAACCGATAGAGATCAGATCACATAAGAACATAAGAACATAAGAAAATGTTTCACCTGCAGAAAATGGCCGCTTTGGCAATTGGACTCTATGGCATTGAAATCCCTCCTCTCCCCAAACCCTGCCCTCCTCAGGCTCCACCCCAATAACCTCCCACCGGTGGCGAAGAGGGACCTGGCAACCCTACCAGAGAAGTGTCCAGGAGTCCTCAACCAGGGCCAGTGCTTTTTCAGCCCTGGCTCAGGCCTGGTGGAACTCTCTGTCGAAGGAGACCCAGGCCCTGTGGGATTTGGCACAATTCTGCAAAGCTTGTAAGTCAGAGATGTTCCACCAGGCCTACGATGGAGAGCAGTGATGGTTTCATCATAGCTGGCCTCCCTGTCCCATCCTGGTCCTGCCTTTTCCACCTTCTCATCTGGCTGGCACCTGCCACCACCACTAATACTATTGGCGCCATCTAGATTTTTTGGTCTTATTCTGTTAAAGTGGATTTTATTACACTGTTTAAAACTATAATCTATTATATATGTTGTATTTTAAATTGAATGTTTTGTTCTTATTGTTGATGTGAGCCACCCTGAGCCTGACCTTGGTTGGGAACGGGTGGGATAAAAATCTAATAAAATGAAATGAAAATGAAACTCTCCAGGAATTTTCCAATCCAGACTTGGCAACCCTAGTTTAAGGCCCATGTCTTTTAGTGCAAAAAGAACACCTGTAGACAAATGAGCATTTAGGCGTAACTTGATTATCACTTTCGGTGTATCTTAATAGCGGCCATCAAATAATAAACTACAGCTAAAGTAACAGCCTTATCGTTACTAGACAGCAGATAGATTAAGTGGTAGTCGTGCGAACATACAGGAAAGTGTGAAATCAATGGAGTAATAAAAGAAGATCTTATAGAGGAATATAAATCACAGCTGAACAAAAAATGGGTAAGCGTTTCCGTCTTTGCCTTTCCACACAGGCAGGCTCTCTGTTAATTCGTTGAGGGGTAAGGCATTATGTCTGGCCAAGAAGAAAAGTCTTTGAAAGGTTGGGATGGTTAAGAATTCAAGATAATCTGGGAGCACTGGAAAAGATAGGGTGCTTTGTCCCCAGAAGGAAGGTGCGCATTTCCTTCTGGCATCACCATATAGTTCAAGATGGCCCCTTCATTCTAAATCCATGAGTATCTTATTCATTACTAAAGGGAAGTCTGAGGGAAAACTTGGATAAGAAATCTGTAAACTTGAAAGTTAAGGCCTATGTAACTTCATGAGACTTGCTTCATATTGAACATGGCCATGATCAGGTTATATCCAGTTCATCTCACATGCCAGCAAAGTTGCCACTTCGTCTTTAAGCTGTAGAACACATGTCAAGTTGAGATGATTCAAAAGCAAAATTATACCTGTGATCCTATTCTGCTTGCCTTCTTTCTGTGCCGGGAATAGCTTCATCTGTACAATTTCTGTGTGTTGGGCCTAGAGTTGGCAACTGCCAGGTGGTGGCTGGAGATCTCCTGGTATTTCTAACTGATCTCCAGGCAACAGAGATCAGTTCACTTGAAGGAAATGGCTGCTGTGGAAGGTGGACTCTATGGCATTGTATCCCATTGAAGTCCCCCCCAAACCCTGCCCTCCTCAGGCTCCACCCCCAAAATCTCCAGGTATTTCCCAACCTGGAACTGGTAACCCTAGCTGGGCCACTGTTAAGGGCATAGAAGCAGAGCCAGTGAAAATAATAAGAATGAGATGCTGGAAGTTGTACAAAAGCAAATGCATGTCGCATGTCAGCTTTGCATAATGGGACATCGGATTTGGAAAATATGAAAATGTTATTCCCCTGATCCATGGAGGCCCTTGGCTATACCTACCTCAACTTTTGTTGCTGCAAACCTGCACCACCAACCCAGAAAACAGCTCTTGATAATAATCACTCCAAGCATGCAAAGTTATGTTCAGTAATACTGATATTTTCATAATTCAGTGAAGATCGGTTTCCCCTAAATTGGTGTTTGCCCACTGACTTGGGGTTGGAGAATTAGTGGAATCGGTCAGGGCAGAGAGAGAAAGAGAGTTGGGGCAGATGGCATTCTGATCATGTCTTAAGAATGCTTCAGAAAAATCTCAGCAGACATTCCAGGGATGCTAGCCTCCAGGTGGCACCTGGGGATCCCCTGGAATTACAACTCATCTCCAGACTCCAGAGATCAGTTCCCCTGGAGAAAATTGATGCTTTGGAGTGTGGACCGTATGGCATTGTACCCTATTGAGGTCCCTGTCCTCCTCAGGCTCTATTCCCAGATCTCCATGATGTTCTCAACCTGGATCATCCCCTGCTGGTGGCCAGCGAAGACCTAGCAACCTGCAGACATTCTCTATGGATTACAGTGTTCCAAACTGTTTAGAGAGCCAGTATGGTGTAGTGGTTGAGAACAGTGGCTTGGAGAGGTGAACTCTAATCTGGGGAACCGGCTTTGATTCCCCACTCCTCCACATGAGCAGCGGATGCTAATCTGATGAACTGGGTTGGTTTCCCCAGTCCTACACATGAAGCCAGCTGGGTGACCTTGGGCTAGTCACAGCTGTAGACCATCTGCATCAAGAATCTTTTCCTGTGGGTTTTTTTTTTTTTTGCCCCTGTGAAATGTCATATTTGCACATCAGCAAGATATGATGGTACAGATCACATCAAGATTGCTTTTAGCCAGGTAAGCATTGTTTCTGGTAGCATGGGAGGAGGGAGAGGTACATATTTATCAAACGAACTCAAAGCTGCAGCAAGACGTGGACTGTCCTACTCTGGAATTATTTTAGAAATGCTTCTAGTTAAACCAGAATTCAGGATGAATCAAATGCATCACTGAGTGAAGTTTTGGAACTAATGGAACAGAATGGGGTGGGAGAACCTGCTTGTTCCTATCAACATCAGTACATTCTGCACTTCCTGGAGAAGGCCATGGCCAGTGAATATGGTTGCCAGGTCCCTCTTTGCCACTGGTGGGAGGTTTTGGGGGTGTAGCCTGAGGAGGGCTGGGTTTGGGGAGGGACTTCAATGCCATAAAGTCCAATTGCCTTATAAGCATCGCTCCGGCATAAGGGCATGCATGAAAGACGCACCCCTAGTAGAACATTATATTCAGAAGTCCCATGGGGAGGATGATATAGCATTTTTTGTACTATGGGTGTACAAACCACGCCCTTATCAGACACAAAATGTGCAAAAAATCAAGCCACATAATGAAACAAAATTTATTTATTTATTTAAAACATTAGCCCCTTGGGGCTGAACACAGAGTTTGATTTATCCTGCTTTATATAATCATAGTGTAGACTTACTAACAATAAATTACACAAGAGAAACGGTAACACTAAGCACTGCTTTAATAGATAAGTGCCCTTTAAGAAGTGGATCTGGAATGTAGACTACCTAATGAGATAGCAACACCTGAAAACTATTAATGACATAGCAACCTCAGAGATAGTATGGCTACTCATAGGAACCCATGGAGGTCCAAATGAAATCTTGAAAATACAAGGTAAAACATAAACCTTTAATGAAATTACTTATATTCAATGTAATAGTTAATTTATCTTTGTTCTGAATTATGTATAATTTTGTATGTATCTATATTTATAGAAAATGGAAATGTCTCAGTGAAGAAATAATCATACCAGGTTATGAGCTGATGAAAGCATATGAAACGTGTTATATCTGGAAGGCACGTACTCTTGTATCACACCTGGTATCCCTCTGGGAATTTCTTGGGTGAAGCAACCCATGTACCCCCCTTCTCTAAATAGAGGGGTAAAAAGTGCTTGGAGCACTTGGAAATGCTGTATGCGGCTCTGTGAAGGAAATTGACAAGAGGAACGGATCACGGAGACTCTGACAGGAGCACACGACTTCCCTAAACCATTTGGAATTGTGACTGAACTTTGGATATTGACACTGTGTAACTATAGAACGAAGGAACTGTCTTTCTTAAGTGTTTTTGTATTTGTTGTAGTTATTTTGTATGTCTTAGTGTTATGGATATGTGATGCCAACATTCCTAACTACTAGATTGTATGATTTGGATATTGAACTTTTTTTAGTTTGAACCTTAATATATTCACATAGACTAACATTGGTTTCTAGTGAAATTTTTAGTAATTTGGTGTTTTTGAAGGTGGAGCAGGTGTGCTGTATTTCATATAAGTACCTGGAGGTTGGCAGAGTGAAGAATGGCAGAGTGAAGCATGGCAGAGCTAGAGAAGGTGCAGAAAAAACCACCTAAATGAGCAGGGGGCTAGAGCAACTGCCCTGTGTGGAGCGGTTGAAATGCTTAGAGCTGTTTGGTTTGGAAAGAAGGTGATTAAGTGGAGACATGATAGAGGTCTATAAAATGGTGTGGAGAGAGTGGACAGGGAGAAGCTTTTCTCCCTCTCTAATAATACTAGAATGTGGGGTCATCTGCTGAAGCTGGAGGGTGAAAGATTCAAAACAGATAAAAGGAAGTATTTCTTCACACAACACGTAGTTAAATTGTGGATCTCCCTGTCCCAGGATGGGGTAATGGCTGCCAGCTTGGAAGGCTTTAAGAGGGGACTGGACATGTTCATGGAGGAGAGGGCTATCCATAGCTACTAGTCATGATGCATACCTATTCTCTACAGTCTCAGAGAAGCATGCCTATTTTATTCAGTGCTGTGGAACATAGGCAGGATGCTGCTGCAGTTGTCTTGTTTGTGGGCTTCCTGGAGGCACCTGGTTGACCACTGTGTGAACAGGCTGCTGGCCTTGATGGGCCTTGGTCTGATCCAGCATGGCTTTTCTTATGGCTTTGTAAGCAGCATCCAAATAATCTACATGACTTAGGGGGGGGGGGAACACTTTTGCTTCTCCGGGTCCTTTTGCTGACCCCCTTGTTCACAGAAATGCCTTTCCTACACACAAAGAAAGAGAGAACTGACAGCCAGAAGGAGAGAGGCTGGAATGAGGAACCAGGACTGGTTCTGCTACACATGCCTCCGACAGGTGATGTCCACCTTTCAGACATCACCAGGGGTTATGCAAAGTCTGTGTCTGCCATAAGGAAATTAAAATAGAAAACCTACCTGATAAGTTACTAAGTCAACAACTCAGGGACAGCCTTTTCCGTATCTAACCATACAAAAGAAATACATCTATAAGATGGAAAGTGGTATTAGTTTTGGTTTAGGGTCCCATTCCATCTACAGCCATTGTGATTATTTCTTGGCACTGAACAGAGACTGCAGCCAAGAAATCAGAAGGAGATTGAGACTGGGAAGGGCAGCCATGAAGGAGCTAGAAAAGATTATGAAGTGTAAGGATGTGTCACTGGCCACCAAGATTAGATTAATCCATGCCATCGTATTCCCTATTATTATGTATGGGTGTGAAAGCTGGACATTGAAGAAAGCTGATAGGCAGAAGATAGATTCCTTTGAAATGTGGTGTTGGAGGAGAGTGTTACGGATACCGTAGATGGCCAAAAAAACAAATCAGTGGGTTATAGATCAAATCAAGCCTGAACTGACCCTAGAAGCTAAAATGACTAAACTGAGGCTATCGTATTTTGGCCACATCATGAGAAGACAAGAGTCACTGGAAAAGACAGTCATGCTAGGAAAAGTTGAGGGCAGCAGGAAAAGAGGAAGACCCAACAAGAGATGGATTGACTCAATAAAGGAAGCCACAGCCCTCAATTTGCAAGACCTGAGCAAGGCTGTCAAAGATAGGACATTTTGGAGGACTTTCACTCACAGGGTCGCCATGAGTCGGAGGCGACTTGACGGCACTTAACACACACACACACTGAACAGAGATTCACCAGATTTGTCTTCTGTTCGTCAGGTATACTAAATATTTGATATCTGTGTTTGAACTCCACAAATACCAGGATTTAAGAGTTGCACAGAGGAGAGAGGGCAGCGTGGTATAGTAGTGAAGAGCGCAGGACTAAGAAGACATGGGTTTGGCATTGCCAAACAGCTCCCTGGGTGCCTTTGGGCTGGTCACTCTTCCTCACCCTGCCCTTCCTCACAGGGTTCTTGTGAGGATGACATGGGGGTAGAGAGAACCACATATGATGTTCTGAGCTCCCTGGACGAAGCCTGAGATAGAAATGTGCTAGCTGGAAAACTAACCTTTGATAGCATATGATATTTCAAATGAAGCTACTTTCCACTTTCTAGCTGTCTATTGTCTACTGGCAGAACCACAGCACCTGAAATCCCTTTAAGTAGAGGCACCAACAATTGAACCTGAGACCATTAGCCTACAAAGCATGTTTTCTTCCACTCAACCACAGCCCCTTCCCTGAGGAAGCTGGGCTGGATCAAGTCAGACCACCAGTCCATTTAACTCAGTCTGGTCTGCTTCGATGGACAGCAGCTCTCCAGAGTGTCAAGAAAAAAGACCTTTCCTGTCACCTCCTGTTAAGACCACTTCATCCAGAAGTGCTAGGGATTGAAACTGGTCCTTTTTGCTCAGCTAGCATGTGCCCCACTTAGGAGGGGTGCTCGAACACCCACCAACTCATCTGAGGTCCTGTTTGCGAACTGGGAGCGGATTTTTCGACTGGAAGCCGATTTTTTAACTGGGAGCGAATTTTTCGCTGTTTGTGAACTGAGAGCTGATTTTTCAACTGGGAGCCGATTTTTTGCTGATTGCAAACTGGGAGCTGCTTTTTCACCAACCCATTTGTGGCTCATGGACAGGCTGCTTCACTGCATTCCTTCTTAACAGTGTAGTAAAGCACAATAAACTATTTGTGCATGCCAGTTCTCATACAACCCGATGTTTTGTGTCACACAAACCCCCCTCCCATCCTTGTTGCGCCACTGCTTGGCAGGCAAGTGTTTAAATATACAGTAAAATCAGTCCCAAATCATATAAATCATTCATAAATAAATGCTGTGTTTTAAAAAAGTTGCTACTGTTCAGTGTTCGTCTAAGTAGCCCTTACTGACGTTAATGGCTGCCAATCTGTTTGGATAGGCGGGATTTTCATATATACGCAGTTTGTGGATTGGGAGGAAACAGTGCAAACTTAATAACAGAAGAAGAGCCTTGCTTGATCAGACCAGTGGTCCCTCTAGAGGCCCATCATGTCTGACACAGTAGCCAACCGGAAGGCCAACAACAGTGGTGGCTCTCCAGGATTTCAGGTGGAAGTCTTTCACATCACCTACCACCTGGTCCTTTTAAGTGGAGACACTGGGGAATGACCCTGGGAACTCCTGCATGGCAAACAGGTGCCCTGCCTTTCATGAGCAGAAGTCCTTGTGCCTGCAGAAGCACTACTCATAATTCTTTATTTTGGTGACTTTTCCTGCTTCCCTTTCCTGATCTTTCCTGAGAGCCAGTGTGGCATAGTAGTGGGCAAGATTTATACATGTAATGCATGCATAGCACTGGTTCCCCTCCCCGCAACAGGCACCTTGTAAGGTAGGTAGGGCTGAGGGAGTCCTGAGAAAACTGTGACTAGCCCAAGGTCACCCAGCAGGCTTCATGTGTAGGAGTGGGGAAACCAACCCGGTTCACCAGATTAGAATGTGCTGCTCATGTGGAGGAGAGGGGAATCAAACCCAGCTCTCCAGTTTAGAGCCATGCTGGCTTTGTCAAGATTTCCAACCAGTATCAGTTTTGTATTACTCTCTTTTTTTAACCCTAAAATGCTAGATGCATCATCATTTGGAAGAAATGGGGGGGGGGAGAAAAACCCAGAGAACCAGGAGTAAATCAATGGGACTGGGTTGCTTTTCCCAAGCAAATTCCAGCAGCAAGAATTTGGCTGGTTCCCTTTCTCTCCCTTAATGGAAAGTCAATCAGGTTACATGATTCACCATAGCCTGGAGTTGCAGCCACTTCATATGGGACACTTTACTCACCAAGGAGTCCTTGTCAAGAACCAGTGTGTTGTCAGGGTTCGCGTATCAGCCTTGACTGAGCAAACTTGCATGCAAATTCTGTCTTTCAGACTGGGTGGGCGGGCAGAGTGATGAAGGACTGATTAGGATCTATTGTGGTTTTTCAAAGCGGATGTCTGCTTTGAAGAATAATAATTCATTTTTATACCCTGCTTTTCTCTACCATAAAGAGTCTCAAAGCAGCTTACAATCTCCTTCCCTTTCCCTCCCCACAACAGGCACCTTGTGAGGTAGGTGAGGCTGAGAGAGTTTGGAGAGAACTGTGACTAGCCCAAGGTCACCCGGCAGGGTTCATGTGGAGGAGTGGGGAATCGAACCTAGTTCTCCAGATTAGTCCAGGGCTCTTCACCACCACACCAAACTGGCTCTCAGGAAAATCAGGAAAGGGTCTCTGGGAAAGGGGGTGTTAACCCTTACATTTAGGGTTGCCAACCTCCAGGCACTAGCTGGAGATCTCCTGCTATTACAACTGATCTCCAGCCAATAGAGATCAGTTCACCTGGAGAAAATGGCCACTGGCAATTGGACTCAATGGCATTGAAGTCCCTCCTTTCCCCAAACCCCACCCTCCTCAGGCTCCCCCCCAAAAACCTCCTGCCGGTGGTGAAGAGTGACCTGGCAACCCTACTCACATTCCATACATCTTCCATGGCTTCATCAAGCCTTCCACAGTTATAGTTACCTTGGGGTGAAAAAACAAATAGACTGATTTGGCTTTATGGGCCAGCTGATCCACCCTTTGCCCTGATTTGGATGGCCCTGGCTAGACTGATCACGTCAGAACTCGGAAGCTAAGCAGAATCAGCCCTGGTTAGTAATTGGATGGAGACTACCAAGGAAGTCTAGAGTTGTTGCACTGAGGTAGGCAATGGCAAACCACCTCTGAAGGTCTCTTGCCTTGAAATCCTCCCTTTTTCCCCATCAAGTCATAGCTGATTAATGACGACCCCATAAGGTTTTCAAGGCAAGAGACGTTCACAGGTGGTTGGCCATTGCCTACCTCCACGTCATGCCCCTGGTATTCCTTGAAGGTCTCCCAACCAAATACTTGCCAGGGTAAAGGCTGAGAGTGCGTGACTGGCCCAAGGTCACCCAGCAAGTTTCCATGGCAGAGGGGTGATTTGAACCTGGGTCTCCCAGATCCTACACTGAAACCTTAACCACTACACCATGCTTGCTCTCTGAAAACCTTATAGGTACACCATAAGTCAGCTGAGACTCAACGGCACTTTAGTAGTAGTAGTAGTAGTAGTAGAAGAAGAAGAAGAAGAAGAAGAGTTGGTTTTTATACCCTGCTTTTCTCAACCTTTAAGGAGTCTCAAAGCAGCTTACCATCACCTTCCCTTCCCCTCCCCACAACAGGCACCTTGTGGGGTAGGTGGGGCTGAAACAGTTCTGAGAGAACTGTGACTGGCCCAAGGTCTCCCAGCAGGCTGCATGTGTAGGAGTGGGAAAACCAACCGGGTTCTCCAAATTAAAATCCACCGCTCTTAACCCCTACACCACACTGGTTCTCTGAAAACCCTATAGGTTCACCATAAGTCAGCTGAGATTTGACAGCATTTTACACACTCAGTCCACCCTCTGTTTACTGTAGGGCATCAAAAGCTAGTGCATCTCCAACAGACTGCTGTTCATCTTCAGCCTGAAGACTTCCAACTAGAGGGAGTCTACCATTCCCTTAGGTAACCGGTTCCATTCTTGATCCACACTTACCATTAGGAAGTTCCTCTTTCTGCTTATTTAGCAGCTACCATGCTGTAATTTTAGGTCTAGTATTCTGGCAGAGAACAAGACTTTGCACTCTTCCATGTGGCAGCTCTTCTGGTATTGGAAGAGTGTGATCATTTCCCTTAGGGCCAAACCGCATGTTACATCTGCCACAAGTTGGGTCGAGATGTGGGATGTGTAGATTCCTCGACTTAAGAACATAAGAAAGGCCATGCAGTATCAGACCAAGGCCCATCAAGTCCAGCAGTCTGTTCACACAGCGGCCAACCGGGTGCCTCTAGGAAGCCCACAAACAAGACAACTGCAGCAGCATTGTCCTGCCTGTGTTCCACATCACCTAAGATAATAGGCATGCTCCTCTGCTACTGGAGAGAACAGGTATGCATCATGACTAGAATCCATTTTGACTAGTAGCCGTGGATAGCCCTCTCTTCCATGAACATGTCCGCTCCCCTCTTAAAGCCTTCCAAGTTGGCAGCCATCACCACATTTTGGGGCAGGGAGTTTCACAACTTAACTATGTGTTGTGTGAAGAAATACTTCCTTTTATCTGTTTTGAATCTCTCACCCTCCAGCTTCAGCAGATGACCCTGGGTACTGGTATTATGAGAGAAGGAGAAAATCTTCTCCCTGTCCACTCTCTTTACACCATTCATAATTTTATAGACAATTTCATGTCTCCCCTTAGCCGCCTTCTTTCCAAGCTAAACAGCCCTAAGCAACTTGGTTTACAGACAGACATGATGTTGGGGAACTAATGTTCCCAAGTACTCTGAGAAGAATTCAATTCAGGAGCAAGGCACAGGGCAAGAAGGTGCTTAAATCTCCCCCACTCGCCCTGCATGCTGTTTTGTTGTGCCAAAGCAGCCACAGAGGGGCCATATATGCTTCACTTTGAGGGTCCGCAGAGCCAATATATCAGTTCAAGTTCACCGCTTGG
The DNA here is from genome assembly GCF_029931775.1 of Euleptes europaea. NCBI lineage: Eukaryota > Metazoa > Chordata > Lepidosauria > Squamata > Sphaerodactylidae > Euleptes > Euleptes europaea. The sequence goes on from NC_079314.1 coordinate 15,137,990, forward strand.
TGCCCTGTGGAGTGGAAAAAGTGTTGTAGTATAAGAGCTGTCAGTGCAAAGCTGGCAAGCCTTCAGGTAAAATCTTTCCATGGGCACATTGGACGTGCTCCTGGGAGAGCTATAAACCAACCCCCTTGTGTTTTTAAGGGAAACTGCAGCTACCCGGGAACCCCAGTTTTATTGGGGTGGGTGGGTGCAGGGGAGAAGGGGTGTAACTTCCCTTGCCTAAACCATTTCAGCAGTCAAAACTGCTCCCCTTGGGCTATTAGACCTGGACAGAGCGGGGAGGGTTCTACTTCTTTGGAATGTGAAGTGGTATAGCCTGATTTTGTCGGATCTTGGAAGCTAAGCAAGGTCAGGACTTGGATGGGAGCAGTGCCGGATTTACGTATAAGCTAAACAAGCTATAGCTTAGGGCCCCACTCTCTTGCCCCCCCCCCAAATTTATTGTATTTCAGTTCAACAATTACTTTGATAAAATGCATATTTTGTTATGTGCAAATGGCTTTAGATATCTGTTAGGTCCATAAATTACCATATAGCATATATTCAACACAAAAAACAGCGACAATTTGTTGTTGACAAAGGACAGCTGGACAGATAAAGGACCCCATTACCATCAATAGCTTAGGGCCTCATCAAACCTAAATCCGGCCCTGGATGGAAGACCACCAAAGATGACTCTAAGGAGGAAGGCAATGGCAAACAACCTCTGCTTCTCACTTGCCTTGAAAGCCCCTTGCTGGGATCACCATAAGTCAGTAGCAAATTGATGTCACATACATACATACATACATACATACATACATACATACATACATACATACCTCTCTTTTCCTGTCTTTCCCCCTTTCCATTGCTAATAACATTAGAAGAAGAAGATGAAGAAGAAGAAGAAGAAGAAGATGGTTTTTATATGCCGACTTTCTCCACCACTTAAGGAAGACTCAAACCTGCTTACAATCACCTTCCCCTCCCCACAACAGTCACCCTGTGAGGTAGGTGGGGCTGAGAGAGTGTGACTAGCCCAAGGTCACCCAGCAGCCTGTATGTGGAGGAGTGGGGAAACAAATCCAGTTCACCAGATTAGCGTCTGCCACTCACGTGGAGGAGTGGGGAATCAAACCTGGTTCTCCAGATCAGAGTCCACCACTCCAAACTACGGCTCTTAGCCACTACACCACACAAACGGTGCAAGGAAATTTTAGACCCGCTTTCCCGATCCCTCCAATCTGAATCAGAGCTCACAGCAGCAACTCTTTCCCCCTAGAAGCGCCAGAAGATGCATTCACAGAACTCCCAGGGTCAAACTCTAACCTGGCTTTCAGCCTCAGATTCGCTAGGCGGCTTTAGACTAAGCATGTTCCATTTTAGCATCGTCAGCACTCACACTATAACACTGGTTCCCAACCGGGGGTCCATGGACCCCCAGGGGTCCGCGAGAACTAAATTAAGGTCCACGAAACAAAGTTATAAACCCATAATAAATTAATATTTTCAATTAAAAGTTCTCTATTATTAAAAAAAACATATTCAAATATTATTCTAAGTTTAATGTTTAACTAACAGTTATGATTAAAGTTTATTTTCAAATTCTCTGAATTTTTATTTTGAACCTTGGGGTCCCTGCACCGAACCAAAAAGTCCTAGTGGTCCCTGGTCAAAAAAAGGTTGGGAACCACTGCACTATAGGTATCCCAACAATGACCTACTATACAGGCTTGTTGCATCAGAAGGACGGGCAGGGAAAACATACAGACACCTCTCCGATTGCCCCAAAAACAAACAAACAGAGCTGCACAGATCTGAAGTGGGACTATGAAGTCGTCAAAGAGCATCATGAAGAAATGAATGCTTCTCACCTCTCTTGTGGTTTCAGCCTTCCAGCTCTTGGTTCCGTCGGTCTCTTCCACAAAGGGAGAAAAAGAAAACCGATCCCTGATAAGTCCAGCCACCTCCAGCCTTTCCACTTGAGGCTCTGCTCCGTTCCCCTGCACCGGAGGAGAGCTGGAGGTACCTGTCTACAGAAGTGAAAGCAATCGCCCGTCTTATGTCAGCTCTGCAAGGGAAGGAGTGAGCAAAGCAGGAAACCGGCCAGCCTCCCCGAGTAGTAAAGGTTGTTGTTGTTGTTGTTGTTGTTGTTAAAAAATGGGGAAACTAACTGGAAGACGGAGGAGGAGGAAGAAGCATCCGATTTCAGAGCCACCCCAAGGGTGGTACCCACAGACTTCCGTATGGGCTTTTCGAACTGGAAATGTCCCTAGCTCACACAGGGGCTGGCTGGCTCCTTTCTTTCCTCTCCTTGTTAACAGTTTTATGCAAGTTATAAAATCATCAAAGAAAGTTGATGCGTTGGTACTGTGTCCTCCTCCCGCCCCCAGTTATAAATAAACAATTAATGGCAGGCGCACCAGATGAGATGTATACACTGCAGGCTTAAAGGGACCAAATAGCCATTCCTCGCTCCCGGGGGAATCCTGGGAACTGTAAGTCTGCAGGCTAGGGCTCATTAGCAGAGTATTCTCAGCACTGTCACCCAACCAATAATTCCCAGGATTTCTTGGAAGAAGTCTCTTTCTGTGTCACATGAACACATGAAGCTGTCTTATACCGAATCTGACCCTTGGCTCATCAAAGTCGGTATTATCTACTCAGACCGCCAGCGGCTCTCCAGGCTCTCAGCCAGAGGTCTTTCACATCACCTACTTGCCTGGTACCTTTAACTGGAGATGCCAGGGACTGAACCTGGCACCCTCTGCATGCCAAGCAGATGCTCTTCCCCTGAGCCACAGCCCCTCCCCATCTCTCTCTCTCACAAACATGCCAGATTATTGGCAAGCCCTTTTGCAATCTCTGTCTGTCTGTCTGTCTGTCTAGCTAGCTAGCTAGCTAGCTAGCTAGTAGCTAGCTAGTATGGCATAGTGGTTATGTGCGGCATACTGATTAAGAATGATGGACTATATTCCGGAGAACCAGGTTTGATTCCCAACTCTTCCACGTGAAGTCTGCTGGGTGACCTTGGGCTAGTCACAATTCTCTCCCAACTCTCTCAGCCCCACCTACCTCACACGGTGTCTGCTGTGGGGAGGGGAGGGGATGGCAAGCCGGTTTCTTCTATCCGTGAGCCCCACCTGACCTGGCTAGTCCGATCTCATCAGTTCTCAGAAGCTAAACAGGGTTGACTCTGGTTAGTACTTGGTTGGGAGACTACCAAGCAAGTCCAGGGTTGCTAGGCAGAGGCAGGCGATGGCAAGCCATCTGTGTTAGTCTCTTGCCTTGACAGCCCTACAGTGGTTACCACAAATCAGTGAGACCATGATACTTTTCAGAGTTAAATTTCTCTGCTGCAAAGACCTAGGTCAGATTACTGTAGAAGATCCACTACCTGCAGTGGAAGGCTTTTTCTGTGCTGTTGGACTGACTGGCCATTGGGGAGAACCTGGTGCCGAACAAGGTGGACCTTTGGTTTCAACCAGCAGAGATCTTCCAATATGCGTATGCCAGTCCTCGAGGGGGTGCACCTGTTGTAGGAAAACTCCATTATACATGCGGATTGTAACAAGTATATCAATGAGGCAATGCAGCTTTGGCCCTCTTAGCGGCCACATACTTTGTTGCTGTGCATGTTCACTGTTCACACAAGAAGGAATCTTTGCTCGTTCCATAGCCATCATGATGCAGTAGTAGGGTTGCCAACCTCCAGGTGGTGGCTGGAGATCTCCCACTATTACAACTGATCTCCAGGCGACAGAGATCAGTTCCCCTGGAGAAAATGGCTGCTTGGGAAATTGGACTCTGTGGCATTGAAGTCCCTCCCCTCTCTGAACCCCGCCTTCCTCAGGCTCCACCCCCAAAGTATTTCCCAACCCGGAGCTGGCAACCGCATGCAGTAGTTAGAGTGCTGCAGACCTAGGTTTGAATTCCTACACTGCCATGGAAGCTTGTTGGGTGACCTTGGGCCAGTCACAGTCTCAGCTTAACCTACCTCACAGGGTTGTTGTAAGGATAAAATGGTGGAGAGGAGAACAATGTAGGCCTCTTTGGTTCCCCGTGGGGAGAAAGGCAGGGTATAATGAAGTACATAAATAAAAACAAGTTGATAGTCTGGCAATATGCTTATTTTTGTGTTATATTGCTGATTAAACTCTTGTTCTGTCTGCTGTGGGTTTTGAAGGTAAAGATGTCACTCGGCTCTTCCAGTGGTGGACTCTATGTGATATGAACTGTTACATGAATCTAATCCTGGCATTTTTGTTTCACGTAACTTTAGCAGGAAAGAAGACTATGGCTTGTGTTCCACCCCAAATTATCCATGACATACGATTTTCCATCAGTTTATTGCGACTTTCTGACTTCTTTCTTCCTTCTGCAGCCCAAAATGTCCCCTGAATTTTTTTTATGGGAAACCAGGGGCCTCCAGAAGCATTATGGGAGGGTTGGAGGTTGGCAGTGGGAGGAGGGAACTGGCAGAAATTCCCCTCAATGGAAACCTTCATTGGGATCCAACTCATTTTACATACTCTTTTGATACACAGTGGGCGGAAATGCACTTCCAAATCTGACAAAGGGTTGCATACTAGCAAGTAGTAGAAGAAGAAGAGTTGGTTTTTTTATGCCGACTTTCTCTACCACTTAAGGGAGACTCAAACCAGCTTACAATCACCTTCCCTTCCCCTCCCCACAACAGTCACCCTGTGAGATGGGGGGCTGAGAGAGTGTGACTAGCCCAAGGTCACCCAGCTGGCTTCAGGTGTATAGGAGTGGGGAAACAAATCCAGTTCACCAGATTAGCCTCTGCCACTCACGTGAAGGAATGGGGAATCAAACCCGGTTTTCCAGATCAGACTCCACGGCTCCAAACCTCAGCTCTTAACCACTACACCATGCTGGCTCTAAAGTAGTCCTTTTTCTGTGTGGCCTGTGACAGGCTGAAGATTGGCACTTTGTGTAAAAAGGCCGGTTGCTGGTTCTCATGCCCACCTGTGTGGGGAATGCCATTGGATGAGCTGAAAGCCAGGTTTAACCTTGATCTGGGAGGGGAGGAGTTTTTTCAGTGGAGGCAGAGAAGTAGAGATGAGCATCAAAGTTCAAAGCCAATTCCCCCGTGTTTAACTCTAACACAACTATTTTGATCAAAAAATATAGCAGTGTTCAGTCATATTCTCATCGGACTATTATTCTGATGCCTTACTGTTTGCTTTTCACATTTGCACAAGGCAAGGGAAGCAGGAGGGAAGAGAGTGATTCGGTGGGTGGTCTTCCAACCAGAAGAATTAGCAGATATTCCAGTCAGAGAGGATAATTTTTCTTTGGACATATTCATTACACTGTGTATACTGGTTTAAGGACTGAAGGTTTTGTTGTTGTTGTTGTTTGCTTCTTGTTGTATTTTCTGCTCTGGTCCAGTGCTGTACCTGCCTGCCAGAGGCAAACATTTTGCTTGCCACTCTGGAGGCAGGCCCAGCAGACTTGGAAAGGGGGAAAGGGAGACAGAGAGACAGAGACTAGCCACACTTAATCCCCCCTGTGACAATGTAAAAGGTTACCTGTAGTCCTCACTCCTAGTAATGGCCACTGGTAAAAGGTGAATTATCGTGCTATTTAAATTTGTCAGAGGGTATTTATGTGTGTGTAAAGTGCTGTCAAGTCGCAGCCGACTTATGGCAACCCCGTAGGGATTTCATGGCAAGAGACTAACACAGGTGGTTTGCCAGTGCCTTCCTCTGCACAGCAACCCTGGTATTCCTTGGTGGTCTCCCATCCAAGTACTAACCAGGGCTGACTCTGCTTAGCTTCTGATGTCTCAAATGGCCAGTGCGAAACACAATTTCCTTGCAGGCTGGAAGCAGCAGAAAGCTACTGGATTAGGAGAGGCTTAGAAGCACTTTTTCACTGGTGTGCCACCTACCTACTTTCAGGGTGCTTTAAAGTGGGTGAGTCTTCAGAGTTGGTAAGCCCCCCCCCCAATTGCTGTTCAAAGTGGTACAGTCCATTCTGTCCCCCCAGCATTCTGCCACTTCATTCAATTGCATCTGCACAGTCAACCCGGGTGAGCTTTGGACTCCTCTTGCTTCCAGTGCAAATGCATTCCACATGAACACATGAAGCTGCTTTATACTGAATCAGACCCTTGGTTCATCAAAGTCAGTATTGTCTACTCAGACTGGCAGCAGCTCTCCAGGGTCTCAGGTAGAGGTCTTTCACCTACTTGCCAGTGTGGCTTTGTGGTTAAGAGTGGTGGTTTGGAGTGGTGGACTCTGACCTGAAGAACCAGGTTTGATTCCCCACTCCTCCACATGAGCGGTGGAGGCTAATCTGGTGAACCAGGTTGGTTTCCCCATTCCTCCACATGAAGCCAACTGGGTGTCCTTGGGCTAGTCTCTTAGAGCTCTCTCAGCCCCACCTACCTCACAGGGTGTCTGTTGTGGGGAGGGGAAGGGAAGGTGATTGTAAGCCGGTTTGATTCTTCCTTAAGTGGTAGACAAAAGACAGCATATAAAAACCAACTCTTCTTCTTCTTCTTCTAACTGGAGATGCCAAGGATTGAACCTGTGACCTTCTGCATGCCAAGCAGATGCTCTAGCACTGGGCCACGGCCCCTCCCCTGCAGAGGCCAACACAAAAGGACAGCACACTGAGTTTGGGCTTCCGTACTGGGGTCAGTGTCGTTCAATTCCCATCCCTCATCACCCTACTGAACCTCATCTGCTTTGAACCAACTCTGAGCGATTTTCTTGGCTTCTGCAGTTGCAACCATAGCCAAATTCAGTGACCGTATATGCAAAACGTCTGCCGTGTTTACGTGTCCTCCGGTGACAGCTCCTGACTTCTGGCCAACGTTGGAACAAATGGCTCCAGTAGAGGGCTCCCTCCCCTCAAAGTAAGGTCTCTGGCCAAGTGTGTGGATGAGTTTTCAGCAAGTTATCAAAAATAAGATCTCATCCTAGCGGTCTCTTTTTTGTTCCTTTATTCTAAGCTTGGCCTCATCGCACTGACAACTGCAGGCCAGAAGCCAGTCTCCCCCACACCAGTCCTCTACTTCAACTGTTGACAGCAAATACTCTCCCAAAGGAGGAAGGGGCTGTGGCTCAGGGGTAGAGCATCTGCTTGGCATGCAGAGGGTCCCAGGTTCAATCCTTGGCATCTCCAGTTAAAGGATCTGGCAGTAGGTGATGCGAAAGACCTCTGCCTTACACCCTGGAGAGTCACTGCCATTAAGAGTAGACAACACTGACCTTGAGGGACCAAGGGTTCACAACACTCAGTTCTTTCCTTTTGGCAGGGAGCCACTAATTTGTTACTGCCCCCTTTTTTAAAAAAGAGACAAGCTATTGGCTGGGATAAGCAGGTATACATCCATGACCAATAAGATGGGCTGGTGGGAAGGCTATTTAAAGCCTTTCTATGCCACCTGACCAGCTTTGCTTACTAAAAATATCCCCTGCCTTCCCCCCTTTCCCATGTTGGATTAACTGGTTGCTTTGGGGTAAAGGGGAATTTGGAGGCCTTTTTTCAGATTGGCCGGGAGATTAGCTTTTTTTTTCCACCTGTCTGCCCTGACCTGGGTGGCCCAGGCTAGCCTGATCTCGTCAGATCTCGGAAGCTAAGCAGGGTCAGCCCTGGTTGGTATTTGGATGGGAGACCACCAAGGAATACCAGGGTTGCTGTGCAGAGGAAGGCACTGGCAAACCACCCCTGATAGTCTCTTGCCATGAAAACCCCTCAAAAAAAGGGGTTGCCATAAGTCGGCTGCGACTTGACGGCACTTTACACACGCACGCACATACTGGAAGTGTTGGCGGACATAGTTAAATAGGCCTGGTCCTTGAGGAAACTGGTTAGACCCTACTTAAGTGTTAGCAGGATTCCAGTTGCTTAGATCATCAGGCACCCTGAGGTATCAATGGATGAAGAGGTACAACCAAAGAGAGGCAGTGTTGTGTAGTGGTTAGGAGCGGTGGACTCTAATCTGGAGAACTGGGTTTGATTCCCCACTCCTCCACATGAGTGGCAGACTCTGATCTGGCGAACCGGCTTTGATTCTCCACTCCTCCACATGAGCGGTGGGCTCTACTCTGGTGAACTGGGCTGGTTTCCCCACTATTACACATGAAGCCAGCTGAGTGACCTTGGTCAGTCACTGTTCTCTCAGAACTCTCTCAGGCCCACCTACCTCACAAGGTATCTGTTGTGGGGAGAGGAAGGGAAGGAGATTGTAAGCCTGTTTGATTCTCCTTAAAAGGTAGTGAAATTTGGCATATAAAAATCAACTCCTCTTCTTCTTCAAGCCAGCCACTGTATCCTTACTGTTCCCAGAACCTGGGAAAGAAATTATCTAAAGTAGTGGGTATTAGTGCCTGGAAGTAGACTTGCTAATTTAGGGTTGGGAAATTCCTAGAGATTTTGGGATGGAACCTGGGGAGGGCATGGTTTGGAAAGAAGGACAAGGTCCTCAGAAGCAGCCATTTTCTTCAGGGGAACTGATCTCTGTAGTCTGGAGATCTGTCATAATTCTGGGAGATCTTCAGGCCCCACCTACAGGCTACTGTATGCTGACCAGCGTCAGGAGACAGTGTTGATGGTCAGCCTCTCTCAGGACAATTTGTTGGGCAGGCTACAATAAGTGTGGAGCATCAAAGTTATCACTTGGGGTCAGAGTGAGGATGCTCAAATGCCAACAAACCCTTTTAGCATGCACTGAGGGAACCTGCCCGAAAGGGAGAGGAATGGCTGAAGTACTGGTTGTTCAAAGTTGAATAAACCCTTGTCTAACCCATATCTGTTGCCTCACATCATTCATTTGGGGTGTGAATTTATGGTGTTAGGGTTAAAGACATTGCACACATACTATACTAAGTCTAATGCACCATATCAAAAGATGGAGAGGAGGAAGAGGAAGTGGAAGTAGTAGTGGTAGTAGTAGTAGTAGTAGTAGTGAATTGGGGCTACATGCCTTATGGTGCTGACCCATCTCAGTTACATATGTTCTTTCCTGATATGAATGTTCTCAGTTGGTGGGTCAGCATGGGGTATCCCAAGAGGCAGGTACCCATTCATTTCACCCCCAGCATCTCACCACTGCCCTATGTTGCCCAACCGTCTTTCCCTGCCCCACCCCCACTCAGGAATCTGAGACACTAACCTCCCTGTCCTCTTCTCTCACCAGGTGTCTTCAAAGATATCCCATACAATGCATATATAGTCCAGCTGTCAGATCACTGTAAAGCATCAATGAAAACAGCAATAATTTCATTGCTAGGTGCTGAATGGTAGAAATGATTGTTTGTGTTTGTAGGTCCCAGTCGTTTCTGAGATGCAGTTGAACTCTTGCACAGCTCATATTGTTAGGGTTGCCGGCGTCCAAATGGTAGCTGGAGCTCTCCTGCTATTACAACTGATCTCCAGGCAACAGAGATCAGTTCACCTGGAGAAAATGGCTGCTTTGGAAGGTAGACTGTATGGCATTACACCCAATAGATACCCCATTGACGTCCCTCCCCTTTCCAAATTCCACCCTCCTTAGGCTCCAACCCTAAAATCTTCAGGTATTTCCCGACCTGGAGCTGGCAACCCTACATACTGCTCATGCAACAGAGCTAGGCAGGGTCCTGGATGAAACTGAGTATGCATGCTACATAATTCAAAGTACCCCATATGGCATTCCTGCAAGAACCTTATGACGATTTCTCCCACAAGCCTCTAGTATTTTGCATGAAATGGGGAGTTTCCAGGGGGAAAAAACACCTTGGAAATACCATACCTGAGACAAAGATCCCTAAACACTGGCATGCAGCCACAACGTCATTCACTCCACAGCAGGGCATAATAAACTAATCCACTCTAGAACCAATCCAGGTCAGTTGGGGGTAGGTTTTTTGTTAGTTAGTTTGTTTTGCCCGGGGGAGGAACAAATCGAATGAATTCCAGAGCAGATCTGGGTTCTTCCTCCCGTCACTCCTTGAGGTGAAACTGAGTGGCAGAAAAGGAAACCACTAAAAAAAAAAAGAGAAACAAGGTCCAAAAATAACAAGCAAACAGATTAGCTATCTCCCAAAGAGGTTGCTTTGTGGTATAGACAGATCCCATCCTGTCCTCTGTGGCGCAACTGAGCTGTAGTTTGCCTTCATTTCATTGGTGAGGGAGCTTCTGATACATGAAGCCCCCAAGACAGCTCAGGAATGAGTCACCAACATTTCCAGCCAAGCCTGTGGAAAAAGTGCCAGCCCTCAAAGAGCATTGCCTGGAACCCTCTCTTTGTCCTCAGTGTAACTTTTCGTGCGGGATTCCCCGCTCTTACGTCACCCTCACTGATAGTCTGGGCTACGCCTGTAGGAGGAACTGCAAGGAATCACTTCTGCTTTAATGAAAGGCGTGGCAACAGGTTTGGTTTCCGTATTTGGCATCCGTGCAATGGTGTCTCGTGCCCGGGCCGGCAACCCAGGAGGAAATAAAATAAATACTTTAATTGACAAATAACCCCAGGGGAAGAGAAGGGGAATTTTTGCTCATGGGCATGTGCATCTGCGACCTGTCAGGTCCTGGGCGAGGCTAGGAGGCCGGGTAGTCGTGCAGTCCAAGGTCAGGTCGGTGGAGATCAAAACAGGAGTCCAAACGTGTCCAGAAGAAGAGTTGTGGATCGAGCCGAGGGTCGGAGTTCCAGGAATTCAAGCCGGTCGGAGCAAGGGTCAGAAGCCGAAGTGGATGCGAAGCAGTCCGGAAACTGAATCGTTGCTTCCATAGAGAAGCCTCCCAACAGCCTGGAATATATGGTTCTCTGGTGGTGCACCCCTTTGCCCCACTAATTACCTAGCCTGGCTCCTGTCAGTATACATGGCTTTTTCGCTTATACTCCCATGCATTCCTGCGGCAGGTGTCTAAATCTTTGCATAGTCTTCCCCTCAACTTAGCTACAGGCGAGGGTGATTCTACCAGCTGCAGCTGTCTCTCCTCATTACTCATACTAGGAGCGGGGGCTTCAGCCTTTGATAGAGACCATTTGCTAACTTCCGAGGAGGTAGAGGGCCCAGCTCTGCCTCTGCTGCCAACTCATCCGGGAGCTCTGTCTGTTCAGTGTCCTGCTCCCTGCTGGCCACGACATGAGCATATGAGACTACCTTACCTTGAGAGCCAGCGTGGTGTAGTGGTTAAGAGCAGTGGACTCTAATCTGGAGGATCGGGTTTGATTCCCCACTCTTCCACATGAGCGGCCGACTCTACTCTTGTGAACCAGGTTGGTTTCCCCACTCCTCCACATGAAGCCAGCTGGGTGACCTTGGGCTGGTCACAGCTCTCTCAGAACTCTCTCAGGCCCACCTACCTCACAAGGTGTCTGTTGTGGGGAAGGGAAGGGAGGGCGATTGTAAGCCCATTTGATTCTCCGTAAAAGATAGAGAAAATTGCCCTATAAAAACAAATTCTTCTTCTTCCTCCTCCTCCACTAATCTCATTATTGTCTCCTCTTCAAGATCCCAAGTTCCCTCCCAACATCTGAGATCTTTTAACCGCAGATGTTGAGGCTAACCTTGGGATCTTCTGCTTGCAAAGGATGTAGTCTTCTCCGGAGCCACCAGGATCCCTCTCTAGTTTCCTGACAATGAATGAACATTTATCCTGGGGGGAAAAAATCATTAAGTAAGGAGCCAAAAATAATGGAACAAATTATAAATTGATGCCAACTGTTCATTCATTATTGCTTCCAGCCTTGGTGTCTCCCCAGTGCAATTGAAGATCACTTTTGTACTTTTGATCTAGGGTTGCCCGGTCTCTCTTCACCATTGGCGGGAGGTTTTGGGGCGGAGCCTAAGAAGGGCGGGGTTTGGAGAGGGGAGGGACTTCAATGCCATAGAGTCCAATTACTGAAGCGGCCATTTTCTCCAGGTGAACTGATCTCTATCGGCTGGAGATCAGTTGTAACAGCAGGAAATCTCCTGCTACCACCTGGAGGTAACCAACCCTCCTTATGCTGAATCAGACCATTGTCTCCTCTGTAGGGCAGCAGTTCCTTATATATCTCTATATCCAAAGTATGAGATGTTAATATATATTGTATAAAAATGTGATAAAAATGGATATGTTTTTATGAATACGATACTCTTTGCATATTACTTGCTTTTTACAGAGGACACAATAATATAAGTTAAAAAATGTCTTTAAAAGCGTTTAAAATATTTTTTAAAATGTTAAAAATGCTAAAAAAAATTACAATGTATTAAAACTATATATAATAACTTAATAAGCACTACAGAGAGTCACTGATGAAAGTTATATACATATTTTTATTAGGCTGATGAAGCAATTTATTGTGAAAAATGTTGACATTCCGGAAGGCGTTTTCCATCTCGTTATTCCTGTCGCATTGGGAGATTTCCTCCCCTGCTTACAAATTCAGTTACCCTCATCTTACATATACGTGGACATTATTTGGGGGTTTGCTCCATTCTTCCCCTCCATGTGCAACATGTGCAAGTCTCTTTAGACATTGAATTAAGTTCTGTTGAACTTCACTCCGTGTTATTCCACTCTCTGTTGTATATATTGTCTTTACACCTGGTTTGTTGTTTCTTTCCTTTTCATGTCACATTATTGAATAATCATTGCATTGAGCTGTGTGCTGATCTTTACTTTGTTACCACCTGGAGGTTGGCAACCCTATTTTGATCCCAGATTCTCAGTATTTGGAATTTGCCAGGGAAGGGGAAAAGGGGTGGTTGGGTCATGGCTTTCCCTTCACTGTCTAACCTTACTACATGGTTTTGAAATGAGACCAGCTATTTAAAAAAATCAGATGGTTTATTTATTTATTTACATTCGTTTCCGTCCGCCTTTCTCATGGGAACTCAAGACGGATTGCACAAAGGTAGTCAGCACAAGCAACAAAATGGTGCATTCAAGAACCAATACATTTGGATTTTAGAAGTCTGCAACCACCATGGAGAACTGAGTCACAGCATAAGTATTCCCATTACACATTAGTGGTACAAAAAATTACATAATAAGATCCTACTTACAATAAGCTATACACAGCAGTGCAAACCAACCTCTTATCATTTATCCAAGTAAGCTTGTGAATCATTTTGTTCCATTAGAACAGTGATGGCGAACCTTTTAGAGACCGAGTGCCCAAACTGCAACCCAAAACCCACTTATTTATCGCAAAGGGCCAACACGGCAATTTAACTTGAATACTGAAGTTTTAGTTTAGAACAGGGGTGGGGAACCTTTTTTCTGCTAAGGGCCATTTTGATATTTATAACATCATTTGGGGGCCGCACAAAATTATCAACTTAAAAATTAGAGCACTATATTTAATTAATTAAACATGAATTTAATTAAACATAGAATGGCCACAATGCAGACCTTCTCATATCAAAAGATATACATGCATACAAATCCAAAACCATACACTAACATCCTATATGTGCAAATCTAAATGTCCTATACAAGGTTTGCACTGCAATGAAAATCCATATGAAGTCCCAATGTGGCTGCAGCCTAAGATTGAGATCATTTCAATATGCACACAGTGTCCAGTCCAAAGGTTTTTCCATCGGGTCAAGCAGGGGGGGAAGGGAGGAGATGGCAGCATGAGTTTCGGGTGCCCCAGCAGGGTTGTGGCCAGGGGATTGCCCCGCCACATGGGTCACAGGCAAGCTGGGAGGGGAAGGAAGGCTTGGGGATGGCATGGCCAGAGAGCCCACTTTACCTGTTGGCCTCGGGAGAGAGCGAGGGGTTCAAGCCGCGGTGTGGCCAGTGCGCAAGCCGGCGAGGGGGGAGGCGGCGGCAGGCGCTTCGGGCGCCCCAGCAAATTCAGGCCAGGGTGTTGCCAGTGCGCAAGCCGGCGAGGGGGGAGGCGGCGACACACGTGGCCGCAGCTCAGCTGAGAGAGAGGAAGGGGCCCAGACGCCGACCAGGGAGGCCTTTTGGAGCCCCGGAAGTGTAGGTCGGGAGGCTCAGGAGGGGGCGGACATTGTTTCCGTGCCCCCGGCCTTCTCACGCAACCACAGCGAACCACTCCAAGGCAGACCCGCGCGTGCCCACAGAGAGGGCTCCGCGTGTCAGGTCCGGCACGCGTGCCATAGGTTCGCCAACACAGCATTAGAACATCCACGTTTCAATTTCCTTTCTGTCTCCGGGAAACAAACCTGCGAGTCTTCACTTTCACTGCAGTTTCTCTTTCTCATTGTTGATTTTTTCCTTACCCACATTAAGCCAATTTTCAACATTGTTGTGTCAGTTGTTTATCAATGGACATTCCTAAAGGGGGGGTGATAGATCTGCAGCAACTGGGAATGGCTGAGCCACGGAGGGAAAAAAGGGGGTGTTAACATTTTAAAAGGAAAAATAGGGAGGAACGCCCCATTGAAAAAAGGTGGTACAGCCCGCCACTGTTCAAGGGGGCATTTCTGGAGCAAACAGGGATAGGAAGCTGCCCAAAGGCAGCTCCGCCCTGGGGAACACCCCAGGAATGCCTCCCCCCATGCCGGCGCGGTCGTTCTCTTCCAGGACTTAGTTCCCGAGTGCCTGTGCTGATGGCAGGAGCCAGGGGAGCTCCGTGGCTCCTGGATGCCTGTGTGTTTGCCCCCGCACCGGCATGGGTGCCCCTTTCCGCATGATAAAGTGGCACCTACGCTGGTGGGGGGTCACGCCGGCTCCTAAGGAGATTTGCCCCCCTCCTCAGGATTGCAGCCGTATAGCATCAAATGATGTGAAAATAACATAAAATGAAACATATGCCCCCCAAACGGCAGCAAGGGGCATAAAATGGTGAAAAATACGACACAAGTGGTGTAAAATAGTGTACAAACATAATCAAGGAAACCACAGAATCATCAGTGATAAGAATGAGGCAACCCAAACAACAATACAAAAACCAGTGACCATATACACTATCAAAAGGAAACAGGAATTCTCGTGTAGGCTCGTCCCTATTTTTTATTCATCCCTGGCAGAACTTCCATGGCATGAGTGGGGATTTGAACCCAGGTCTTCCAAATACTAGTCTGACACTCTTAGCCAGGACACCACACTGGCTCTCAAGAGTCCAGAGACTGGTTGAGGGTTTCTCCCACTTGCTTGAACTGGATGGAAAAGAGACGTAGAACTAGGGTTGCCAACCTCCAGGTACTGAAACTATGCTAGTATAAATGCCAATATATTATGCTACATATACACTTGACAGTATGTGGTAATGAACCCACCAACAACACATACATACAATACAACAGAGGATGTGCAAAATTATTTTGAAATATTAATCCTATCAGGTAAGTATCATATAAGTCCTCTATCAGGTAAGTGTCACATAAGTCCTTTGAAATAAATATCTTTGGTATTTTCTCAAAACAATTGCTGCAAGATGAACAGTCAAGGAGAATACGATCGTTGCGGAGCACAGAGCTCAATTCTTCATCAGTCCTTCAAAGAATGCAATGCATGCAATCATATATCACCATCCATGATATCAGGTTTCAAAGAATAACCTTTTCTGGAATAAAGTGCATAATGCTTCCCCAGAGGGGTAAGATGCTGAGCTCCTTACCAGGAGTGGAAGGAATATTATGTAGCATAATATATTGGCATTTATACTAGCAATGTTTCTGTACTGGTTTTCTCATCGGATAATAGTACAGAGGTGCCTTTTTTTCTCCTTAACCTCCAGGTACTAGCTGGAGATCTCCTGCTATTACAACTGATCTCCAGTCAATGGAGATCAGTTCACCTGGAGAAAATGGCCGCTTTGGCAATTGGACTCTATGGCGTTGAAGTCCCTCCCCTTCCCAAACCCCACCCTCCTCAGGCTCCGCCCTGAAAATCTCCGTGGTGAAGAAGGACCTGGCGACCCTAGGTAGAACTGAGTATATTTCATCCAGTCATGGGATGGGATTTCTCCCAATGGTTTTGTGTAGCCGTGGCACAGGACAGCTATCTCCCAGCTCCAGCTTCTGAGAGATGCCTTCTCGGAAGGGTTGGAGACAGTGTTAAGCAGTGTCTTATCCCAGTCAGGCCATTCAGAAAAACACTGTGGTTCATAGTATCGAAAGCTGATCATGGGTGCCCAAGGACTGCCCAATGTGACATCCTGTAGTATAATTCCAGAGAAGAAAAACATCACCAAGAGACTGAGGGTGAAAACGCACGGTCGCTTTATCCTCCTTTAATCACTGTTTCAGCCAGGATTCAGCCTGGATCGAACGCATGCGTTTCACCTAATGTGCGTTCGATCCTGGCTAAAACAGGGATTAAAGGAGGATAAAGCGACAGTGCGTTTTCGCCCTGATTGAGAAGATGCTGAATGCCACTTTCTTAAACCTTATGCAGAAACCTTATGCAGTTTAGCACTAAATAACTGACTTCTGGCTGGATAGGGGCCGGGTGGGACAGAATGTCATTTCTTGGCCCTTGTGCGGTTGGGGTGAGGACTCCTTGTCAGGAACTAATGGCCGCGAAATGCCTCTTGCTCAGAATTCTGTACTTCCGAGACCTGCCCAGCCATTTCCCATCAACTGACTCAGAGGAAGGCTGGAAACTGTGAAAAAAAGGATCTTGCTTTTTGCCTAATTGAAGCTGGTTGCAAAGTACGGCGATTCTTAAGAAGGCTTTACGAATGGCTGCGTAATGCCCAGACGGGAGATGTCGAAACCGGCTTGCGGAGCAGAGAAGGAAATGGAAGAATCTGTTGCAGGGGAGGGGAGTGAATTTCTCAGCCAATGACGAGGAACATATTTAGGGTTGGATCCAGATTACATTTTCCAACAGCGGAATGGAACTTTCCTGCCTCCCGCTCTCACTGCAGCCCACTGAAATGCTGCCAAGCCCTCAGTCAGGGTGGGGGATTTCCCCCCTCCTGCCCCCATTGTCCGCTGCCAATCTGAACTGTGGTGGGATTAAAAAAAACAAAAAAACCCTCTGATATTGGCTGTAGTTTCACATCACTTCGGGTTATAAACCATACATGACATAGGGTAGCTCTAGGAGTCCCTGGAAATTCTATGGGGTTTTTTCCTGGCAACTGCCTGGCAACCCTAATAGGGTCTGCAGCTGGAAGTGGGAAGGGATAAAGATTGCCAGTTGAGTCTGGATCCAACCCTTAGGCGTGAGCAACAAGCCTGGGTTAAGGCAGCTGGCTTTTGTTTGGGTTGCCTTGGAGCATGTACAGAATTCCAAAAAAAGCAAAGGTTTAACAGGAGGCTATCTCCGGAGTCACCTCTGAACTTTGGGATGCCCTTCCTTGGGGGATGTGCTTGGCTCTGTCTTTCTCCTTGAATTCTGCAGAGGCCTTAAAAGCGTTTTGTTACAGTTACCGTTTGACAACTAGTATGTATTGGCTGGTTCCCAGGTGCCTATTTTTGTATCTGCCCTAGGGATGCCAACCTCCAGGTAGTAGCTGGAGATCTCCTGCTGTTACAACTGATCTCCAGCCAATAGAGATCAGTTCACCTGGAGAAAATGGCCACTTTGGCAATTGGACTCTATGGCATTGAAGTCCCTCCCCAAACCCCGCCCATTTTAGGCTCCCCCCAAAAAACCTCCCACCGGTGGCAAAGAGGGATCTGGCAACCCGAATCTGCTCTGCTGTTGTTGTGTGTGTTTTTTTTAATGATGATAATGATTGTGAAGAAGAATTGGTTTTCATACCCCAATTTTCTCTACCTTTAAGGAGACTCAAACCAGCTTACAATCGCCTTCCCTTCCTCTCCCCACAACAGATACCTTGTGAGGTAAGTGAGGCTGAGAGAGTTCTTAGAGAACTGTGACTGGCCCAAGGTCATCCAGCAGGCTTCATGTGGAGGAGTGGGGAAACCAACCCAATTCTTCAGATTAGAGTCTGCCACTCATGTGGAGGAGCAGGGAATCAACCCAGATTCTCCAGATTAGAGTCCTCTGCTCTTAACCACTATGCCATGCTTTAAATGGGAGGGATGGTGGCATGGTATATAGCCCATTCTCATCTGATCTTGGAAGCTAAGCAAGGTCGGTACTTGGATGGGAGACCACCAAGGAAGGCTCTGTGGAGGAAGGCAATGGCAAACCACCTCTGCTTAATCATTTGCCTTGAAAGCACCACGAGTCAGCTGCCACTTCACAGCATTTCCCACCACCATGCTCATAAATAATGAACTTATTGATAATTACAATGTGCTTTTATTTATGTGTTTGGTGTTTGGAAATGCTCCGAAGAGCAGGTTATGCATTTTGCAGACTGAGTGCCAAAGAGCAAAGAGGCTTCCTGAGCAGTGGGGAAATGGCACATTCTTCACATGGAGAGATTCTTCCTTCCACATCTGTCGAAAGACTGCCTGGTCAAAACAGCAGAATCTATGCCATGACTTATCTGTGCTCTGCCACTTCACAGCCAAAAAGGCTTGGTGGCTAATGAGGTCTGGCTAGGGTTGCCAGGTCCCCCCTGGCCATCAGCAGGGAATGAGGGGGGGGTAGGGTTGCCAGGTCCAGGTTGCGAAACTCCTGGAGATTTGAGAATAGAGCCTGGGGAGGACAGGGACATCAGTGGAGTACAATGCCATGAAGTCCACCCTCCAAAGCATCCATGTTCTCCAGGGGAACTGATCTCTGTAGTGTGGAGACTAGCTGTAATTCCTGGGGATCCCCAGGTCCCAACTGGAGGCTGGCATCCCTAGATTTGGCCTGAGACAGAAGGGCCAACAATGTATTAATTGAGCTGGGGGAGGTTTGCTGTCTGTTCTCTCAAGCCCATGTGCATCAGTGGCTGGGTAGCTGTGGTGGCTATGAGGTAGGGTTGCCAACCTCCAGGTGATGACTGGAGATCTCCTGCTATTACAACTGATCTCCAGGCAACAGAGATCCGTTCACTTGGAGAAAATGTCCATTTGGGAAGGTGAACTCTATGGTGTTAAACCCCATTAAAGTCCCTCCCCTCCCCAAACCCCATCCTCCTCAGGCTCTGCTCCCAAAATCTCCAGGTATTTCCCAACCTGGACCTGGCAACCCTACCGTTTCCTCTATCCTCTCAACAACCCTGTTGGATAGGTTAGGCTGAAAGAGAGAGAAACTGGCCAAACGTCACCAAGCAAACTTCCATGGCAGAAAAGGGTCCCCCATATCCTAGTGTAACACTTTAACCGCCACAGTATTTTGGCCAAGGAGGCTTGCTGTGTGTTCCTTATTTCAAGGAACGGTTCCTTATTTTGGTTTAACTTAGAACACCTGTGGAGCAAGGGCACTGAAACTCCCCAAAGCAACTTGCAATGTCCTGCCATGCTCAAGACATCGTCTTCTTATGCTCTCACAACGGGTTCCTTCTTTTGGTCCTCTTCATGAGCCATCCCTCCCCTCAGGAGGTAGGAGATCTTTTCTTTGATTTTCATGTAGTTCCTCCCTGACACAGCTTGCTGTTATTAACTGGCTGGCAACCTGCCAACCCAACGATTAATACTCCCAGATAGCAGTCTCTCCAAATGTACCTTGAGACCTGGCACCAGTTGGCATACCTCTCATTAAAGGCCTGATCTCCTCTTGCCGCTGATGTTCGATGTGCCTATATAACAGCCAGCGCAACCAGGCGAGCTATCTTGGAAATGGAGAAACCAATGGTGTCCACAGCAAGACCCCTCCCCTAGCACAAACAAACTGGACACCTCTCTGCTGAGACAGGAGAACGGGACTTCATTTCCATAGTCTGTGTCATCTGCAGCGTTTCTCCTGAGGCAACTGCGTTGCAACCGGAGGGGGGGGGAAGACAGAGGTACGTATGCATGGCATAAGAACTGAGTTTTGGATTCATGTGGGATCTTCTCCGAGTGGGTCACGACCCACAAATGGATTGCAGTCCAGTCTCACTTGGGCAACCCCAATGGCAACATTCAGTGTTAGGTTGTTGTTGTTGTTTTGATGTAGTAGGAAGTTGAGATAAAAGAGGGGAATTCTTTTCATAGCCTATGAAGCTGGTCTATTGCCACCCTTCCTGGTGTTTTGTGCTCTGTTATACTTGCTGCTTTGATCTATGGCTGGTTGCTTTGTTTGATTGGTTTTAGCCACTTTTCCTTGAGGGCTCACATTATTTGTTTCATTCTAGCCACTGTTTTAATAGTCAGTTTTATTTTTTTAAATGTCCCAACTGATTCAATTACGTGAATGCATAACACGTTAACAAAGAGAACAATTGCTATTTGTTAATCAGAGCTTGTTACATTACATCGTTTTAATGGGCTGGAGCCTATCAGCTTTGCTCCTGGTGAAAGGGAAATGAGAGCCCCATTTGACTGCCAAAAAGGCTATGCTAGAGATCGTGGAACCCACATAGAAAAAAGCCACGCAGGATAGTGCTGCAGTGAGGAGAGTGGTGCGAGATACAGCAGGAAAGATGACAGTATCCAAGCCAATATTTTTACTAGAAAACAGTTGGAATGCATAATGTAGAGAAGCAGCTAACAATGTAGATAATTGAATTAATGAATTAATGGACAAAGAGGGATTTGTTTTTTTTACATGTATATGATGGACTCTCTCCTTTACATGACTCTGTAGCTTATGTATATCTGTAATAGCCTGTGTGATGTAGTAGCTACAGTGGCAGATGAAGAGTGGGGAGATACCCTCCCATAACCATGAAACTCACTGGCAGACCTCGGGCCAGTCACTTTCTCTTAGCCCAACCTCCCTCACAGGATTGTTGTGAGGATATGATAATAATGATAATGATGATGATAATAATAATAATAATAGTAATAATAATAATTTACTGCTGTTTTCCAGTTAAAACAGAAAAAGACCTTGCAAAGAGTGAATTTACAAACCAAGACTAATCTCAATATAAAATACCGGGTTATACATTTTCTGAATTAGATTGGGGAAATACTCTGAGGCAACATTCCTTCAGTGCAACCGCGCAATATTTAGCCAACAAAGAGGAAATTGGGGCATTATTACCCAACAAAAACCTTTTTGTCCAATCACCCTCTCCTCCGGCGCCCATTTTCCCAATGAGGGGTTCAATAATTTTGGAGCAGGCTGTCTTGTGAAAAGGGCATCTGTTCCCCTGAGTAACAGGGGCAGAGTCTCTCCGCCCTAGGGACCTTCTTGAATTTCCCTTCTAGAATGGCAGAAGGTGAGGCTGCGCATCTAGCAGTGTATAGGCCCTCCTATGAGTATTCCTTTCCAGAGAGTACAAGTAGGCAGCTGGTGTTAAAATATACCTGGAATAATAAGGAGCTATAAATGTAGGGTAACTCACTAGGTCCATTTGATGCTCAACATCTTTCACCCTTTGGCTTATAATTAATCTAGCTCGGTCCTTACCCAACTGAAGGAGTGATTGTTGTGAGGATAAAAGAGAAGAGGGGAGAATCTCCTTGAGCTCTTCCTAGGAAGAATGGGAAGATATATCATAGGTAGCTCACACAAATTTGTATTTGTTCCATTAAAAAATTAAGTCATTTTTCTCCCTCCCCAATCCTGGGTCTTAGAATTTGATGCGGATGCTAAAAACTTCCTGTCCCCACACACTCAAAACTCTAGCATATCTATACTGAAGACATGCTATTATTATTTTTTAAAGGGAAGGGAAAAAACAAGGGGGGGGACTTAAAATCCAGCAACTAATTAAAGTGTAAAGGGGGGGGGGAGATATACATAAAGACAAAAATATAACAACAGTGGTTGCAGATTTACACATAAGTTTCTATAAATGGTTTCCAAATATCTAAAATTAAGTCCATACACAATTGCCGTCTGTATGCCATGCATTCAAATATTGATAGAGTTCTAAGGTCCTCAATCCATTGATTTACTGGAGGTGAGCTTTTATCTTTCCAATGTTGTAATACAAGTCTTTTAGCTGTAGTAAGGGCATGGTGGTCCATTTTCACTAACCACTGGTTAGCCTCCAAGAGATGGGCAAATAGTTTAAAAGTTACATCTGAGTTATGGTGACTCCAGTGGGGTTTTCAAGGCAAGAGACATTCAGAGTTGGTTTGCCATTGCCTGCCTCCACATCACCACCCTGGTATTCCTTGGAGGTCTCCCATCCAAATACTTGCCAGGGTTGACGTTGCTTAGCTTCTGAGATTTGACGAGACCAGGCTAGCTTGGACTATCCAGGTCAGGGCTTGAAAGTCCATAAGCATCCTAACATTCTAATGCAAAGTTCATATGAGTAATAACTTCTTCCCTGGAAGACCAAAAGACTGGACATGCTCAAACATGTATAAGGGACGCGTCTGATGACTTACAATGCCAGCTGTTAGACACTTGACTCATTCCTTTGTTAAAGAGTTGCTGTGGTGTTCAGTATATCTTGAACATAATTTTTTACTGAATAAACCTCAGCTCAAGAACCATGGAGAGAGCAGGTATAAGCTTTAAGGCCATATCCTATTGCTTTGGCAAAATAGGACCATCTAACTCCTTATTCCATTCATTCCTACCTAGAGTTGCCGTCTTCCAAACTGGACCCGGCCTGTAGCTAGGGTTGCCAACCACCAGTTACTAGCTGGAGATCTCCTGCTATTACAACTGATCTCCAGCCAATAGAGATCAGTTCACCTGGAGAAAATGGCTGCTTTGGCAATTGAACTCTATGGCAATGAAGTCCCTCCCCTCCCCAAACCCACCCTCCTCAGGCTCCGTCCCCAAAAAATCTTCTGTTGGTGGTGAAGAGGGCCTGGCAACCCTTCCTGTAGCTGTCCCATTTACAGCAGGGGGATATGAAGCGTGCATCTATTTGTATTGAAGTCTAAGCCATGAAACGCTTCACATGCTGATTTTTGCTGGTATGCCCACCCTAAGAATGACTTACATCCATTTCCATGGAAAACAGCACTGACATCATTGTTTTCTCACCCAGGTAGCACCCTTATTGTATTTTCACGTCCACTTTTGAATTTCTAGTCTTCAGGGGAAAGAAGAGCAAGCAAGAGAACAACTACTGGAATCTCCTCCAAAATCAAACCAAAACCACTTCCCCTTCTTGCCACATTCAGGACTTTTGCAGCTTCCTTGTCCAAATTCAACACCATCTAGCAAAGCGAACACAAGGGAGGAAAATGCTTGCCCCACTCTTCTTCTGAGGATCAGGACAGTGTACCTGGTTCTCATTTCCTCTGATCTGTCCTAACAATAATCCTCTGAAGGAGACTGGGCTGAAAGAGTGTGAGTGTGACCCAAGGTACACTCACAAGGTCACTCCCGAGGAAGTCAACGGGCTTAGAAAGGAGTCGCTTTGCTAAGAATGCCACTGCCTGTGAGCCGAATGGCTGAGTGGAAATCTGGATCTGGATCTTCAAGGGCCAACACCCTAATCCCAATAACATAGGCTCAATATAAATTGTAGCTCAGTTTCAGTTATAGGGTTGTGCAAAAAAAATAATCTTTAAATTCCAGGTTCAGGTTCATTGGGCCTGTTTTTTTTCTTCTTTTTTTCTTTTTTTTTGGTAAATTGGCTAATTTCTGTGTTTACTGAAAAAATCGGGCCCAATATAATCTATGGGGATCTTTTTGAAGCTCCTGTGCGGGCATTTTAGGAGGTAGTCACCAAATTTGCTGTGTGGCTGGAAGGGAATCTCCTTAGACAGTAACTGAAGTTTGGTGAACTTTGGGATAGAGGGTCCAATTTTGTGAGCAAGCAAAGGAGTCACCCCCATCCTCCAGGCATTTGTGAGCTGAGTTGTCCATCAGTTTTCAGGTTCAGAAGTTCAGCGTTGCCAAGGACTGGTAGAAAGAGCTGACTGGCAGGCTGATGCCTCAAATTCTGGGGGCTTCCTTTGTATCTGGGGCACGTAGCATGATGTCCATGCAAATTAGCTTCCAATTTGTTGTTCTGAAGGAGACTGTTCATCCCCATGGGTGAGGAAGTCTCCTTTGGAAGCCTGGTGGTGTGAGCAGCTGTCCAAGCCAATTCTTTTTACTGGGAGGGTATATCACTACAGATAGGACTTGGTGAGCCCTGTCTTTTAAATAACCCTTATGTTTGATCCATATCAATTCACTGAAGGGTAATGGTTGGTCAGACCAAATTGGCTCTGATTACATGACCCCTACCTCAAAAACGCCCCAACTATGGGGCCCTAACAAAACCAGTCAAAAGATAGAAAAATGGGAGAAAGCACAGAGCCGTGCATCTGAGCAAAAGCAAATAGCCGAACCCGAAAAAGCCAATAATTATTCAGCTTTTTCGGTAATTATCTATTCAGCTTTGGGGAGATTCCCATGTTTTGGTATTCAGTCAACCCAAAACCCGAATATTGAAGAAACAGCTAATTTTGGGTTTATTTTTGGTTCAGGTATATTGATATGCACAACCCTATTCAGTGATGATTTCTAAGGAAATCCTTTAAAGTATTCAGCATTAGGGTGTGGTTTCTTGGCACACCTATAAATTCTTCTCTGCAGCTTTCCCACACACCCCATCCCCTTGAGATATTTTTCTCAGAAAGGCTTATCTCTGATTTTGGTAAGCAGTTAGGGGTATGATTAAGGGTTAATGGGTAGCTCTGGAGAAGAAGAAGAGTTGTTCTTTATATATATTTTCTATCACTTAACGAAGAATCAAAGCAGTTTACAGTCTCCTCCCTTCCCCTCCCCTCAACAGACACCCTGTGAGGTAGGTGGGGCTGAGAGAGTTCAAAGAGAGCTGTGACTAGCCCAAGGTCACCCAGCTGGCTTCATGTGTAGGAGTTGGGAAACCAACCCGGTTCACCAGATTAGCATCCACCACTCATGTGGAGGATTGGGGAATCTCTTAACCACTGCACCACTCTGGCTCTCAGACATGGCCCCATCTGCTTAATCTCTCCTGTCAGTTAAATCCCCTCACACACACACACACACATTAGTTTACCAGTGACTATTCTAAGGGGGTTGGCAATCTAATAAATTTGGGACAGGATAGAATTGGTGATGGTGGAAAGTGCCCTCAAGATACACTTGATTTATGATGACCCCATAGGGGTTTTAGACAGTTGCAAAACACTGGGCGGTAAACTTGCTAATGCCTTCTCTGTTTGCTTTTTTTCTATTTTTAGGGAAGAGGGTTGGTTGCCTAACACCTCTGCTTCCTCCACCAGACTAGATAACTACATTGCATCACTTAATCTGAAGAAGTATCTGAAGAAGTGAGCTGTGACTCACAAAAGCTCATATCCTGCCAGAGATTTTGCTAGTCCTTAAGCACTTTGCTAGTGCTCCCGGACTCTTGCTCTTTTCTACTGCACCACATAAATATATCACATAAAAAAAAACAGTGCCTGAAAACCTGCTCTAATAATTGCATCTGGACGACAGAAGGCAGGTTGGCCGCATCATCTGCAGAAGGCTGTGATTCTTCCACTCCTCAAAGAACGAGTGGAGCGGCTGTCAAGTAAGATATGTTACTGCTACAAAAATTAACATGCCTGTTCTATTTTAAATGCATTTAGCTACATAGTCAAATAAAGAGTCCCTGTTGGGTTCATGATGGGACTAAATTCATATTGGTGATAGGCAAGAGCCCCCAACATTCTTGCACAGGAAAAGGTTTTATGTCTTTTATCAGATAGATCAATGCTTATTTAATGTTTGAAGATAAATTATACCAAGTCTGACCGTTGGTCCCTCTATGTAGTATCGTCTTCTCTGATTTACAACACCTCTTCTTGGGGTCAGGCAGAGAAAGGACTTTCCCAGCACCTTTCCCCAGAAATCTTTTACCAGGAGATGGAAGTGATTGAGGCTGAGACTTTTGGAATGCAAAGAAGATGCTCTACATTGGAGCTACATTCCCATCCCAGACTGTTCTACCACGTCAGATCGTTGGGTCTGTCCAGCTCAGTATTGTCTTCTTCTCTGATTAGCAAAGACTCACCACTGGCAGTACAAAGTCTTTCCTAATACATGATACCTGAGGCCCTTCAGCTGAAGATACTAGTAATTTGGTCTGGGACTTTGTATATGCAAGGAATGTGCAATATCCCTGGGCCATTGCCTCTCCCCATTATACTGAACAGCAAGTTGTAACTAATCCTTTCCCTCTGTAGCATGCCAACAAGAATTACATTTTGCTGTCTGAAATTCCCAACTCAGATTCAAACAGTTACAGTTTCACACATAATTTCAGATTTCACTTTTAACATTTGACTGTGAGGAAGAGGTAAAACTATTTAATTCCCTCATTGGTCCGTGTCTAGGGTAGTAAAATTGAGACCCTGAATCTTAAAGATGTGCACATGAATTGCATTCAGGTTTGAGTTTGGATCATTTTGTTTGTCAAAGCTTTTGTTTTGGTTGCTAAATATCGTTATGTCTTGGGTTCAGGAAGATAATTGTATTTTGGGTCGCATCTACATTCATTTCAGTAGGAAACATTGGTGTAAAGAGTTCTCGTCCCTTATTGTGATGAAATTCTCAGGGATTGTACCCTTATTCAGGTGTAAGGACTGTCCTGTTTTTCGAATGAAGAGAGTAGAAGCTAAATATTGACATGTGATGGCATACATTACCTTGGAAGATAGACAAATACAACATGGCATATATGATGAGACTAACATGCCATATCTGATGTTGTTAAGTCCAGTGACAGAGTTGGTTAACAACAGTATCCAAAACTAACATCACCTGTACCATTTCAGGCACATTCACTTGCTCATCCTCCAAGGAAATATATGCCATTTGCATCAGCATTAAATCTCCATTATCGATATCGAACAAACAACTCAGCCTCTATGCAAAACAATAAGTAGACATAAATATGACATCAAAATCCTGATATTTGGTAACTACCTGGGGAATATTTTAATGTTCCAGGGCATTCTGCAGCTGCTTTTAAAGTTACTATTGATTTACAAAGGAATTTCAAAGGCAGAACCCAATGTGAAACTGATGAATCAGAAACTGATGAATCAGAATTCACTACCAAATTCAAGACAATTTATCCCCCATGGATTATTGGGGATCTGGGCTTCCCAGATCACTAGTGATACTAATATCTTACATATCCCACCTTTACATGTATTAATTACTTCAGCTGTACTTCTGTAGCTTCCTATTGTATGTGCTTATTTTTTATTTATTTTTTATAAATTTTTATTAAGATTTTTTTAACAATAAAAAAATATCAAACAAAAAAAGCAATACATGTAACAACAATAACAAAAAAATAAGTAACAAAAATTACAAAATACATAATACAAACTTGGAGGTGCTTATCACATTGCATCCAGCGCTAGATTTTATGTTTTGCCTATTGAACAATAGCTAGGAGAGTCTCAGACCCACTCAGAGAGAACTTATTGTTGTTTGAGTTGGATCTTGTTTAAGTTGGATGTTGTTTGAGTTGAATCTTTGTAGCATACCTACCCACATTTCTATTCTGTATAAGTTTGATGGATGTACACCTGATGCATCTGATTAAGGGAGATTTGCTGGAATAATATATTTTTCACTTTAAAGTGTCACTGGTAGTCTTTAAGGTGCCATTATTTTCTTCCTGATCTTTTAAAATGCACTGAGCTTGACACATTTGTGTCTTCTTGGACAAAGATAGTTGATAAAAGACCTTTGTGTTGACAGATTTCCTGTCCAAGTTTTCCCTCAAACCTCCCTTTAGTAATGAATAATATAATCACAAAATTAGAATGAAGGGACCATTTTGAATGATGTGGTGATGCACACCTCCTTTCTGGGGACAGAGCAACCCATCTTTACCAGTGCTTCCAGATTATCTAGAATTCTCAACCATTCCAACCATTCAAAAACTTTTCTTCTTGGCCAAACATAATTTTTTACCCCTCAATGAATTATATGGCAGATTCTTAGATAGTCCAATCAAACAGAGAGTCCGCCCATGTGGAAAGGCAAAGATAGAAACACCCATTTTTTAAATTCAGATGTGATTTATATTCTTTTATAAGATCTTCTTTTATTACTCCATTGATTTCACACTTCCCTGTATGTTCCCATGACTATCATTTAATCGGTTTGCTGTTTGATAAAGGTAAGGCTGTCACTCTATCTGTAGTTTATTATTTAATAGCCACTATGAAAATACGTCGAATGTTATAATCCAGTGATGCCTAAATATTCATTTGCATTCAGGCGTTCATTCTGCACTGGAACTGGAATAACCAAACTTCCCTTACCATGACCAGCCATGGATCAGTGTGGGGTGCATTCTCTGTTCACATGCATTAATGATAAGAAATCAGCCAACTATACCGACGACCCACAGAGAGGGTGACTTAAAATATCACCCAGAATCCTTTGCAGCACACTGTGGTTTCATGACAGATGAACTGATGTTGAAAGAGTTCCCAGAAAGTAAAATAACTGTTTATGCCACTCAACTTGGCTTCTTTTGTTTTGTTTTTCCTTGTGGAACTGAATCAATGGTCTTCAGGTGTCAGGACAGCCATCATTGGTGGGAAAAGCCTGCAACTGTATTCTTCTCTTGAGATTTTCCTTGAGAAGTAAGGGACATGTCTCCAGTCCCAGTTTCATATCTAATGATCATTTCTTTCCCTTACAGAAGCTGAGAGGATGACCAATTTTGGGGTTATTCTTGCTATCTACATTGTCACCTTCCTGATTGGCTTCCCGTCCAACCTCCTGTCTCTCTACACGTTCTTAAGGAAAGTCTGCCAGAAGCCAGCCCCCATAGACATCCTCTTGCTCAACTTGACTGTGTCGGACATCATGCTTCTGATCTTTCTGCCCCTCAAAATGACGGAGGCTGCCAAAAACAACGAGTGGCCTTTTCACAGGGCTCTCTGCACCGTCACCAGTTGCACCTTCCACAGCAGCATCTACATCAGCACCCTTTTCCTCACAGCAATCAGTGTAGACCGCTACCTGGGGGTTGCGTTTCCCATCAAGTACAGGTTGAACCGCAGGTTGGCCTACGCAGTGGTGGCCAGCGTCTTCATCTGGTTGTTTGTCGGCTCCCACTGCAGCACCGTCTTTGTCTTGAGGACCCTGCATAACGATTCGGTGCAGTCTTCACAGCACCCTTCCAATCACGTGGTCTGCTTCAAAGAGTTCAACGAGCAGCAGAAGAAAATCATCTACCCCTTCCGGCTAGAACTCTGCCTCATCCTCTTCTTCATCCCTTTCTTCATCACCTGTTTCTGCTACATCAATGTGATCCGCATCCTGGCCTCCCTGCCCAATGTCCAGGACCACAAGAAGCAACGAGCCGTGGGCCTGGCTATGGTCACTTTGCTCAATTATGCTCTGTTCTTTGGCCCCTTTAACATCTCCCACATTTTTGGAATGATGAATTATGAAGACCCGAATTGGAGAGAATATAGCTTTGCCCTCAGCTCTTTCAACACCTGCTTGGATCCTTTCATCTTCTTCTTTTCATCCAATGCCATCCGACGAAACGTTGGTATTTGCTGGACTAGCATCTGCCGTAGATTCCAGCCCATTATACCACGCTGCTCTTTGCCCTGTTGCAAGGATCCCAGAGACAACGATGAAGGAGGTGGAGCTGTCGGATTATCTACTTCAAGCGGACTGGGAGGGACTGGCGCATACACCGATTCCTCCTCCTGTGGCCATGCTGCAAAGATGTTGGAGGTCAGCCCACTGGACACTGAGCAGGAAGCATACTGCACCAAGTTCCAAGTACAGCAGGAACACTAGAACTAGAACACACTTTTGTGAATAGATGCCAATGTCTAATTTTCTTCACACCAGTTTTGGATTTGGAGTTGTGAATTCAAAATTGCTGGTCTAAAAGTCAGCAACTGTATTGTCAGGATGCTCAGGATAAGATGATAAGAGGAGGCCTGGTGAATCCCCAATATACAAAAGTATTACTATTCAGCCAGAGTAGGTTGGATAACTAAATGGATAAAGGAGTATAAAGACACAACACTAACTCTAATTGAGCAATCCTTTGTGTCAATACCACTGAGAGTCTGGATTTGGCTGAATGAAGAAGGGAAATCACTTTTACGCCAAATACAATTCTGTAATTAATGCCCTAGATCATGCCTGGACAAACATTGGAGCTAAATTTACTCCTGGACTATCACTGTTGGCTTCTGTTATAAGACCCAAAGACTTTAGTCAGGCTTTAAAGGAAGGAATGTTAAAGTTTGGGAAGACATCTGGGGTGTCTGATTATAAATCTTTAGTCCCTAATGGGCAAACAATTATCACCTTTGCAGACATATCAATCTTAAGATTCTTTGGTTCCAGTATTTGCAGATTAAACTTTTTTATAAACGCTGCTGAGTAAAGAGGAGAAGAGCCCCATGGCGCAGAGTGGTAAGCTGCAGTACTGCAGTCAAAAGCTCTGCTCACAACCTGAGTTCAATCCCAACGGAAGTCGGGTTCAGGTAGCCAACTCAAGGTTGACTCAGCCTTCTATCCTCCCGAGGTCGGTTAAATGAGGTCCCAGCTTGCTGAGGGTAAAGTGTAGATGACTTACAGAAAGCAATGCCAACCATCCAGTAAACATAGTCTGCCTAATAAATGTCAGGATCTGACATCACTCCAGGGGCCAGGAATGACCAGGTGCTTGCACAGGAGACTACTTTTACCCTAAGTAAAGAGGAAATAAAAACCCAACTGACAGGTTTTGAAAATCAGCATTAGCTGGTTAAAGGAATATACTCTCTAAGATCTATAAGTACCTGTTGGAGATTGATTGTAAATGGCAGGGGGATGGGAAATGGCAAAGCTCTGGACAAAAGATTTAAACACCCCAGTAAATCCAGAGGTTGGGACATTCGTGTTAAGAAATGGTTTTAATATGGGTTTTTTTGTAATCCTCTCTGTCAAATAAAATTTAATAAAAATAAAACTGCAATACCAGTGGCTCCTGTCACCCTCTAAATTGGCAAAAATGTATCAAAGGGCTAAAGGGATATGTGGAGCAGCTAATGCAAATTTTATACACTTATGGTGGGAATGCAGCATTGTGGTAGAATACTGGAATACGATTGCTACAGTAATCTCTCAAGGTACAAGGAAAGACTTACCATTATTCCCTAAGGTTTTCTTGTTGAATTGTGAAGATTTCCTTCTGAAAGAAGTCCATGATTTGTGATTCATTTTGTGACATCAGCAAGGTTATAGCTTGCCCAAAATTGGAAGAAAACTATAATCTGAAAGGAGGAGTGGTCAGAGAAGCTGACGGAGTGTATTCGACTGTGTAAGCTAACCTTTCTGTTACATGGCCAAAAGTCTGAAGAGTTTGAAAAACTGAATGTTTTTCTGTCCAGAACGAGCAGTTAGTTGGGCTTGGATATTTTGATGTCTATGTATTTAGTAATTTGTGCTAGATCATGAGAAAGGCCATGCTGGATCAGCCCATCAAGTCCAGCAGTCTGTTTGCACAGCGGCCTATCAGGTGCCCCTAGGAAGCCCATAAACAAGACTGCAGCAGCATTATCCTGCCTGTAATATAATAGGCATGGATCCGGGATCCTCTAGACCCTTGTTTTTATTTGATTTGTTTTATTTATTTATTTTAAGTTAGTAACTGTAGGTATGGCTTGTACTTGAAGATCAACCCCAATGATTACAGCTATGTATGTATTCTTTCTTGATTTGGGCACATGAAGCCACCTTAGACTGATTGAGGTTGCTGGACTATGAAGGTCAATATTGTCTGTTCTGACCGGCAGTGGGTCTCCACCATCTCAAGCAGATGTCTTTCCCGTTGCCTTTCACAAACCTTTAACTAGATATGTAAAAATCTAGTTAATACTAGATGGGTGTCAGGCCTGTGTCTCAGTTGGTTTCGGTTTTCCACCGACCAGCTCTCAAGGACTGTTATGCATACCTAAACTCTTTTGAAGCTGTGAGAACCACAGCGCTGTTTGTGTTTTGTAATCTCTTGCGTTTTTTCATGCTTTTATATTACCAAGTGCAAGCCAGCAAGCTCCATTGCTGTCACCTTTTCTTTATGCTCTGTTAACCTATTTGACCAGTAAAAACCAACTTCTTTGGACCTGACTGTCTCTGATGTGGTTTTTGGTTCAGATTGGGCCAAGGGCTTACAATGGGGGATACACTTCTGGGTAACACTGTGTGTGAACAAGATCTAGGGGTATGGGTGGACTGTAAGCTGAATATGAGCAGTCAGTGTGATGCAGCAGCAAAAAAAAGGCTAATGAAGTTTTGGGGTATATCAACAAAGGTATAACATACAAATTGCTTTCAGAGGCTACTATGAGTTGATTGTGCACCATCTATTGCAGTGGTTCTCAACCTTCCTAATGCTGCGACCCTTTAGTACAGTTCCTCATGTTGTGGTGACCCCCAACCATAAAATTATTTTCGTTGCTACTTCATACCTGTAATTTTGCTACTGTTATGAATCGTAATGTAAATATCTGATATGCAGGATGTATTTTCATCACATAGGCAGACATTTTAGATGTTACGTTAGGTTTGCGTAAGGCAGATAATTGTGCTCATGAACATTCAGCAATTCAGGGGAACCATATGCTCCGCCTGGGAACATTGGAGAAGCCAATACAGTAAATAAAAACAAAATACACCAGTAGGAAAGAAACACCCAACCCCAATTCGTTCACAATCAAAATCTCCCTGCCCTTGGAAGGAGTGAGCCGTGAAGAAGGTGAGCTGTGACTCACGAAAGCCCATATACCCTGCCAGAAATGTTGTTAGTCTTTAAGGTGTTAGATTCTTGCTCTTTTCTACTGCTACAGACAGACTAAGACCCATCCCGATCTATCTCCTTGGAAGTTTTGCAAACGCACAAAGCTGCCTTCTACTGAATCAGTAGAAAAGAGCAAGAGTCCAGTAGCACCTTAAAAACTAATAAAAATATTTTCTGGCAGGGTATGAGCTTTTGTGAGCCACAGCTCACTTCTTCAGATTCTACTGAATCAGATCCTCAGTATTGTCCACTCAGACTGGAAGCGGCTCTCCAGGGTCTTAGGTCAAGGCCTTTCACATCACCGAAATTCTGATCCTTTAACTCAGCTGTTTCCTAACTGTGCTCCATGGAGCACTTGGTGCTCCGCGAAACATCTCCTAGTGCTCCGGGAAGAGACCGGAAAGAAAAATGCTACTGTCATTGCTAGGTGAAAATTAATGACTAATTTATCTCCTGAAAAGTGCTCCATGATGCAAAAGGTTTGGGAACCACTGCTTTAACTGAAGATGCCGGGGATTGAACCTGGGACCTTCTGCATGCCAAGCAGATGCTCTACCACTGAGCCACGTTTTGCTCTTCCTTCCTGAAGTACCGAGACTTTGAACAGAATGTCCTGAGAGGTTGCAATGTCCCCTTTTGTGAATGCTGCCATCGCCCCCCACCCCCAAAGGCAGTTTTCAATGCAGAAACCGCGGCAGGGAAGAGAAGGCAGAAACCAAGCACAAAAGCTGAGCCCGACCTAAGCCTCTCTCATGGAGCCCGCAACGGCTCCCCCTCAGACAAGAGACCCTGGGGAGGGGGAGGAAATGCTGGAGGGCTCCAATTTGCCCATCTGAGCCGCCTCAGGGGGCGAAACTCATCCCCGGCGTCCCCAGTACAGAGCAGCCTTCCTTCCCCCACGCTGCGTGAGGAAGAAGCCACCGCGGCTCCCGCCAACGAAAGGGGACAAGGGAGGGAAGGGGGGGAGGAACGTTGGCCTCACGTGACACGGCGTGGCCAATGGCGAGGTGAGTTTCGGGCCTGGTGGGGCGGGAGGGGGAAAGCGTCAGAGAGCGAGTTGCTGACTGAGGCGGCTTCCTCCCTTTCCTCATCTGGGGAGCCTGAGAAGGGGGGGTGGGAGGGGGAAGAGCCCTGCACGGGGTCTGAGGGAGTTTTCCGATGGTCTTAGGCGACCCCTGTGAAAGGGTTTTTCGACCCCCAAAGGGGTCGCGACCCACAGGTTGAGAACCGCTGATCTATTGTAATGTAATATTACTGTACATTTAAGAGTTTAATGGTTAAATTATTGTATGTTTTAAGAGTTTTAATGGTTAAATGCTGTGGTTTTTATTACTTCATTGTGATTTATTGTTGTTACCCACCCTTAACCTGGCCTTGGCCGGGGATTGAGTGCGGATTAGAAGTCCGAATAAATAAATAAATACATAAAAAAAAAAATAAGATGTCATTGTCCCGCTGTACACCACAGTGGTCAGGCCACAGCTGGAGTATTGTGTGGAGTTCTGGAGGCCTCACTTCAAAAAGGATGAGGACAGAATGATGTGGGTGCAGAAAAGAGTGATGAGGATGATCTGGGGCCCGGAGACCAAGCTTATGAGGAAAGACTGAGGGACTTGGAAATGTTTACTCTGGAAAAAAGTAGGTTAAGAGGGGACATGACTGCTCTCCTCAAACATTTCCTTTCCCTAGATTTAACAGTCATTAGCTATTCATCTGCCATTTCACACTTTAAAAGGGGGGAGGATAAAATTAATTTCTTCTTGACACTATAAAGAGAAAAGTTGCCAAGTCTCTTACGTAATTCACAGATCTACTTGATAGCAGATAACACATTATCTTTAAGCATTTGAAAGGCCATTACTTAGAGGAGGGCAGGGAGCTGTTCCTGTTGGCAGCAGAGGATTGGACTCACAATATTGGGTATTCAAGATGGAAACCTTGTTTCCGGAATCCAGTCTTAGCAGTGCAAATGTTACAAATGGGAGAATGAGAGTATAACAAATATGTATCTCATCATCTTTCCGATCTCTGCTGGTTCATCATGACATGCCCATTTTGATTTTTTTTCCTTTTCCTGGTGTGAATGGCACTTGGGACATATCCTTTTTGTGCTGTCTTATATTCTAAGCCAAATTTCAGTTCCATAGAACATATGTATTTTTCAACCTTGTGGGTCAATGGTGTATAAATGGAATAAATGAAAGCATGAAGCAACAGTTACATGCAATGAAAAGGCTCACAACACCTCTCTCTGTGTGTTAAGTTCAGTCAAGTTGCAGCCAACTTATGGCGACCCCTTTTGGGGTTTTCATGGCAAGAGACTAACAGAAGTGGTTTGCCAGTGCCTTCCTCTGCACAGCAACCCTAGTATTCCTTGGTGGTCTCCCATCCAAATACTAACCAGGGCTTACCCTGCTTAGCTTCTGAGATCTGCGGGATCAGGCTAGCCTGGGCCATCCAGGTCAGGGCCACAACACCTCTACCTATCAAACAATTCTGGATCAATGAGCAACCACAGAACTCATCATTCTTCTCTAGAAAACCACCTTGTCCTGATGAAGCTAGTGTTGTTCAGGTGCAGGGGATGGTTTATTAGAGACCTAGAAATGTGAAGACTGTCATTAGTTTCCCCTGGATTTGGGGCTTCTGTTATATGTTTGCTTGTTTTGTTTTGTTCTTTCCAAAGCCAAGTTAAGTAGGAAGAAATGGTTTGTGAATTTTTTTAAAAAAAAAATTCCTGATCAGAGGGCCCATATCTAGGTGTTCCGTTTTGAAGATAAGTGGTAGAGCTGGAATTGCAGTGACTTTTGACTCTCACAGTACAATCTAAACAGAGTTATACCCATCTTAAGCCCATTGAGTGTGGTGTAGTGGTTAAGGTGCCAGCCTAGGATCTGGGAAACCCAGGTTCAAATCCCCACTCTGCCATGGAAACTTGCTGGGTAACCTTGGGCCAGTCACACACTCTCAGCCTCGACCCTGGCAAGTATTTGGATGGGAGATCTCCAAGGAATACCAGAGTTGTGAGGCAGACAATGGCAAACCACCTCCGAATGTCTCTTGCCTTGAAGTCCCTATGGGTTCGCCATAAGTCAGCTGTGACTTGACGGCAAAAAAAATAGCTAATTTAACTGCAAGGCAATGCATGGCCTAGTAGTGGGAGTGGGCCAAGTTCCCTCCATTCATTTCCTGATGCCCAGATGTTCCTCATTCACACCCAAGATTGGCTTCTGGGACTTGCAACTTCTAAAGCAGATGAACCTCTCCTGGGCCTGTCTCTGGCTCAGGAGCAGGACAGCTGAAAGCTGACTGCGGTGTCTGCAGAAGTTCAAGCAACTGGGAAGATCTCGAAGAAGCCAAAGACTGATGCATTAAAAGAGCCTGTTGTATCTGAGGTCCATTAGTCCTTGTAGGGCTAGCACTTAGTGACCTTTGGTGGTTGCTAGCTGGAGTCTTAATGGCAGATCGAGGTGACAAATAGCCTCCTTCCTATCCACATTTTCCAAACCAGGCAGATTGGCCGATGTACTGCTCTATTGGGAACTGAGGCTTGCTGTGGTGAAAGAACAGAGGAACAGTAGATAAAATCAAAGCTTTTGGAGAGGTGTTTGCCACCTAACTTTTCTCAGTTGAAGCAATGATAGCTATTGGAAGCTTCTCTTCTTAGTAGGAGGAAGGAGCCCTCTTCTGGAGCAGAGACAGCATGCAAGCAACATTTTCAGTGAGTCAGTACGTCAGTGAGAGGTTAGAGCATATTAATGGGGAAGAGTATGGCATCACAAGCACACAGAGATGAACTACATGGCCTTGTGAAAGTACCGCATCAAATTGGGGGAACACTGGATAAGAGTCTCATGAGTAGGCCAATCAGAAAAGAAAAAACAGACAGCTGGAACAGGCACAAAAGGAAACCAGAAAGTGGTCACTCAAAATTATTAGCAGAAGAGAGCTTGCCTATCTTGAGAGCCATGTGCATGTCTGTGCATATAACCAGCATGGTATAGTGGTTAAGAGTGATAGTTTGGAGCAGTGGACTCTAATCTGGATAACTGGTTTTGATTTCCCACTCCTCCATGTGAGCAGCTAATCTGGTGAACCGGGTTGCTTTCCCCACTCCTACACATGAAGCCAGCTGGGTGACTTTGGGCTAGTCACAGCTCTCTTAGAGCCCCTCTACCTTACAGGGTGTCTGTTGTGTGGGGGGAAGGGAAGGTGGTTGTAAGCCAGTTTGAGTCTTTCTTAAGTAGTAGAGAAAGTTGGCATATAAAAACCAACTCCTACTCCTCCTCCTCCTTCTATGTTCCATGTTCCATGTTTGACTTGCCTATCTTGAGAGAGCCATGTGCATATCCATGCATCTAACTCCTGTTCCATGTTTGGAACCAACAAGCTAAAAGAAAAACAAAGTTTTGAATTGAAAGCAGTTGGGTTAAGCCATCCAACACATACAGGTTTTTCTGGCATCCAAGCTTTGCAAATAGGGGAATATGAAGATGCCTCCTTTCCCTCCTTTTTTTGTATGTTGGTGTGGGCCTTTCCACTCCACCCTTTACCTTGCTGGTATTTTTTGCTTCATTGATTTTCTTGAGGCCGTTTCCACACCATCAACCTGCAACAAACACTGAAAAATACATTCCTTTTGTGAAGCCGAAATTCGGCACAAAACATGAAATTGAATGAATAATTTAAAAAAAAACCATAGGTTCAATTTACACAAAGAAGAGGCAAAAGTAAAAAGGAGAGTTTCAAGATGAACCAACGGGGATCAACATTTGATAGCATTCCTATCTGAGAGAGGTAGGCCTCTGATTCTCCCAACTCTGGTAAATTTTGTGTTGCTAGGAGTGGGTTCCAGAACCAAGGATCACATTGTGAATCTACACATCATGAATGTCTGCACTAAAGTACAACTTGGGCTAATTAAAAAAAAATCAGACACATGACTTTAACAAAGAGGGTGTGACCCACTTGAATAAGCCCCATCTAGAGTTGCCATCTTCCACACTGGCCCTGGTCAGTACCTGTCCCCCTTAGAGCAGAGTGATGTGAAGCAATGTGCAACTATTTGTATTGACATCTAAGCCACGGAATGCTTCACGTGCTGATTTTTTTGCAGATCAAATTTCTGGTAAAGAGACAGGATTGCTGGTATTCCCACCCTAATAATGAATATTTAAATCCATTTCCATGGAAATCAGTACTGGCATCAATATTTTTTTTCCTTACCCAGGTAGCAACTCTATTTCATTTTTTGCGTCCCACTTTTAAATTTTTACCTTTCATGGGAAAGAAGTGTAAGCACAGTAACCGCTACTAAAATCCCCTCCAAAATAAAAGCAAAACCACATCCCCTTCTTGCCACATTCGGTACTTTTACAGCTTCCTGGTCCAAATTTAACACCATCCAGCAAAGCGAACACAAGGGAAGAAATAATTTGTCCCAGGGCTGTGTGCTTGGTTCTCGTTTCATCTGCTTTGTCCTCATAATAACTCTGGGACGGCAGCCCCATATCTGATGACACTGGAGGTGAACAAATTTAGAAGGGCTTTCATGTTAACCCGATGTGGAGCTTTGCCATCGGCAGTGTTCTGCCAAGGCAGGGGTTCTTTTGAATTTGGGGGCAATAAATACACCGGTAGGTGAAGGAAAAGCAATCCTTTATTCACAAAACAAAGCATTCAGCAGGCACACAAAATAATATTTATACCTTACAAGAGCTTTTCTCCACTTCAGCTGCTAGGAGCTTCGAGTACAGCAGTGAGAGAGACCCCGGGTCGTCAGTCAGTTTACACAGCATCTGGATCCTGATCTGTGTTGAAGCTCTCACTTTCAGGTTTTCAACCTTGGGTTTTTATCACTCAGGCCAGATACCTTACTAGGTTGATTCAGTGCACCTGGCTCACAACCCTTCATTCCTGATCACCTAAATCTTGAGCTAATGTAATGGTAAACAACTTAGAAGCCTAACCAACCTAAGATTACACCTGGTACACAGTGCTCCTGTCTCATAAGGAGGAAAGAAAACAAACTATGCTTAATAGATCAGCATTCTTTACAGAGGGAATATGGGGAAATGAGACATGTCAACCTGAACTCCTCGTAATACAATTATCTTCCTCATGTTTCCAATACAGGCAATCCTAGAAGGCAAATATTAAAAAATTCCTCTTTCTGAGAGAGTCTGCCCGTGCAATGGTGAAGAAACTGAGACCCGCGAACACGTCTTATACTGCCCTCTCCATTTTGAGTTAAGATCTAAGACTATTCAAGAAATTTTAAGAAATAATATAGGGCTATCTGACAAAAATTTGTATCCAATGACTACTGGAATATAGTAACCCACAAACTTAGAGATGTGTGGCCAAATATTGTGTTGCTATATGTAAGGCCCGAAATGATGTAATTCACAAATAGATAAAATTTTATAAACATTTTAGAAGTTAGCTTACTTGTTTCTTTAGATATGGGATTTTATTGATATATTTTATTTTGTGGTCTCTTTGACTGACTGATACTGTTTTTATTACACATTTATGTTACTTCTGTTTAGATGTATTCTATTTTTTGGTCAAATGACTGTAAAATAAAAACTGACTAACTCTGGGAAACAGAATTGGTTTCAAGAGCATGACTGACCCAGGGTCGCTCACGAGGAATTCAAAGGGCTAAGAAAGGAGTCGCTCAGCTTAGGATGTAACTGCTGGCGAGGCAAGTGGCTGAATTAAAATCTCAACCTGGATCTTCAAGAGCCAACACCCTAACCCCAGTAACACAGGCTCAAAATAAATTGTAGCTAAGGTTCAGTGATGGATTCTGGGGAAATCCTTTAAATTATTCAGTCTTAGGGTGTGGCTAGATGTTTTCTTAGCATACCTATAGATTCTTCTCTGCAGCTCTCCCGCACACCCTGCCCCCTTAAGTCATTTTTCCTTTCCGAAGGGCTTACCTCAAACTCCAATAAACAGTTTTGGGGGGATAATTAAGGATTGATTGATAGCTGGGGAGACACCCCCTTGTACCTGTTGTTAATCTCCTGTTTGTAAAGCCCCCCCCTCCCCCAGCATAAGTTTACCAATGACTGTACTAAGGGGGTTGGAAATCTAATATGTTTGGGACATGATAGAATTAGACACTTGCAAAACACTGGGTTTTTACGGTGCAATCAAAACAGCTCTCCTCCCAGTCTGGGAGGTAAACTGTCGGTAATGCCTTCCTTGTTCGCTTTTCTAATAGGTGGTTGGTTGCCTAACGTCTCTGCTTCCTCACAAAGGCGGCTGCTTTTATTGCACCACATAAATACATCACGTTTTATTAAAAAAAAAAAAAACAGCACATGGAAACTTGCTTTAACAATTGCTTTTGGACGAGAGAAGGCAGGTTGGCAGCATCATCCGCAGAAGGCTGTGATTCTTCCACCCCTCTCAGAACGAGTGGAGCAACTGTCAAGTAAGCTTTGAAACTGCTGCTGGAATGAACATGCCTTTTCTATTTTAAAATGCATTTAGCGATACAGTCAAATAAAGTCTTTCTATTAGGTCTATTGGTGGTGGGAACTGCCGTTGGATTGCAGCCAACCTCTGGAAAGCCCCACCCCCACCCCGAGGGTTTTCAAGACAAGAGACAAACAGAGGTGTCTTGCCATTGCCTGCCTCTGTGTAGCAACCCTGGTGGTTTCCCATCTGAGTACTAACTTGGGCCGACCCTGCTTA
This sequence comes from Euleptes europaea, assembly GCF_029931775.1. NCBI lineage: Eukaryota > Metazoa > Chordata > Lepidosauria > Squamata > Sphaerodactylidae > Euleptes > Euleptes europaea. The sequence continues at coordinate 15,178,275 of NC_079314.1, forward strand.
TCTTCCAAGATCTGACGAGATAGCAAGACTTATTCATGACAGGTAAGGGCCCCAAAAATACATGAGCAGGTGAAGTTTTTTGATCTTTTATCAGATAGATCAACGCTTATCACTTATCTCTGTTGCCTGTTCTGATTGGTAGCACTTCTCTTTGTGGTCAGACATAGAAAGGTCTTTCCCAGCACCTGTTCCTAGAGAACCTTTACCTGGAGATGGCAGTGATTAAGGCTGTGATCTTTGGCATGTAAAGCAGATGTTTTACCATGGAGTTACATTCCCACCCCAGACCATATGAAGTGGCCTTCTACCATGTCAGAACTTCCGGTCCACCTAGTTCAGTATTGTCTTCTCTGGTGAGCAGTGACTCACCATTGGCGCAAAACGGTCTTTCTTAATGCATGCTGAGGACCTTCACCTGGAGATACTTTTGATTTAGTCTGGGAATCTTTGTACACAAGGAATGTGCTCTACCCCTGGGTCATATTCCCTTTCCATTAGAAGAAGAAGAGTTGGTTTTATATGCTGACTTTCTTTACCACTTAAGGAAGAATCAGTTTACAATCGCCTTCCCTTCCTCTCCCCCCAACAGACACCTTGTGAAGTAGGTGGGGCTGAGAGAGTTCAGAGACAACTGTGACAGCTCAGGGTCACCCATCTGGCTTTATGTGGAGGAGTGGGGAAACCAACCCGGTTCACCAGATTAGCGTCCACCGCTCATGAGGAGGAGTGGAGAATCCAACCTGTGTCTCCAGATCAGAGTCCACCACTCCAAACCACCACTCTTAACCACTACACCACGCTGGCTTGAACATGCTAGATTGAAAAGCAGGTTATATGGATGTGCATTTGAATATATCCAGTACTAATATAAGAAAAACACTTTATTGGTAATTTCCAGATATATTTGTGGCTCCAGATGGTATCCAGGATTTTTTGGGATATGAGGAAATGGGTTCTGAAAAATCCTGGAAATATTTGGCAGGAATATTGTAAATCAGAGTTTTAAGGCTCTCAGGACTGGATTTTTAACTTTATTTTTTCTGTGTCTTCCTGGGTCTTGGTATCAGTTTGCCAGGTTGAATTGGCTTGGAATCTGTCCTTTGAAAGTGGTTTTGTTGGTCTTGGAACATTGTGTTCTTTGGTAAGTTATTTTGCATCGGGTTAGAGGTTTGCTGTGGATTCTAAGGTTGTACACTAGCTCAGATTCTCTTGTTTTACATTTGTTGGGCTTGCAACAGCATTCCTGTTTGGTTTGGCATGGATGACTATCTTGGTCCAATTGACTTGAAACTTGGGGGTTGTTTGAAGGACAGGCATCAGCAGCTCTGCTACAATTTTGATGTAGCAGAGAAATTTTGCAGCCCTCCAGCCCTCCAGAAAGATTTCCTGTAAGGAATAATGGAGCAGAATAATATCAGAATCCTGAAAAAAACAAAAAACTGGGTTTTAATACTCAACCAGTATTTCTAATCTGGATAAATGATATTTTTGTCTCTCTGATATGTGGATTGAAAAACATTGTTTTTTTTCAAGGTGCACATTCCTAGTGGCTGGGGTTATCGATAAACCCGAACAGAAAATAAACCCGAAATTAGCTGTTTCCATAATTTTGGGGCTTTGGGTTTAACTTTACCAAACACCAAAACCTGGGGTCAGCCTGAAGCCAAACAGGCTATTCCTGAAAAATTTGAATAATTATTTGGCTTTTTGGGCTTCAGCTATTTGCCTTCACCCATTTTTCTTTCTTTTTTTGACTGGTTTTGTTAGGGCCCCAACTATGGGTCAGGGTCAAGTAATCGGAGCCAATTTGGTTTGACCAACCTTTCAGTGAGTTGATATGGATCAAGCATAAGGGTTTTTTAAAAGACGGGGCTCACCAAGTCCTGTCCAGAGGAATATACCCTCCAACCGAAAAGAACCAGCTTCAACAGCTGCTGATCACCAGGCTTCCAAAGGAGACTCCCTCATCTGAGCGGATGAGCAATCTCCTTCAGACAGCCCCCATGGTTGAGACTTCGGCTGGTTCCGATATCACACCCCCTCCCCCTGAAAACTTGCTCTGAAACTGAGGGTCACCCCAAGTAGAGGCTTCGTTTCTCCACACCGTGACCGTCCCTTGAAATCAGATTTTTCATGACAACAATCAGAGGCAAATCTACTGTGAAACTAGTGAAGCTTAAGCTTCAGGGCCCCTAATCCCGGAGGGGCCCCCTGAAGCAACTTTTTTTAATGAGTGAATTTCTCAACAAAATCAATGAAGTTTTTTAGTGACAGAATCATAAGCCAATGGGTTGAAGTACTTAATATTGACTTTATAATATGCTCTAATACCCATTTCCTGTGGCCTGAAAATGTCCCTGTAACTGGTCAAATTTCAAAATTTTCTTGGGGGCTTACAGCGTTCGAACCCCCAGCTGTAAGGGATCACTGAGCTTGCCAGAATCTATTCACAGGCTACATTCAGTCAGCTGCATCCTCAAATTCTTCGTTGGTGCATGGTTTAATAGTTCGCTTCTCTGAAGCATGACCCTTTTAAATCCTCATGGCAAAAAATCTTAGATGAGAAACTGGCATTGTTGGGCTTCTCGCAGGATATGTTATCAGATCTTGGGAAAACTGAAGCTTTTGCCAAAATTAAAAAGCGCATTAAAGAGCTCGATTATAACAGCACTACTTTTCGTGCTCGTCGTGTCTGTTCATCCCAGTTCTTCGGAATACCCCCTCCACGTGGTCTGCCTGCCTATACATATTATCTAACAACTCCTCGTCTCTGTAGAGCTTTTTGCTTGGCTAGATTGAATGCTAACCCTTCTATGGTAATGCAGGGCAGAATTCTGAATATACCATACTCAGACAGGATCTGCCCTTGCTCTTCTGGCTCTATTGACTCATTAGCCCATGCCCTTTTGGAATGCCGCTTTTACGAGGAACTTCGATCACACTATATTTCCCCCCTTTTAATATACAAATCAAATGCCTCTGTGACTGACATAATGCCTTTTTTACTAAGTGATAGGGACCCCAAGGCTACATTGTCAGTGGCAAGATTTGTTTCAGTCCTTATATCCCTCCAACACTAGATATATGCTGCTCAAGATCATTGATCAAGGAGCTTCTAAGGGATAAAAGGAAAAGGAAAAAGGTTTAATAGTTCTGTGGTTTTATTTCATCACTGTATGGCCCATTTTCAAGGACTCCACCCACCACTCTGTTCTCCACCATTTCAGTCTCAAGGTCTAGGGCTGTTGAATTAAAAATTTTTTTGGTATAGTTCGGATTCGGCTGAATTCAGCCCGTTTAGATTCGGGATATGCCGAAGTCCGAACTCCCCCACTTCGGGTCCATGCAATTCGGTGGGAATTCAAAGTTTGGGGAAAAAATTCGGCCGAATAAAGCCATTAAAAACACAACCGCGCCTTTCCGCGGCTCTGGGGGGGCATTTTTGGGGATAGAGGTCCCAAACTTTCAGCGGAGCTTCAAAGGACCCTTCTTGCCAGACCTCCCAAGTTCTGTAAAGATTTGGTCAGGGGGGGCTGAGATATGGGCCCCGAAAGGGGTCCCCCCACCCTTAATGTGCATCTCTCAGCAGAGCTTGCCACCCACACACAAAGCTCCCAGTCCTGACAAACAGCTGATGAGAGCAAGGGCGGGGCAGGTGCTAAGAAGTTTGCAAAACAACACAACTGCAAAGCAACACTGCAAAGCAACACAACTGCAAAGCAACACCTTTGCAAACATGCAAAGGGCGGGGAAGGTGCTAAGAAGTGTGCAAAGCAACACAACTGCAAAGCAACACAACTGCAAAGCAACACAACCCTGCAAAGCAACACCTTTGCAACCGTGCAAAGCATGGAAAGGGACAGAGGCAGCTAGCTATGCATAAGGAGCAGGAGGTGTGGAATTTCCCCTTTTGTATCGGACTGGGACCAGGCAAATGCATTCTTTAAGTCACCATTTGAAAACCAATTTTGAGCAAGTATCACAATAAACCTAACCGATCTTATGAATGAGGGAAAACCTAAGAACACACTGAAGCCCCCCCTCAAACCAGGGAGAGAGAGACTCGAGGAGGCACACCCCCCCCAGGCAAAACGGGCAAAAGCCCCCTTTGGCTTCCCCCCACTCACAGAAACTGCTCCCTCCCCACACACACACAGACTCTGCTTTCCCCCCCCCCACACACACACACACAGGAGAAAAAGAATAGATTAAAGCCCCCAAAGGGGTCTTACTGTGGCTGTCTTCTGTTCCATCAGGAGGGGCTGGGAGGAGGACTGGGCAATCCAAGACGATTCCATTTAAGCACGGGACGTTTTGCTCTGGAGATGCATACAGGATCCCATTCATCCCAATAGGGAAAAGGGGAAAGCCCATATCTCGGGGGGCCCTGACCCAATGTTTACAAAACTTGGGGGGTCTCTTAAGAAGGCTCGTCTGAAGATATCCTAAAGGTTTGGGGGCTGCACCCCCAAAAAAGCGCCCCCTGCAGCCATGGAAATGGAAAAGGGGGGAGGAAAAAGGGGTGGAGCCCATATCTCAGGACCCCCTGACCCAAAGTCTACAAAACTTGGGGGGTCTCTTAAGAAGGCTCGTCCAAAGCTCAGCTGAAAGTTTGGGGTCTGTACCCCTAAAAATGCTCCCCCTGCAGCTGCGGAAATAGAAAAGGGGGGAGCCCATATCTCGGGACCCCTGACCCAATGTTTACAAAACTTGGGGGGGTCTCTTAAGAAGGCTTGTCTGAAGCTCCACTGAAGTTTGGGGTCTTTACCCCCAAAAATGCGCCCCCTGCAGCCACGGAAAGGAGCAAATGTGCACAAGCACCCCCCCACACACACACACACGCAAGGATTTCTCTCACTCTCTCTCTCGCTCCCCGGCCTGGCGCCGCAGCAGCTGATTCCTCCAGTACCCAATCCTGACTGATTGGCCAGAAGAAAACCCAGCTTGGCCACCGATTGGCCAGGGGAGGAGAATGCTGCTTAATGACAGCCCCGAATTTGCCGGATTTATTTGTGAACTCCCGAACTCGCTGAATTCGGCTCCCCGGTTTCCCGCCATTTTTGAGTTCGGTTCGTCCCAAACTAAAAACCATCGAATCAGGGGAAATTTGGCTGTTTTTCAGTTTGGGCCGAACCGAATCGACAGCCCTATCAAGGTCCTTGCAAGGGCAGCAAGGCCCTTTGGACCTTGTTGGATGTTGCCCTACTGTTGCTGGTTGCGAGGGGGGCCCCATAACAGTTCAAGCTTCAGGGCTTCAAAAATGTAGGTCCGCCACTGACAACAATAAAGGACTGTTCACAGGATGTCATTTGCCACCAAAAGAAAGGTTTTCCATGCCATATTTTTCTTGCATTTAAGCTGTTTTCCTCAGTTTGGAAGCTAATTTGCATGGACATCATGCTATGCACTCCGGATAGGAATGGAGCCCCCAGACATTGAGGCACCACCCTGTCAGTTGGCTTTTTCCACCAGTCCTTGGCAACAGTGAACTTCTGAACCTGAAAATCTATGTACAGCTAGGCTTGCAAATGCCTGGAGGATGGGGGCGACCCCCTTGTGGGGCCATAAAATTGCACCCATGTCCCAAAGTTCGCTGACTGTCTAATCAGAGTCCCTTTCAAATTTGGGAACTCTACCTCAAAGAGTGCCCCCACAGGAGCTTCGAAAAAATCCTGATAGACTATAACGAGCCCAAATTTTTCAGCAAACATGGTAATAAGCCAAATACCAAAATTTATCAGTGTAGGTATTCGGCTTATTCCAGGTGTACCAAAAAATTCAGGCCCAATAAACCCAAACTTGAAATTTACCCCCCCCCCCCATTTTTTTTGCACAACCCTACTAGTGGCCTATAATTAATCCTTTTCCTCTGTAGCAAGCTAAGTAGAATGAAATTTTGCACACTGAAATTCCCAATTCAGATTCATGCATTTCAAATTTCACACAGTATTTCAGGTTTCATTCTTAACATTTGACTGTGAGGGACACATTGAAATTATCCAGTTGTTGGACAATTTCAAGGCAACAGTCTTGAGTTGAAAATTGAGAACCTGAACTTTAGAAATGTGTACAGGAATTGTATTCAGGACTGGGTTCGGTTCACTTTGTTTGTTAAAACTTTTGTTCAGGGTCCTAAATATCTTGTGTTCTGGAGGATAATTGTAATTTTGGTCTCAACCAAGATCATTTCATTGGAAACACTGGGAAATGAGTTCCTGTTCCTTATTGAATGTCAATCACAGTATTATACACAACACCCAAGTGTAGGGAGTAACCTGTTTTCCCATGGAATGATATAGAAGGTCAATGTTAACATATGATGGCATACATTGTATTGGAGGATACACAAGTCAATGAGACCAACATGGTACAGCTGATGTTGGTAGATCCCTTGGTAGAATTAGAACATAAGAACATAAGAAAAGCCATGCTGGATCAGACTAAGGCCCATCAAGTCCAGCAGTCTTACTCACACAGTCGTCAACCAGGTGCTTCTTGGAAACTCACAAGCAAGACGGCTGCAGCAGTATTATCCTGCCTGTGTTCCACTGCTCCTAATACAATAGGCATGCTCATCTGATACTGGAGAGAATAGGTATGCATGATGACTAGTGTCCATTTTGACTAGTAGCCATGGATAGCCCTGTTCTTCATGAACATGTCCACTCCCCTCTTAAAATCTTCCAAATTGATAGCCATTACACATCCTGGGGCAGAGCATTCCATAATTTAGCTACGTGCTGTGTAAAGAGATGCTTCCTTTTTTCTGTTTTAAATCTCTCACCCTTCAGCTTCAGCAGATGACCCTGTGTTCTAGTATTGTGAGAGAGGGAGAAAAACTTCTCCCTGTCCACTCTCTCCTCACCATATATAATTTTAAAAGACCTTTACCATGTCTCCCCTTACTCACTTTTCTTCTATGCTAAATAGCCCTAAGCATTTTAACCTATCTTTTTTATATAAATAGGTGTTACATTGGCCATTCTCCAGTCCTCTGGAACACCAGCTTGTCTTAGGGACATGTTACATATCATTGTTAGAAGTTCAGCAATTTCCCATTGGAGTTCTTGAAGAACTCTAGGATGGATGCCGTCTGGTCCCGGTGACCTGTTGGTTTGCAACTTGTCTATATATTCTAGAATTCCCTGCCTTGTTACCACTATTTGCCACAGCTCCTCATTCTCCTCTCCCCAAAACATCTGTTCAGGAATCTGCCCTGTATTTTCAACAGTGAACACAGACGAGAAGAATTCATTTAGTTTCTCAGCAATAACTTTATCCTCTCTTGTGTGTGTGTGTAAAGTGCCGTCAAGTCACAGCCGACTTGGGGTTTTCAAGGCAAGAGACTAACAGAGGTGGTTTGCCAGTGCCTTCCTCTGCACAGCAACCTTGGTCTTCCTTGGTGGTCTCCCATCCAAATACTAACTAGGGCTGACCCTGCTTAGCTTCTGAGATCTGACAAGATCAGACTAGCCTGGGCCATCCAGGTCAGTCATCCAATGGTCCAACTGCTTCCCTAACTGGTTTCCTGCTTCAAATGATTTCTAGATTGCGTTCTCTGTTCATATGCAGCTGCGTTAATGATAAGGAATCAGCCAGCTAGACCAGTCATCCACGGAGAAGGTGACTTAAAACACCCAGAATCTTGTGCAACGTGCTGGGGTTTCATAACAGAGGAGCTGATGTTGAAAGTGTTCCCTGAAAGTAAAAGAACTATATATGCCACTGTATATGGGGTCTTATCACTCTCCTTTCTTGTTTTTTCCCCTATGGAACTGAGTGAAAACTCTTCATTTGTCAGAACAGCCATCATTGGTGGGGAAAGAATGCAACTGTAGTTTTCCCTTGAGAATTAAGGAACACGTCTCCTGTCCTAGTTTCATATCTAATGATCATTTCCTTCCCTTACAGAAGTGGAGAGGATGACCAATCTTGGGGTTATTCTTGCTATCTATATCGTCACCTTCCTGATTGGCTTCCCGTCCAACCTCCTGTCCCTCTACACGTTCTTAGTGAAAGTCCGCAAGAAGCCGGCCCCCATAGACATCCTCTTGCTCAACCTGACTTTGTCGGACATCATGCTTCTGATCTTTCTGCCCCTCAAAATGACGGAGGCTGCCCAAAACAACAAGTGGCCTTTCCACAGGGCCCTCTGCACTGTCACCAGCTGCACCTTCCACAGCAGCCTCTCCATCAGCACCGTTTTCCTCACGGCAATCAGCGTGGACCGCTACCTGGGGGTTGCGTTTCCCATCAAGTACAGGTTGAACCGCAGGTCGGCCTATGCCGTGGCGGCCAGCGTCTTCATCTGGTTGTTTGTCGGCTCCCACTGTGGCACCGTCTTTGTCGTGAGGGCCCTGCGTAACGATTCGGTGCAGTCTTCGCAGCACCCTTCCAATCACGTGGTCTGCTTCAAAGAGTTCAACGAGCAGCAGAAGAAGATCATCTACCCCTTCCGGCTGGAAATCTGCATCGTCCTCTTCTGCATCCCTTTCATTATCACCTGTTTCTGCTACATCAATGTGATCCGCATCCTGGCCTCCCTGCCCAAAGTCAAGGCCCGCAAGAAGCAACGGGCCGTAGGCCTGGCTGTGGTTACTTTGCTCAATTATGCTCTGTTCTTTGGTCCCTTTAACATCTCCCACATTTTTGGAGTGATACATTATGAAGACCCGGAATGGAGAGAATATAGCTTTGCCCTCAGCTCCTTCAACACCTGTTTGGATCCTTTCATCTTCTTCTTCTCATCCAACGCCATCCGAAAAAACTTTGGTGTCTGTTGGGCTGGCATCTGCCGTAGGTTCCGGCCCATTATACCACACTGCTCTTTGCCCTGCTGCAAGGATCCCAGAGACAACGATGAAGGAGGAGGAGCTGTCGGATTATCTACTTCAAGCGGACTGGGAGGGACTGGTGCAGCAGCTGAATCCTCCTCCAGTGGACATGCTGCAAAGATCTGGGAGGTCAGCACACTGAACCCTGAGCAAGACGCATACTGCACAAAGTTCCAAGGAGACGTGGCAAACTAAACCCAGAACAGATTTTGTGTATAGATGCCAACATCGAAATTTATTTGCCCCAGTTCTGGATTTGGAGTTGTGAATTCAAAACTGCATGTTGAATATGTGTGTTGTGTGTTGTTGTTGTTGTTGTCGTTGTTAACATTCGAATCTTGTGTGCATATCTTGCTTGGGAATTTGATATATACTTTTGCAGACATGAAATATGAGATTGCTTAAATGTGTGGTTTTTGTCCTGCTTCCAGCTGACCCATCATACAATGAAGGTTGTACAGGCTGGACCTGACTTCATTTCAAATGGCCTTTACTGAAGTTGTATAGTGTAGCGGTTCGTGTGTTGGCCTAGTTTCTGGAAAGCCATCGTTCAGATCCCCCCTTCTGTCGATTACATTGCCCTAATTTCTTCAAAATAAGGCAGAATTTTTAAACACATGTGAAACTGTGAAGAAAAGTTAATCTGATTGCAGATAACATTTTCCATTGCTCTGAGGTTGGATAGATGGTGCTTCCTCTCCAAAGAGGCGTGGGAAAACTCATGAATGCTTGCAATGGGTCTCAGTTTCCCATGAATGCTTGCAATGGTTTCCCCACGACTCTTTGGACAGGAAGCGGCTGTTACAGACTGTGAAAAGTAAGTCTTTTTAAAAAATTCTCCCAGGGTGGTATTTTTTGAGGTAGAGTCACCAAATTAGCAGGGTAGCTTCAAAAGATTCTCGTTGCAAGAACCTAAAAGTTTGGTAAAGGTTGTGATGGGGTCCAGAATTTTTGGACCCCAATTTTATGGGGTCCAGAAAGGGTCAACAGAAGTTGGTTTCAGGTAGCCGGCTCAAGGTGGACTCAGCCTTCCATCCTTCCGAGGTTGGTAAAATGAGTACCCAGCTTGCTGGGGGTAAAGAGAAGATGACTGGGGAAGGCACTGGCAAACCACCCCGCACCCGCAAACAAAGTCTGCCTAGTAAAAGTCGGGATGTGACTTCACCCCATGGGTCAGGAATGACCTGGTGCTTGCACAGGGGACCTTTACCTTTTTAGAAGGGGTCACCCCCTCCTCCATAGAGAAGTATGATAAAGTTCAAGATTCCTTGAAGGTACCCTGAAAATGTGGGACCTCTACCTCCCAAAATGCCTCTCCCAGAGCTCATTTTTAAAATTCTCATAGGGAAAAGCCTGGGGAAAGCCGGAGCTGAAAATATGTTTTTGGCTTTTTCAGGAATTGCCAATTCAGCTTTGGGCAGATTCCCAGGTTTTGGTATTCGGTAAAAGCAAAACTCAAATATTGTTGAAATGGCTAATTTCAAGTTTATTTTTGGTTCGGGCTTATTGATATGCACAACCTCTAGTCCTAGACTGAACCTGGGACTTTTTCAATGCAAAGCAGATGTTCTACCACTGACAGCCCATTCCTGAGCTTTCAGCAGCCAGGGGCAGCGTGGACAAGGCTCCACAGTGGCATCTTCAAAGCCATTTCCTGGCCCCCAAAGGTTGAAAAAAAGCCTTTTGGATGCTTTTTATTTTTTAAATGGGGCTTTTCTCGCCATTGAAAACAGCGAGGCTGTACCTGCTGAAAAGAAGATGCAGCAACACTGTTCATCCCGGTGGCATAACCAGGGTGAAAGGGGACAGGAAGCTGCCCCCCGGGGCGCTGGTACACCCTCCTCCCCGGAATGCTGGTGCGGGCCTTTACACTGGTGGGATGCCAATGGAAGGCCCAGCTGGCATCCCTGGGTGGCACTGCCACAGTAGCACCGGGAGACTGGCATCCGGGCCTCCCCGCCGGTGGCCACTTATGCTGGTGCAGCCCCTTCCTGGCTTCCTGAGGACTTTCATCCTTGGAAGTCAGGAATTCGTGGTGAGTCTTTCCCCATAATAGCCCAAACTTGAACACTGATATAGCTGTCTAGGCTGTGAAACATGGATTCAAGATGGAAACCTTGTTTCTGAAATCTCATCCCGGCACTGCAAATTTTACAAATGGGAGAATGAGAGTCCTTCACATCACAAATATGGATCTTATCAACTTTCTGATCTCTGATGTTTCAGAGAGGCTGAGACCTTCCCCAGTGCCCTGTGTTGGACTTCCAGAGTAACCGGTTGGTCACTGAACATGATGGCAGACTAGAGAGACCACTAGTCTGATCCAGCAGGGCTCTTCTTATGTTCTTGGATCCTGTGATCTTTCTTCGCCATGGTCTGAGGCTATGTGCTTGCAGCAGTGGAGAAAATGTGCCCTGCCTCCAAGGCAGAATGGCTAATTTGGATGCTAATCGTGAATAAATATTCTGCACTGGCCTAGGTCCAGTGCCAGATTTACGTATAAGCTAAACAAGCTATAGCTTAGGGCCCCACTCTCTTGGGGGCCCCAAAAATTTAAAGGAAAAAAAGCTGGATGTACATTTCCAAAATATAAAAAAACAAATAAAATAAAACCTACATATTTACACCTATTATTATTTCATGTTATAGCAAGTTTCTAGAGACTAGATTATGAGTCTTTGTAAATTGTGTTTCTAAAGGAACTTTTGTTTTTGACAAATGCCAATCAATGTGTTTGCATTATTAAGTTTGTTATGAATAAAAAATCATTTTAAGTTAGAGCTTAATAATTATTTCACTATTAATATACTTCTTAATTGTATTTCAGTTCAACAATTATTTTGATAAAATACATATTTTGTTATGTGCAAATGGCTTTAGATACCTATTAGGTCCATAAATTACCATATAGCATATATTCAACACAAAAAACAGCGACAATTTGTTGTTGACAAAGGACAGCTGGACATATAAAGAGCCCCATTACCTTCAATAGCTTAGGGCCCTCATCAAACCTAAATCCGGCCCTTCCTAGGTCTGAGCTTTATGATATCTGATGCCGCAGGACCTTTGTGACCCACTGTCCTTGCCCCTTGTTGTCTTCCATTCCCTCTGTATTCTCCAAATCACCATCCGCATCTCTTCTCACCCCTTGTCAGGTTGCCCTGGGAATAGCTGTACTTTTTAAAACCCACTTCAATTAGGCAAAGGACAGGATGGTGTTTCCGAAGGGCGCTGGCCTGGTATGAGCACTTTGCAAGGAAATGGCTAGGTGGGGATCCACTGGCCCTTGTAGGGCTAGCACTTAGCGGCCATTGGCGGTTGATACTCGGAGTCTTAATGGCAGATGGAGCTGAGAAGTAGCCTCCTTCCCGTTTGCACTTTGCAAACCAGGCAATGTGGTATTGGGCACTGAGGCTTCCTGTGTTGAAAGAACAGAGAAACAGCCCTTGTTAAAACCACAGCTTTGGAGAGGTGTTGGCTTGCTGGCTGCTCTCCAATGTTCACAACCTTCTCTTCTCAGAAGGAAGGTGCCCTCTGTAGGAGCAGGGCCAGAATGCAAGCAAGTAAGATTTACTACGCATCTATTCTTCATAGAATCACAGAATCATAGAATTGGAAGGGACCACCAGGATCATCTAGTCCAACTAGGGGTGCCAACCTCCAGGTGGTGGCTGGAGATCTCTCACTATTACAACTGATCTCCAGGTGATAGAGATCAGTTCCCCTGGAGAAAATGGCCACTTTGCCAATTAGACTCTATGGCTTTGAAGTCCCTCCCCTCTCCAAACCCCGCCCTCTTCAAGCTCAACCCCCAAAATCTCCAGGTATTTCCCAACCTGGAGCTAGCAACCTTAACTCCAACCCCCTGCACAACACAGGGAATTCACAACTACCTCCCCCACAACACTCCCAGTGACCCCTACTCCATGCCCAGAAGATGGCAACAAAAAACCTCAATGTGAGCTTAGAGCACTTTAATGGAGGAAGGCATGGCATCACAGGGAAGAAGGAAATCGGAGGAGCACTGGGTAAGGTTTTCAAGAGCAGGACTGTCAGACAAGCACAAACGGGACTGGAACAGGCACAAAAACAAATTTGAAAGTTATTGCTTAAAATTATGGATGTAAGAGCTCTTGCCTAGCTTGGGAGATCCATACACATGACCATGCATATAAATCCAATTCCATATTTGGCTCTCAACAGTTAAGAGAACTCTCTAGTATTCTATCAAACTTGGGTGAGACCAGACGCACAAGCCCTGGTAGATGCAGGATCGAAATCTTGGTTGTCCTTAAGATGCTACTAGACTACCTTTTCTTTGGACTGGCAGGAGGTGAGTAAGGCCTGTGGAGCAATGCCCCACCCAGCTGCATACTCACCCTTTCTAAAAGGTCTGAGTTCAGTGAAAGGTGAACATAGTTTTCAATGAACAGCTGATTTTACAATCATAACCAGGTATATTAGAATCAAGATTTTGATTCAGCACCCGAAGTTCCAGGTCAGGATGTCACAAATTTCACCATGAACATGTTTGACAAGCAAACAGACAGCGTGGTTTAGAGGTTAAGAGCACCAGACTCTAATCTGGAGAACAGAATTTGTTTCCCTGCTCCTCATGAGTGGCGGACTCTAATCTGATGAACCAGGTTGGTTTCCCCATTCCTCCATGTGAAGCTAGTTGGGTGACCTTGGGCTAGTCGCAGTTCTCTCTGAACTCTCTCAGCCCCACCTACCTCACAAGGTGTCTGCAGTGGGGAGAAGAAGGGAAGCCAATTGTAAGCTGGTTTGAGACTCCTGAAAGTTGGTGAAAATCGGGGTTTAAAAACCAACTCTTCATCTTCTAATATGACTGTTTAGGCTGTGAAACATGGATTCAAGATGGAAACCTTATTTCTGGAATCCAGTTCATGCAGTGGAAATTTACAAATGGGAGAATGAGAGTTCTTTATATAAAAAATATGGATCTCATCACCTTTCTGATCTCTGCTGGTTCATCATGACACACCCCATTTTGATTTTTCCTTTTCCTGGTGTGAATGGGACTTGGGACAGCTGCTGCTGCTGCTGCTTCTTCTTCTTCTTCCTGGATATGAGCCGATCACTCCGTTTGTTAGTATTGTGATGAACAACTGAAAACGCTTACCAAACAGGTTTGCGTTGGGTTTTTGCAAGCCCATGAATGGGTGAAGACACCCCCAGTTTAAGCAGTGATGATTAATGTCACTAGCAGTGCAATCCTATGCAGAGTTACTCCATTCTAAGCCCACTGAAATGAATGGGCTTAGAGTGGAATAACTCTTTTAAAGATGGCATTGTAAGAACCACTTAGGCAAACATAGAAGGGTAGGGTTGTTTTGAAACACAGAGCTTATTTATGATCAAGACACACATGGGAGTTGTGTGTATATAATTTCCTCCATTAGCCACTATTTCCCTGCTTTGTTCCTCTGCAGTGCCAATGGGAAGATTTATTTTTGCATAGGTAATTGTTATTTCAAAAGGGTGCGGTAATGTAATAGTGATCTATTGCTTTTGTCTATCAGGTCTTTTGAATTACCAACCTTTTTATTTATTTACATTATATATAGTCTACCTTTTTCACTGAGACGCGAGGTGGATTACACAATGCAAGTCAAATAGAACCAACAGGATGGGACATCCAATGAACAGTGTAATAGGGTTTGGACTACAGAAACCTGAAAACAAGCAGAAATCTAAAACAGAACTGAAACAAACCTAGAATAGGCATAAGCATTTAAGCATGGCACATTAAGAGCGCAATCCACGGGGGAGGGGGGAGTTCCCTGTAGGCGATGTGGCCTCAGCATTGGCGCAACTGCCACTTACATTAGTGTAAGGAGAACTTATTGCCAGTACCAAACCACTTACATAAGCACCAGGTGCAATGTGGCAGTGCCGTGTATGGGCACCAGTGCAGTGGCACCATCTGGGCATGCTGGCACACCTCCCGTGCGGTGCAAAAGGGGGCACTCTGGGGGATGGGGCCAACGCTAGTCAGCTCCCTGAGCCCTTTAGGTCCGGGAACGCTCCCTGTTGCCAGTACAAAGTTACACCAGCAAAAACCCATAGAGCTGCACTGAAGGTCCTGGAAACAGCCCCCCCTCAGCACAGCCCCACCCACATGGCCACAGTCAGCTCTAAAAGCTGACCAAGCAGCTGGCCAATAGGGAGTCGGAGAATGCTGACCTAGCCCCCTCAGCCCTAGCCAGTAGTGGGGGACCCTCTCCTTTCATGAACATCTGTCGGGACAAGGAACATCCTGGCGCGTAATGCACTTGGCCTGGGATGCTGTCGACAGCTACCAGATGGGCGGGCTTGTGTGATCAGGGGAGCACACTTAGTGGTAGGGCAAGCTTTCCCGCCACCCTCCACTTACCAAACAAGCCCCTGCTCTGGCTCCAAAGTGTGCCTCTTCCCGGCTTACAGGGACCCGCAGGCCCAGAAGACAATGGGGGAACTGAGTCGGCGCCGCAAAAGACGGGGTGCGCCGGCCCAGCGCCACTGCCGGGGACGCACCGCCAAAGGAAGCCCGCCCTGCCCAACTACTGATAGGCAGGCAGGCCCGAGCCAGGAACCGCCCAGCTGCCCGCCCAGCAATCACGCGGCTAGAGGGGAGGGCTTTAGCCTCCCAACCATTGAGGGCAAGGGAAAGGGGGACCCGGCCATTCTCCACGGCGGGGGGGGGGGAGACAGCAGGCCGGCTCGCCTGCTCTCTCGCGCTCGCTCGCTCTCTCCCTCTCAGGCGCGCCAGCTCTGCAGCCCGGCTGCCGGCGCGAGCAGGCGAGAGAGAAGGGGCTCCGAACCAAGTTCGGAGAGCTGCACTCAGGGGGCCAAAGAGCCGCTTGTGGCTCTCGAGCCGCAGTTTGCTGACCCTTGGCCTAGCCCCTTTAATTGGAAATGCCAGGGATCGAACCTGGGACCTTCTGCATGCCAAGCAGATGCTCTACCACTGAGCCATAGCCCACCTGATGTGTCTCACTAGGGTAGATTGGAAAGTACTTGGAGATTTTGGTGGTGGAGCCTGAGGAGGGCGAGGTTTGGGGATATAATGGGATATAATGCCATAGAGTCCAGCTTCCAAAGTGGCCATTTTCTCCAGGTGAACTGATCTCTGTCACCTGGTGATCAGTTATAATCATGGGAGATCTGGTGGCTTTGTCCTGCAAAAGGGACATGCGTACTGGACTGCAGGGCCAGAATCCCTGCGTTCCCCGGTGGGCATCCAAGGAATGAATGGAAAATCTGTGATTATCTCATAACACACAATAACTTCTCTAAACTTCTTACCAAGCTCAAGTCTTTCTCCCTTTTTATTTTAGCATCTAGTAGTGCTATCCTAAGTGTTTTTAAATAACCTTTAGGGACCAGTGTTTCCACACTAAAAAGCAAACATGGCTGTTTGATCAATGAAGAAAGGATTACTGTAAATAAATGAAAATGACATGAAAATGGCACGTGACAATGCACACCAACAGTGGTCCTGGGTATGAAAATAGGTGTTTTAAAACGATGTCCTTTTCTTCACCTGTGAAATGGTGCAGAGTATATGATCTGTGCGAGGGATTCCTTGTCCCAAGCCCCCCCCCCCGCTTCAGCCCCCACCTCTTGTTTATGGAGAACTATGCACACATGTAAGCAGTGCTGTGTGGTGCAGTGGTTAGACTGGGACCTGCAAGACCCAGATTCAAATACCCACTCTGCCATGGAAGTTCAACGGGTGATTGCGGGACCGTCACCCGCTTGCAGCCGAACCTACCTCACAGGGTTGTTGTGAGAATGCAATGAAGAAGGGGAGGACAACGTTGTAAGCCATTATGGGTCTCTGTTGGGAAGAAAATCAGGGCATCACTACATAAATTAAATAAATGGTGAAGCGTAACGCAACATACGATGCCATGTGCAGACAGGATTGGCAGCTGATGGGGGAGGGGGCTGAGGCTGATTTCTGCTTCGTCAGAGGTTCGGTCTGCAGAAATAGAAAAATGGAACCTTTCAGACCACACAGAGATCTAAGATTACCTGCTGATTGCTGCACTATCTAATGGGAAAGCTGGCACCTGTCTACCACCGCCAACTCACAGTTCAGGAAGTGGGATTTCCCGACTACAGAACACTGCATTTAGGTCACCTATCTTATCTTCATCTCCTCCTCTGCCCTGGTACAGGCAGAGCCAAACAAAACTAGAGAGTCGCATTGATTCTCAGAAATGCCATGCATGGGCACATTCTGCCCATACTGAAGGCACATTGACACGTCCACAACCCCTCAGTGTTCAAATAAACATTTCAAGAATTGGTTGCCCTAAAAACATATATTTAACTATTTAGTACATTGTTATCCCGCCTTTCATTCAGGGAGCTCAGGGCGGCATGCCTAGGTCCCCCCATCACCCATTTTATCCTCAAACATGAGGATAATCCTATGAGTAGGGTTGCCAGGTCCCTCTTCACCACCGGCGGGAAGTATTTGGGGCGTAGCCTGAAGAGGGCGGGGTTTGGGGAAAGGAGGAACTTCAATGCCATAGAGTCCAATTGCCAAAGCGGCCATTTTCTCCAGGGGAACTGATCTCTATTGGCTGGAGATCAGTTGTAATAGCAGGAGATCCCCAGCTACTACCTGGAGGTTAATATATTAAACAAATAAGAGCATCACTATGCCTGTACCTGGTAGGTTTGGAAATCAGCACAGTCAAAGTGCAAAATTACAAAATTAATATTAGCGATTAGGACAAATTACAACAAGTGTTATACAACAACAACAAATGCTATCCTACTATGATACATATATACAAAATTCTACCTGGAGGTTGGCAACCCTACCTAAGAGGTAGGTTAGGCCAAAAGTGTGTGACTGGCCTAAGTAAGGTTGCCAACCTCCTGATGGTGGCTGGAGATCTCCTTGTCAGGCCTGGTATCCAGCTGCCAGCGGCCAGGCCAGGTGGTGTTTCAAGGTCGCACTGTTGTCCAGCTCTAGTTCTGTTGTGTCTTTGAATTCCTCTGGGAACAAGTGTTATCTAATGGGTTGCAGCAGCAACCAGTAGTCGTCCAGCAAGTTCACTTTCACCTTTATATCTCCAGTACCCGTAGTTCTCCCCCCATTAGTATCCTTTCCAATTTCCAAGTCAATTTCTGTAACTCGCTGTATATTTCTTAATAAGTCTACTGTCCATGGAAGACCTGCCTAGAAGTCAGTTTGTGGGATTTGTCTGGTGAGCCCAGAGCTGACACTCATGCTATTACAACTGATCTCCAGCTGATAGAGATCAGATCACCTGGAGAAAATGGCCGCTTTGGCAATTGGAATCTATGGCATAGAAGTCCCTCCCCTCTCCAAACCCCGCCCTCTTCAGGCTCCCCCCAAAAAACCTCCTGCCCATGGCGAAGAGGGACCTGGCAACCCTAGGCCCAAGGCCACCCAGTGAACTTTGTGGCAGCATGGGGATTTAAACCTGGGTCTCCCAGATCCTCACCCAGCACTCTTGAGTCCTTGACAGATTAGGAGGAACTCACATTTAATGAGATTTGTCGCAAGCATGTTTTTCACCATGCTTTGTTCAGAACTTCAAAAATGTATTTGATCCAGCTGAAGGTTTACTTTCTGACTTTTGAAAGCAGCTGTTTGGACCGTTCAAATGCACAGTAAGAATAGTGTGCTGTGCAGAAACACAGTGAGCTCCTTTGTCATGCTAGGAGGAAGCAAGCAATCTGGGAAACCTTAAATGGAAGCAAAGAAACCAGGGAAGAACTACCAGTAGTCACCACTTTTCCTCGAAATTGCTTGAGCAGTCAAGAGGAACTCACATTGAATGAGGTTTGTCACAAGCATGTTATTCACCGTGCTTTTTCAGAACTTCAAAAATGTATTTGATCCTTGCACTTACAAGTCCCAGCTGATATCTGTCAGCCTCACCGATGGCCACTTGCTCATTTTGGCAGATTGAGATGCTGTTACAGGCTCAGCGAGTGTGAGCTGCTTGAACAAAAGCTGCACCTCGGCCAAAGCCACAATGAGGAAGTGATGTGTCCAGCAGATCTTACAGCGTGCAGAACCTGCTTGTACCTCTTCCTACTCTCCTCTGCAGCTGCTCAAAAGTACTGAACAAAAGTCACAACACTGCAAAGACATATCACACACTTTATCCAGGCCACACTCTGTGCCTAACAATGAAAGTTAGGGTTGCCAGGTCTCTTTTCACCACCAGTGGGAGGTTTTTGGGGGTGGAGCTTGAGGAGGGGAAGGTTTGGGGAGGGGAAAGACTTCAATGCCATAGAGTCCGATTGCCAAGGCGGCCATTTTCTCCAGTTGGGGGAGATCAGTTGTAATAGCAGGAGACCTCCAGCTAGTACCTGGAGGTTGGCAACCCTAATGAAAGTAGTCCTCTATCCTGGTAAAGAAGCAATTATGGGATTGGGGCTTCTCCCACCATCAAACAAAACACTACCCTTATCCTGCCATTAAAATGGGTTGCCCTGTAAAAATAGCTATGTACCAGGGGTAATCTGGGTCATTTCTCCAAAATCCATTTATTCTGGCTTCCAAAATTATGACATGGCAAGTCGATGGCAACCAAAGATTGCAGCTTGCCGGGTGCTGGGTCCCTTCACGGTGTACAGTATGTACTTCCAGGAAAGCAAAGGAAACCAGTGACTTCGAGGAGTGGTTGCTGTTGCACCAGATGTGGCTAGTGGGGTGGTTAGTGGGTGAGACTGATTTTGCTCATGGTTTGGATCTTACCAGCTTTCTGTTGGTGCAGGAGGGAGGCACAGTGATCTCGACCAAATCCCCTCCTGTAGCTCCATCCATCTCACATGGGTTTTGTATATGTGATTTCCTGAACCTCAAGCATAGCCTTGTGGGAGCGGAGGGGTCAGAAAGCACTCCTAAGTAGGGTTGCCAGGTACCTCTTTGCCACCGGCAGGAGGTTTTTGGGGTGGAGCCTGAGGAGGGCAGGGTTTGGGGAGGGACTTCAATGCCATAGAGGCAAATGGCCAAAGTGGCCATTTTCTCCCGCGGAACTGATCTCTATCGGCTGGAGATCAGTTGTAATAGCAGGAGATCTCCAGCTAGTACCTGGAGGTTGGCAACCCTACTCCTAAGGAAAGGGGAAGACAAGGAGCCAGTTGCAGAAAACTAATAGGATCCAACCCCCTGTGTGCAGACAGAATGAAGAAAGGTGGTGTGACATGTCTGGTCCAATACAGGCTATACAAATAGGGTTGCCAACCTCCAGGTGGTGGCTGGCGATCTCCTGCTATTACAACTGATCTCCAGCCGATAGAGATCAGTTCACCTGGAGAAAATGGCTGCTTCGGCAATGGGACTCTATGGCATTGAAGCCCTCCCCCAAAGCCCCCCAAACCCCACCATCCTCAGGCTCCACCCCAAAAACCACACGCCAGTGGTGAAGAGGGACCTGGCAACCCTATATGCAAACCAGATGTATTCAGCAACTTCTTTGCAGCTAAGAATGTGAATGTTTGGTATTTTGAGAGCCAAACCACACATTATCGCAAAGCTGTGGTCACTGCTGCTTCAGGCTAGCAATGCACAATTTATTTTATTTTTGTACCTTTGACATGCATTTATTTGCTTCATTTCTCCCAGATGTGAGCCCAAAATGGCATGCATCATTCTTCTCTCCTCCCTTTCATTGTAAAAGGCATGTGAAATGATGTCATCATCATCAGAGTAACCCCCCAGCAAGTATCAGCCAATGAGATGGAGTGGCCGGATGCGGAAAAGCTGCATGAGATGGGCCATTTATGCATGGTCAGTTTTGATGCTCGCTCACAGCTCTTTTTTAAAATGTGACTATAAAAATGCCTATTCATGGTCCTGACACAAAAGGAGAAATTCCACCCCACTCGCCTGCTCCTTTGTTCCTGTTTGCATAGTCATTAGCATATGCATAGCTAACGCACCGCTGTTGTTTTGCATGGTTCCTTCAGGGGATTCTTCGTGGTGGCGGAGCAAACACAAAAGAGCATGTTATAGGGGCTCTTAAGTAGTGTGAAGCAGGTATGCGCCAGCTTTGCAGTCACTTCCCAAATGACGGTTCAGCATGAAAAATTCAAAAAAATATGTGGGGCAATTCAGCCTGAAACGGGCGCTACTAATTACCATTCATAAATGGCCATGGTGTCACACCTTTTGCATTAGCATTGCTTTTTCCAAAATTATTTTTTTAGATATAGCCAATGATTCCTCTTATTCTCTTTTCCTCTTTCAAAAGAATTTATAAAGAAGAATTTCTTCTTTATAAAATTCATTTTATAATATTGTTTAACTACAATATTTTGCTTATTAAGTATTATACAAAGTATCTTATGATTTTTGTTAAGGCTATTAGGATGGTTACTGTTTAATACTTATCAGTATGCTATTATATTAGGGTTGCCAACCTCCAGGTGGTGCAATCCTAAAGGAAATAATACTCAGTACACAGCCACTGATAATTGCAAATATATTCACTACTGTAATTACAACATAAACATCAGTGTGTATACAAGTTACCAACTTTTCACATTCAATAACCTATCTTTGGTTGTCAATTCAGTTCATGGTGATCCTGGAATCAGAATATACTGTTGGTAATAAGTGAAGCCTTTCGGAGGGATGGTTAATGTTTGTTCAAGCACAAATTGCCCTGATGCGATGGAAAGATGCACACAGAGTTGCGATCAGCTGGTTGGTGCTAGCTAATCCACCCCCTATTTAGTTTACACCCATTAAGTTTAAATGTGAACAAAACTTCTTACCTGACTGCAATATTGCAGTTCATAAGATGACTCCTAGTCCTTATGATTAATAACTAAGTTTAACATGCTCTTAAACACATTTACAGGTGTGAATGTTTAAGGATACAATTGCTAGTCTATGAGGTACATATCCTTCAAAAACTTACATACATAATGTTATTTGCATTTCTCCAATTGACTAATGTTGCTACTTTTATTTCTTTTTTTCTTTCCGATGGTGAGAACATGATTCCTAATGGCGGTAAGTTGATTATATGTTATTTGTATTAAGAATAATTATGATTATATAATCTAGATAGGTCCAATGATGAGTTTAATCCGTAGGGATGAATAGAGTTGAAGAGATGGATGAAATGCGCCTCCTGCTGGCCAAGTATGCATTCTGTTCTAGACACACAAGTATATATTAATGAACAGTCTAAAATAGCAGTACGCCTTTACAAAAAAACAACAGATAAAAATGCCTTATTAAACTATGGCTCCTTTCATCCATCACATTTAAAGAACAGTCTCCCATATAGCCAGTTTATTCGATTAAAAAGGAATTCCACTAGAGAAATAGATTTCATGAGAGCAGCAGAAGAATTGAGTGACATCTTACTTGCCTGGGGATATCCCAAACACATCATTAACAGGGCATATAATAGGGCTAAAAATACAGAACGTGCACAGATATTAAATAATAAAAATTCCACCAGCAATAAATCATTAACCTTTTCCCTAACATTCACACATTTAGCACCTGATATTAAAGGCATAATATATAATAATTGGCATCTAGTAAGCCACATACCAGGATGTGATTCATTACCAAAAATAGGCTTAAAAAAGAATATGGCTATCAGAGACTCATCTCTCAGATATTATTCCAAAGAGATTTCCACAACCCATAGTCAAAGGACACTATGCCTGTGGGAGATGTGTCCAATGTCATTTGTCCTTACCAGTAAAGGAATTCATATGCCAGCAAACAGGTTTTCGTTTCATACTTAAATCATTTACTAACTGTGATTCTAAGGGAATTATTTATATTATTAAATGTAATTGCAATTTAATTTATATAGGTAAGACCTGTGTGTGTGTGTTAAGTGCCGTCAAGTCGCTTCCGACTCATGGCGATCCTATGAATGAAAGTCCTCCAAAATGTCCTATCTTTGACAGCCTTGCTCAGATCTTGCAAATTGAAGGCTGTGGCTTCCTTTATTGAGTCAATCCATCTCTTGTTGGGTCTTCCTCTTTTCCTGCTGCCCTCAACTTTTCCTATCATGATGGCCTTTTCCAGTGACTCTTGTCGTCTCATGACATGACCAAAATACGACAGCTTCAGTTTAGTCATTTTAGCTTCTAGGGTCAGTTCAGGCTTGATTTGATCTATAACCCACTGATTTGTTTTTTTGGCAGTCCACAGAATCCGTAACACTCTTCTCCAACACCACATTTCAAAGGAATCTATTTTCTTCCTATCAGCTTTCTTCACTGTCCAGCTTTCACACCCATACATAGTAATAGGGAATATGATGGCATGAATTAATCTAGTCTTGGTGGCCAGAGTCACATCCTTACACTTCAAAATCTTTTCTAGCTCCTTCATGGCTGCCCTTCCCAGTCTCAATCTCCTTCTAATTTCTTGGCTGCAGTCTCCCTTTTGGTTGATGGTGGAGCCAAGGAATAGAAAGTCTTGAACAATTTCAATTTCCTCATTGTCAACCTTAAAGTTGTGTAATTCTCCTGTAGTCATTACTTTTGTTTTCTTGATGTTCAGCTGTAGTCCTGCTTTGGCACTTTCTCTTTTAACTTTCAGCAATAGTTGTTTCAAATCTTCACTATTTTCTGCCAATAATGTAGTGTCATCAGCATATCTCAAATTATTAATGTTCTTCCCTCCAATTTTCACTCCACCTTCTTCTAAATCTAATCCAGCTTTCCTAATTATATGTTCTGCATATAGATTGAAGAGATAGGGAGATAAAATACATCCTTGTCTGACACCTTTGCCAATTGGAAACCATTCCGTTTCTCCATATTCTGTTCTAACTGAGGCCTCTTGTCCAGAGTACAGGTTGCGCATCAAAACGATCAGATGTAGTGGCACACCCATTTCCTTTAAAACCAGCCATAGCTTTTCATGATCCACACAGTCAAAAGCTTTGCTGTAATCTATGAAACACAAGCTGATTTTCTTCTGAAATTCTCTCGTACGCTCCAGTAACCAGCGTATATTTGCAATATGATCTCTAGTGCCTCTTCCTTTTCTGAAACCAGCTTGAACATCAGGCATTTCTCGTTCCATATATGGTAACAGCCTTTGCTGTAAGATTTTGAGCATCACTTTACTTGCATGAGAGATTAATGCAATGGTCCGATAGTTGTTGCAATCTTTGATGTCTCCTTTCTTGGGAATTGGAATGTAAATGGATTGTTTCCAGTCTGTGGGCCATTGTTTTGTTTTCCATATCTGTTGGCATATTCTTGTCAAGATTTTGATGGACTCCGTTTCTGTGGCTTGGAATAGCTCTATTGATATCCCATCTGCTCCTGGTGATTTGTTTCTCCCGATTGCTCTCAATGCAGCTTTCACTTCACTTTCTAAAACTGTAGGTTCTTCTTCAAAAGATTCTTCTTGGAAAGAATCTTTTATCCTTTCATCTCTTCTGTATAGTTCTTCAGTGTATTGTTCCCACCTTTTCTTTATTTTGTCCTGTTCAGTTAATGTATTTCCATGCTGATCTTTCAGCATGCCTAACCGTGCTTTAAATTTCCCTTAGATTTCTTGGATCTTGTGGAACAGATCTCTTGTTCTTCCTTTTTTGTTGTTCTCTTCTATTTCTTGACACTGGTTATTACGTGCTAGTCGCTGGAATGTTGCACTTAGACTTTTGATTCTATTTCTGTCACCTTCTACTTTTGCTTCTCGTCTATCTCTGGCAATTTTAAGAGTCTTCTCAGACATCCATCGAGGTTTTTCTTTTCTTTTGGCTACAGGAATAGTCTTTGCACATTCTTCCTTGATAATATCTCTAGTTTCCACCCATAGTTCTTCAGGTTTACATTCACTTGAACTTAGTAATGCAAATCTGTTCCTTACATGGTCTTTAAACTCTTCCGGAATATTGCTTAGATTGTATTTTGGTGCTATGAATGTTTTGGTGTTTTTCTTAAGCTTTAACTTTATTTTCGATATTAGCAATTCATGATCTGTACCGCAGTCGGCTCCTGGTCTTGTTTTGGCCGAGAGAATAGAGCTTCTCCATCTTCTGCTTCCAATTATATAATCTATTTGATTTCTATACTGGCCGTCTGGTGATGTCCATGTATACAATCGTCTATTTGGTTGCCTGAAACATGTGTTTGCAATGAACAGATTGTTGTCTTCACAGAATTCTACGAGGCGTTCTCCTGCTTCATTCCGTGCTCCTAGCCCAAATCTGCCAACAACATTTGATTCTGCTTTGTTTCCTACTTTTGCGTTCCAATCACCTATGATTATCAGCATATCTTGTTTAGGTGTGTGATCAATTTCTTCCTGAACACTGGCATAAAAACTTTCAATTTCTTCCTCATCAGCATCTGTAGTTGGGGCATAAACTTGAAGGATGCTTATGTTGATAGGCGTTCCCTGAAGTCTGATTGATATTATTCGGTCAGACTTTGCATTATAGCTCCTGACTGCCTTTGCTACATCTTGCCTCACTATTAAAGCAACTCAGTTTCTTCTCTTTTTGTCATTCCCTGAATAAAACACTTTGTAATTTTCTGATTGAAAATGTCCTAATCCAGTCCACTTTAATTCACTTATTCCTAGGACTGAAATGTCCATACGTTCCATTTCTTGTTTAACAATTTCAAGCTTACCCTGATTCATGCTTCTCACATTCCATGTTCCTATTTTATGCGTCGAACAGCTTCGGACTTTCCTTTTGCATCTATTCATGTCAACCACTGAACGTCCTTTCGGCTTTAGTCCAATCGCATCATTAAGAACAGCGCTACTCGTACTTGTCCTCTGCTCTACCCCAGTAGCAGATTGAGTGCCATCCGACCTGGGGGTCCCATCTTCCAGCACTATATCTTTTTTCATTTTGGTTTGTCTCATCATAGGGTTTTCAAGGTAAAGGTTGGTCAGAAGTGGTTTACCAGTGCCTTCTTCTGCGCAGTACTAACCAGAGTTAGCCGTAGTGGCACTGCCGTTGTCTACGAAAGATCTTCCGCCAGTGTCACCTTCCACTACTGCTGCTGCCCAGTAGCTAACCTTCAGGGATTCCTCTACCCCCATCCCCATTGGAACTGCCTGTTCTCTTCTGCGGATGTGGCCATTGATCCCTTAAGGGGGTGGATGCATCTTCGTCTGGTGTCTCAGCTGTGACCATTCCGTCTTGAGTGACTCTGCTAGGAGTTTAGTCTCTTGATAGAGTCTAGACCCCTTACGGTATTGCTCTCAGCTTCCCTGACACTCACAAACCCCCTCACCACGTTAAGGTGTGCATCCAGAAGAGGGGGTAAGACCTGTAGATCATTAAAATATCGGATCGGTGAACACAGATCCAGAATTCGCAATTGTGTATTAGAGGCGTCATTGGTCTCACATTTCATAGAGAAAGGCCATAGAGATATTGATTTACAATTTTTTGCCATTTGGCAAATACAAAGAGGCCCCTTTGTAAATGCAGAACACATACTTGGCCAGCAGGAGGCGCGTTTCATCCATCTCTTCAACTCTATTCATCCCTACGGATTAAACTCATCATTGGACCTATCTAGCTTTTTATACTCATAATTATTCTTAATACAAATAACATATAATCAACTTACCGCCATTAGGAATCATGTTCTCACCATCGGAAAGAAAAAAAGAAATAAAAGTAGCAACATTAGTCAATTGGAGAAATGCAAATAACATTATGTATGTAAGTTTTTGAAGGATATGTACCTCATAGACTAGCAATTGTAGCCTTAGACATTCACACCTGTAAATGTGTTTAAGAGCATGTTAAACTTAGTTACTAATCATAAGGACTAGGAGTCATCTTATGAACTGCAATATTGCAGTCAGGTAAGAAGTTTTGTTCACATTTAAATTTAATGGGTGTAAACTAAATAGGGGGTGGATTAGCATGCTAATATGTTTATTGATATTGTAGATTTAATTGCACAGTCTGAGGAAGCAAGTCAATGTGAAACAAGTATATACCGGAATCTTGTAATATCTACGTGCAAATATCATTGTCTGTGAGGCACAGCACCAGCAACTCATAAATCCAACGCTAGCTTATACAGCAGATGAGAGATCCAGGCTAGCTAGCCGATCCAGCAAGCGGGATTTCAGCTACGTGATTGGCTAGCACCAACCAGCTGATCGCAACTCTGTGTGCATCTTTCCATCGCAACAGGCAATTTGTGCTTGAACAAACATTAAGCATCCCTCCGAAACGCTTCACTTATTACCAACAGTATTTTCTGATTCCAGGATCACCATGAACTGAATTGACAACCAAAGATAGGTTATTGAATGTGAAAAGTTGGTAACTTGTATACACATTGATGTTTATGTTGTAATTACAGTAGTGAATATATTTGTAATTATCAGTGGTTGTGTACTGAGTATTATTTCCTTTAGGATTGCATACCTTATATCAGTACACATCGTGTTTATTGTACTTTCATATAACCTCCAGGTGGTGGCTGGAGATCTCCCACTATTACAACTGGTCTCCAGCTGACAGAGACCAGTTCCCCTGGAGAAAATGGCTGCTTTGGCCTTCTGGCTCTATGGCATTGAAGCCCCTCCCCTCTCCAACTCTGCTGTCCTCAGGCTTCACCCTCAAAGTCTCCAGGTATGTCTGTTAATGTTCTTGCTTTTTCTTCGGATAAAATTGATGCAATTGCAATAGCTGTCATGACATGGCCTTTTATTTTTTCTTTTATTTTTTGTATTCTGCTTTTTCTATATTCTGTTTTTATATATCTGCAAAAAAGATTTTTTTTTAAAGAATCATTGTGAATGCTGCAGAGCTTTCTTAACGTGCTGTGCATTGTGCTTCCTGTGGAATGCCCTGAGCTCTTTGTAGGTTGGTCCAAGAAAGTTTCTGTCTGGGCTTCAGCTCCTTCTTGTTCCCTCTGAAGTTGTAAATTAGGGAATTGGACGGCATCTGCTCCTTCATCATTATCTGTAGGAAGTTTACAGCAGAGGATCACATGCCACCCCAACACTCATTTAAGGTCCGTTGGATGTCCTTGGAAGAGAAGAAAAAGATGAAAGGATCCACAGTGGTATTGAGGGTGCTGAGGAGGAAACCTTCTGCTCTCCAAGGGAGTTCCTCTTTTTGAATGAAGCCCACAAAGTTGGAAATGTTGTAAAGGCCGAAGCAGATAAAAAAAATGAGTAAAGTAGCCACAGCCAGGCCCGCGGCCCGCCGCTTCTTGCCCACCTGGACATTGGCAAGGGAATTCAGGATGCGAATAATGTTCACATAGCAATAAAGGGTGATGATGAAAGGGAGGCAGGAGGACGAGGAAGAGTTCCAGCCGGACGTTGAGGATGACACGATGCTGCACAAGGGATAAATTTTCATAGCAATGGGAGCTGTTAGGAGGAGAATATGGAAGACTCTGATTGGCAACCCCATATCTGAACGTGTAGATAATGCTGCAGTGGAAGCCACTGAACAACCAGAGCATGAGGCTGGCCACCACAGCATAGACAGGCCTGCAGTGCAACTTGTATTTGATGGGATATGCAACACCCAAGTAGCGGTCCACGCTGATTGACATGAGGAAAAGGATGCTGAGGTACTTGCTGCCATAGAAGCAGTAGCTGGTGAGAGGGCAGAGGGAAGGAGGAAGGCGCCAAGCTATATGTGAAGAGACCTCCACCATCTTGAGGGGCAGGAAAAGCAGAAGGAATAGATCAGAAATGGTCAAGTTGAGTAAGAGGATGTCTATGGGGGTTGACTTGCGGCTCAGTTTCACTAGGAATGTGAATAAGGCCAGGAGATTGGATGGAACACCTGTCAGGAAGGTGAAGAGGAAGATGGCAAGGACAGTGGTTTCCAAGGCCATCCTCTCAGCTTCTGCAAGAGAAAGAAAGGATTGTTAGCTATTGAAACCAGTCAGGAGATTTCTTTCCTTCATTTTACAGGAAAATCTGAGGTGAATAATTAACTTGTGCTTTTCTCCTGTATTATTCAGCAAAGGTTGTGCTGTCTCCCTTACGGTTTTGATTCTGCTCCATGGTCATCAGAAAAAATAGTCAATTAGAAAGGACATACTTTGGTGGCTTTCACACTTCCTGTTTTTGCCAAGCAGTTTCCACTGGTTTATCTGCCGCAGAACCCACAGGGTGTTCCTGTCAGATAGGGCTTCTGACAGCTCCATCCCCAAACAAGATGGTTTCCCCGCGAACAAGATGGAGTTCTCCGTGCACTCCTTCCCCTCCCCCGTTTTGCACACGAGCTCCGGCCTGGGATTTACAATTGTGTTGGGACCCGCCCTTGTAAATCTCCAATCTGATATCGGGTCCCGCGCACATAGCCGAGAGCCCGGCCATCTCCTCCACTGATTGCTCACAATTGTTTCTGTTTCAGTTTTACTTAAGTCGTTACCGGCAGGAAACGACTACATTGTCTCTTTGTTCTTGTAACCCTATTGTATAAGCCCTATACATGTATCCATACTCCCCCAGTCATGTATTCCAGCCTTGCTCGTCTCTTTACTGAAATCACTGTCTTTCGGAATAAATCCTTGAATCGCTGCTCTGTCTGGATTTGAGTTCTATTGCCTGAAACGCCGTGCATTTGCTGAAGCCTGACAGTTCCACAGGATGCTGGTTGATGGTCTAGGGCAGTGGTGGCAAACCTATGGCACGCGTGCTAGAGAGGGCACGCAGAGCCCTCTCTGTGGGCACGTGCGCCATCGCCCCAACACAGAAAAGCAGCCCCAGCAGCAGCAGGAGAGGCGGTGGGAGGGATCCCCCGAGCCGCCTCATGGTGGCGACCCCTGCCCGCATCCCCGGCTCTTGCACCAGGCAGCCTCTCTCCTCTCCTTCTTTTGGCAGCTATGAGGGGAGGGGTGGGGGAGAAAGTTGAGCTCCCTGGGTCCTCTCGCCATCGCGCCTGCAAGCTTCCCTCTCTCTCCCCCTCAGCGGTGCAGGGCGACCTTGCTGCAGCTGCCCCCCAGGCGCTGGGACCGGCTAGGATGGCTGGTGGCATGTCTGGGCTCTCCTCGAGAGGGAGCCACCACGCCATCCTTCTTTGCGCCGCCAGTGTCTGTCCCGCACTGTGTGAGCTGCGGCGAGACTGGAGCTGGCTCCGGCTGCCTGGGCCGGCCCTGCCCTTGGAGGAGTCATCCCGCCGGGGCAACCTCCGCCCTCGCTTCTCACCCAGAACTGCTGCTGCTTGCGCGGCCTGGCCAACTTCACCGAGGCTGCAGTAAGTGGGCGATCCTGAGGGAACACGGCGACGTCGCCTTGCTTTCACGCCTTCGCAGGGATTCCTCCCCTGGTACAATTGCCAAAGATAGGACTTTTTGGAGGACTTTGATTTATAGGCACTTAACAACACACACACACACGATCGCCAACCTCCAGTTGGGGCCTGGGAATCTCCCAGAAATACAACCAAACACCACTCTACACAGATCAGTTCCCCTGGAGAAAATGGCAGCTTTGCAGGATGGACTCTATGGCATTATACCCCGCTGAAATCCCTCCCCAAACTCCACTGTCCCCCAGGAATTTCTCGGCCTGGAGTTAGCAACCGTATCCCCAGGGCATACTCCTTACAAGCACAGTGCGTTTTTCCCAGGAGAAAACTGTTCCAGAACCTCAGTATTCAGGTTAAATTGCCGTGTTGGCACTTTGTGATAAATAATTGGGTTTGGGGTTGCAGTTTGGGCACTCTGTCTCTAAAAGGTTCGCCATCACTGGTTGTTCAGTCTCCCTTACGGTTTTGATTCTGCTCCATGATCATCAGAAAAAATAGTCAACCAATCATTAGAAAGGACATATTTTGGTGGTTTTCATACTTCCTGTCTTTGCCAAGCAGTTTCCGCTAGTTTATCTGCCACAGAACCCACAGGGTTCTGCACAGGATGCTGGTTGATGGTCTAGGGCACCCATTTCATGAGGAATACTGGTGAAGCTTGAATAACACCCCGTTGTCCCCAAATTAAGGACAACCTACAACATGTTCTATAGATTCATTCAGCTCAGCATCACAAGGGAAGGTATGGCATATAATCTAGCTGCTCTTCAGGATCTTCTCATTCAAAAACTGCTGACGAGCAGTCACTCAAAGAGAGCCCTGAAAAGGTGGGCATGCACATTGATAAACTTAGAGCATCCAATAATAGGGACATGTGTGCTATAGCTGAAACCAAGGTGAGCCTCAGCAAATGAGTCACTCCGACCACATCAATCCTCCCCCAGTTTAATACCGATCTTGCTCATTAGGACAACTGTAGGTTGCCTTTTTGGGCTCTGATCTACTTTCAGTTTTAATAATAGGAGCACCGATGTCATTTTCCTCTATTCTAAGTGCAGCCTTTCCACCCCCTGGGCAGTAAAGAAGAAGAAGAGTTGGTTTTTATATGCCGACTTTCTCTATCTTTTAAGGAGAATAAAACCAGCTTACAATCGCCTTCCCTTCCTCTCCCCTCAACAGACACCTTGTGAGGTAGGTGGGGCTGAGAGAGCTCTAAGAAAACTGTGACTAGCCCAAAATCACCCAGCAAGCTTTACCTTTAATCCTTTATTTGCGTATTTTCTTCCTTTATACCCTGCCTTTCTCCCTAAAGAAGATACTGGAAAATGGCTTACATTTTTCTCCTCACCTCCATTTTATCCTCACAACAACAACCCTGTGAGGTAGGATAGGCTGAGAGAGTCTGACTGGCCCAAGGTCACCCAGCAAGATTCCATGGAAGAGTGGGGATTCGAACCGGGGTCTCCTGGATTGCAGTCTGACACTATACTATGCTGGCTGTCTTATTGTAGGTGACGCTGATAGACAAGCCAGTTGTCACCCTCTGTGCTTCATGTCTGAACAAAGATTTGAACTCAGGATGTTCCAGTGATCTTTATGCAGGGCTGTTTGCCTCGCAGTCACCCCGGTGCTTCGTTTTGATTGGGCATGGCTTCCCCGACTGTCAGAGGTCGCCTCGCGCTCCCCGTGCATTTGCGCGCATTTTTGGCCCGTATTGTAGCGAGAATCCACAAAACGCAGGCAAAACATGCGGAGACGTGTGGGGAGAGCGAGGCAACCTCTGATGGTCAGGAGAAGCATGCAGAATGAAAACAAAGCACCGAAGCAGTCGGCGGAGGTGAATCGCGGGGAAACAGCCCTGCATAAATGGCCTCAGTAACCTTTCTGCAGCTCTTCAGAAATTTGGGCAACTAACAATGATTCCATTTCAATTGCATTTTGGCTTTTGTTGACAGTTTGGGCTTTTGTTCACAGTTTAGCTCTGGATTTTGTGACAGTTTCACACCTTGTGACAGTAGATGCAAATTTCCCCTGTTCTGGCTATTTTAGGGTCCAAATTCAAATGTTTACCATTGTAATTCAACCTCCCCCCCCATCATTAACACTTCCCGACATCACAGGATCAGAGGGATTGAATTTGCTACAAGATCGCCTTGAAATTCATCAAGAAGAGTTGAGTCTGAGGTTGTTTTAAAGGGCATGATGAAGGGAACTTTGACTCTTGGAAGCTTATACCCTGGAAATCTTTTTTGTCTTTAAGGTGCTACTGGATTTGAATCTTACTCTTCTCCTGCAGACCAGCACTGCTACTCACCTGAAACTATCAGTTATAGGATATCCATAATTAGCGGTATGACAACTTTGACTTGTATGCACATAACCCCATATAGTCAAATTTCAGAAATGAAATAAAGTTCTGCAGTTCTCCTTTTGAGTGATGAAATGTTGCCCAATTACACTTATGGGCAAAATTTCATTTAAACTTAACCTTAAAGTAAAAGAATAAAACACTTCCCAGGAACATCGGTTCAAACATGTTGGAGGTATTTCACCTTCCCTTTTGTTGGAGAATGGTGAACCTGATGTTGCCTATTTTGGTATGCCACCAAACAATTTTGAAATAAACATTTGAAAGGACTATTCCTTCCAGAAGCAATGTCTAATCTTACCTGTGTTCTAGAATGTTCAGTCTCCACTTGGTCTCCAAGGGGAAGAACCACAGGCTTCTACAGATGATTCAATTGATAATCTACACCGGGGCAGATTAAGACATGCTGAAGAACTAGGCTATGTCATTTTTATGAGACCCAGAGCATTAACCCCCCCCCAAAAAAAAATACTAATTTAGTATTTTTATAATGTTTGTTTTTTTAAAAAAAATTGAAGACCAGCTCATAATATGGAACCCTAAACTGTAGCTTACTTAGCTGGTGCATAAATCCACCTATGAGTCTACCAGATACCTGTGGATAGACATATTCACACATATACCACAAAAACCCTGAAGGGTCTCTTCAGTACAGGAAGGACAACTGGCTTGTGTGATATTTCATAGGAAGTGGGAAGCCAGTGTTCCCCTCAGAACAGAAAAAGGAATATGTTTATATACATATATATATATACATATATATACATATATATATACATATATAGTTCTACAAACCACCTATGCTTCTCTTTTCCAGAAACTGATGTGAGTGACAATAGGCAGAACGAGACATTTGAAGTGAGGAGGGGCAGGAAGGGAGGTTCTACAAAAATTTCCAAATTCCATTCTGTAGATGCTCAGAGGCAGGCAATGTCTTCCCAAACCTTCCTGTCCTGCTGCTAGCGCGCCCTGGGATGTGTAGCTCAAAATTCCCCAGCAAGGGTTGAAGTTACAAAAGTGTGCATAGGGATGTGACAGAAAACTACAAAGAGAACTGAAAGAGAAATTCTATTGAAAGGGAAAAGGCGAATAAGAGGGATCATTGGCTATATCTTTAAAAAGGGGATTTTGGAAAAATCCCTCCTGTCTTTCTGCTGGCACACCCTGTGGTTTGTAACTCAAAAAACCCAGCAAGGGCTGAAATTACAAAAATGCACATAGGGATGTGACAGAAGACGATGAAGAGAAATCAAAGAGAAATGAAAGAGACATTTTTGCAGGGAATAAACAAGATGAAAGGAATCAATAGCTATACCTAAAATAAGTGAATTTTGCAAAAAGAAGTTCCCCTCTTCGTAACAATGCTAGGAAACGTTGAAGGCAGTAGAAGAGGAGGAAGAAGAAAAGATGGTTTTTATATGCCGACTTCCTCTACCAATTCAGGAAGAATCAAACCCGCTTAAAATCACCTTCCCTTCCCCTCCCCACAACAGACACCCTGTGAGGTAGGTGGGGCTGAGAGTGTGACTAGCCCAAGGTCATCCAGCTGGCTTCATGTGTGGGAGTGGGGAAACAAATCCAGTTGACCAGATTAACCTCCGCCGCTCATATGGAGGAGTGGGGAATCAAACCCGGTTCTCCAGATCAGAGTCCACCGCTCCAAACCATCGTTTTTAACCACTACACCACACTGGCTCTCCTACACCACACTGGTGTCGGAAAAGAGGAAGACCCAACATGAGATGGCTTAACTTCATAAAGGAAGCCACTGAGGCGGGTCGTGCTGTTCTGATGACTAGACTCTTAGAATGGACCACTTCCTGAGAAGTGATATGTTATCTTATTCAGCCAGTCAACTACTAAGCAGGACTCAATGACTTTACTCACTTTAAAAAAGCAAGTCTTTTTATTGATATACTTCCAGTAAATATGTGTAAATGCAAGTTACAAAGTCTTTATGTTCAATAACAATGTATGTAACAATGTATGTAACAATGTATGCTGTAAAGCAAGCAAGATCTACATACTATTCAGAATTATAATCCAACAATTTAAATATAACAATTAAATAACTCTGATTTAGTTTAAAGTATCTAATTCACATTCTAGAATAATATATTTGTAAAGCCATACATACTAACAGCCTCTTCTTGAGACCCTCTGAAAGAGGTCTGAAGTACTAGCCCTTATGCGTCTGTATTTATACTATTTCAGTCACCTTGTGGCTGTTAGGTTATGTCAAGGCATGTGATACCCTTTCTCAAGGTAGGTTTCACTGTCCTTGTATCAAGAAGCTAAAGGTAGGTGAAGGATTTGACTATGCCTCAATCAAGTCCCCTTTTCTATAACCTTGTATGGCTTTCTCCTTACTGGAGCCTCTGCTGCTAATTATAAACATAATCAGTTTTAAGCTTTATCCTTATTCTATATATTCAATATTAGTATCATTCTCATCTACAGAAAAAGACCTTTCATTTGATACCATTCATTAAGATCTAGGACCTAGCATTCATGTTTAAATCATAAAACACAATTATAGTTTACATTTCAACATTAGCATCACAGAAGTAGAAAGGCAGCTTATCTGCATGTAGCCCTTGAAGCTTTGTCATTCAAGTCTGTAGCTATGAAGGACCTATGAAGGACTGTGAAAGGCTTCACTGTTTTAGAAATCAGGTAAAGGACAATGACCGTATCTCAGTCTAGAGGACACTCCAGATGTCATGCAGTCTAGAGGGCATTCTCTCTGAGAAGGTCCTTGGCAAGGACATGTCATTTGAAAGTTACTGCAGCCTCTGTTAGAGTGTTTGAGACAAAAGCTTTTTGCTTTTAACATTCTTCCCCCTCTGTTAAAGGGAATATAAAGTTCTTCATGTATGCAATGTGTGTGTAGTTGTGTTATTGTCTGAATGATTCTGCATATGTACAACTTTAATATTATGTTAATGTGCTCTAATATGTCAAAGCCACACAGTCTGAAGGAGATAAGGTCCAATATGATATGTCAAAGCCATACCGTCTGAAGGAGATAATCCATAAACACCTTCTCAAATGGTGCGCTCGGACGTTGCTGCTCAATGAAAGGAACTTGAACAGTGTTAGTACTTTGGTTCTCGTAGGTTATCCGGGCTGTGTAACCGTGGTCTTGGTATTTTCTTTCCTGACGTTTCTCCAGCAGCTGTGGCCGGCATCTTCAGAGGAGTAACACTGTCCTTCAGTGTTACTCCTCTGAAGATGCCGGCCACAGCTGCTGGAGAAACGTCAGGAAAGAAAATACCAAGACCACGGTTACACAGCCCGGATAACCTACGAGAACCAATGAACTCTTACCGTGAAAGCCTTCGACAGTGTTAGTACTGTTTACTACTTGACATGCTATGCATTGACTTTTTCTTCAATCGTGTCAAAGTGGCATCTCTCCCCCCATGCAGTCCCCCCATTCCAGCATGGGCTGTTTGAACAAGTTTTGGACGCTTAACAAGTGGAGGTAAGATATATTTACCACCAGATTTGCATAAAATTACATCACCTTGTTCATTCCTGATGTAAGTGTATGTTTTTGGGTATCCAGGTGGATTAGGTCTGGATGCATCTAGACAGTGAATTAGATCTAAATCAGTTATTGGCTTGGTATGTATGGTAGTATGTATGGAATGGCTTGCTTGTTGAGCTAACGTGTCAGCTATCATGTTTCCCTGTGTATGTAGGGAAGATCCCATTGGTCTGTGCCCCGGCTCATGTATCACGTGGATATCAGGGCAGTTTATTGCAACGTGTGCAATTGTTTTCCACTTACTAGTGTGTAGTAGTGGATGTTTCTTATTGTTCATGAATCCATTTGAGATCCATGTGTTCAGGTCCTCATTGAAACATCTGGCTAGGTAATTACTGTCAGTGACAATGAGTATTGGACCTTTAATCTGTGTAGCCTCCTTGAAGGCATATTCCATAGCGGAAATTGCAGCATACTGTGCAGAATGATCACCAAGTGGTAATTTCCATTGGCGGTCTATGACAAATTGTGAGTCCTTGTTGAAATGTCCTTGGACAATTCCCATGCCGGCTGCATGTCGTTTCTTCAAGATTGGGCTGGAAATGGCAGATCCATCTGTGTAAAAAACAGCTATATATTCATGTAAATAAAGCTGTGGGAGAAAACATGTAGTAGAGTCTTTTGTTTCTACCTCAGGCAAATCATCTAGTTGTGGTAAGGTATCATCATAGTGAAACTCAAACCTTGTATCTTCAAAGTATGACAGCCAAGTTAACCATCTTCCAGAAAGTGCTTTTCTTTCTGTTTGTGGCATTTTTTGTAGACGTTGTGATGAACGTAGCGGTGAATACACACGTATCTGTTGACCTTGTGATAAGTCAAGTGCCTGTAATAAAGCTTTATTTCTCAATAAGTTTCTCAATACAAGTAAACTTTCTCTCTATTGAGGAAAAAATCAAATTTCCATACTTGATAGG
Organism: Euleptes europaea; assembly: GCF_029931775.1. Classification (NCBI taxonomy): domain Eukaryota; kingdom Metazoa; phylum Chordata; class Lepidosauria; order Squamata; family Sphaerodactylidae; genus Euleptes; species Euleptes europaea. Next base: position 15,215,207 of record NC_079314.1, read on the forward strand.
TGGGGAAGATGAAGCATTATGATATCTTATATATTCTGCTGTAGGAGAAATAAAGATCTTCACATCTTAAGCTTTATTAGAATATAAAGTTCTTCATGTATGCAATGTGTGTGTAGTAGTGTTATTGTCTGAATGATTCTGCAAATGTACAACTTTAATATTATGTTCATGTGCTCTAATATGTAAAAGTCTGTAACACCACAGCCTTCAGTTTGCAAGACCTGAACAAGGCTGTTAATAATGGGACATTTTGAAAGTCATAAATTCATGAAGTGACTTGGTGGCACACACACACACACACATACAACAATGCTAATGAAAAGTGTGTGACATCACATTCTACTTTCCCCTATCCTGCCACCCCATCTCATTGGCTGATAACTTGGAGCGCTATTGCTGGATAGAGATAAATGGATAATATCACAAATGGCAAAGTTTATTGCCATGGTTGCTAAGACTAAGATAAGGTTTATATCTCTTGATATAAATCCTACTGATGAACAATTTGATTATGATAAGTAATTTTTACGGTGTTGTTCATTATTATGTAAGATATGACATTCATCTGTTATTATGGTTGCAAATTGTATACTATAGCTGGCAATGTTTGTTTCTGTTTGTGCTGTGATTTTATGATTTTGAGTTTGTGGTTTGCTATGACTTTGAGTCAGTGCAATAAAAGTATTTGATTTGATGATGTCATTTCATGTATCTTTTTCAAGGAAATGGAGGATGGGGGGAATGATGTAAGCTGCGTTGGATCCCCATTTGGGAGAAACGAAGAAAATGCATGTATGTCAAAAGTACAAAAATAAAATAAAATGTTCATTGCTAGCCTGAAGAAGTAGCGACCACATCTCTTCTGTCATTTGCAGTTTGACTCTCAAAATACCAGGCATTCTCATTATTAGATTCAAAGTGACTGGTGAATACATCTGGTTCGCATAGCCTATATTGAACCAGGCAGGTGACATCACCTCCCTGCATTCTGCCTGCAAACAGGGGGTTGGATCCTATTAGTTTTTTGTAACTGGCTTCTTGTCTTCCCCTTCCCCCAGAAATCCTTTCTCACCCCTCCCATCCAAAAAGATTATGCTTGAGGATCAGGGGATCATATGAACAAAACCCGTGTGGGATGGGGAGAACAAGAAGAGGGGAATCGGTCAAGATGACTGTGCCTCCCCCCACCCCACCCCGCACAGATGGAAAGCTGGTAAGATCGAAACCATGGGCAAAATCAGTCCTCTAAACCATCTCACCTGCTAACCATCCCACCAGCCACAGCTGGTGGATCAGCAGGGACTCCTCAAAGCCACTGGTTTGCTTTGCTTTCCTGGAACTACAAAAACAGGGAAGTGGCCAAGCACCTGGCAAGCCGCAATCTCTGTCTGCCGTCGATTTGTCAGGTCATAGTTTTGCAAGCAGCAGTAAATGGATTTCAGAGAACTGACCCTGATTGCCACCAGTATATAACTGTTTTGACAGGGCAATCCATCTGAATGGAAGAATAAGCACAGTGTTTTGTTTGGCAGTGAGACAAGCCCCACAATTGCTTCTTCGTCAGGATAGATGGTTATACTTTCATTGTTAGGTGCCAAGTGTGGCCTGGATACAGTGTATGTAATGTCTCTGGATTACTGTGACTTTCTGATTTTGGACAGCTCTCCTAGAGGCCAGCAGGGAATAGAGGAGAAGGTAGGGTTGCCAGATCCAAGTTGGGAAACTCCTGAAGATTTGAGGGTGGAGCCTGGGGGGGGGGGATTTTAGTGGGGTACATTGCCCTAGAGTCTATTGATTGATTGATTCGTTCATTCATTCATTCATTCATTCATTCATTCATTTATATACACATTTATAGCCCTTCCTCTTTCCCAGTCAGACCAGGCTCAGGGCGGGTTATAACCTCTAAAATCAACAAAAACCATAAAACATTAAAACATCAATCATTAAAACAAAACTATTCAAACAATTTAAAACTAGATGGCATTGAGGTAGTAGTTATTGCTGTGGACCGGACAGCAGGATCAACCCCACAGATGATAGTTGGAGGGAAAGAGGGATGGGGAGGCCAGTACAATAGATAGCTTTAGGGTTGCCAACCTCCAGGAACTAGCTGGAGATCTCCTGTTATTATAACTGATCTCCAGCCGATAGAGATCAGTTCACCTGGAGAAAATGGCCACTTTGGCAATCGGACTCTATGGCATTGAAGTCCCTTCCCTCCTCAAACCACGCCCTCCTCAGGTTCCACTCCAAAAACCTCCCACGACCTAGCAACCCTAGATAGCTTAGAGTAGCCAGAGGCTGCCCTTGTAGGCCTGGCGGAATAGCTCCGTTTTGCAGGTCCTGCAGAACTCTTTCAAGTCCCGCAGGGCCCTGATGTCACTAGGGAGACTATCCCACCAGGCCGGTGCTGGGGCCAAAAAAGCCCTGGCCCTCGTTGAGGACAACTGCACATGCTTTGGATCTAACCCCCCCCCCCCAAGCATCAGTTTTCTCTAGAGGGGAAGCGATCTCTGTAGTCTGAAGATGAGCTGTAATTCTGGGGATCCCCAGGTCCCACCTGCAGGCTGGCATCCCTCTCCAGAGCAGTTGTAGAAGAAGACAGAAAGAAGCAGATGCTAAACAGGTTCTGCACACTTTAAGATCTGCAGGACTTATCATTTCCTGATTGTGGCTTTGGCCGAGGTGCAATTTTGTTTCAGTAGCCCACACTAGCTGAGCCTGTAATAGCATCTCAATCTGCCAAAATTAGCAAGTGGCCATCGGTGATGCTGACGAACATCAGCTGGAACTTGGCAAAGATCAAATACATTTTTGAAGTTCTGAAAAAGCACGGTGAAAAACATGCTTGTGACAAACCTCATTCAATGTGAGTTCCTCTTGACTGCTCAAGCAATTTCTAGGAAAAGTGGTGACCACTGGTAGTTCTTCCCTGGTTCCTTTGCTTCTATTTAAGGTTTCCCAGGTTGCTTGCTCCTATTATGACAAAGGAGCTCGCTGTGTTTCTGCACAGCACACTATTCTTACTGTGCATTTGAACGGTCCAAACAGCTGCTTTCAAAAGTCAGAAAGTAGACCTTCAGCTGGATCATCAGTAGAAGACTGTGATCATTCCTTTCCTGGGAGACTGAATGAAGTGGCTGTCAATCAAGAACACAAGTAAGATGGGAAAGTCTTCTGGGATTGATATTTAGACAGACAGAGCTGGGCTGCATCCTCCCATGGTTAGATATTGCATTATTTGTGGACTATAGTCATTACTAGCAGCTCAGTTGTCTTGTCCACATAGGAAAATTCAGTTGCAAACAATTGCTGTAGTGAAATGATAGTGTAATGTCCAACCATGTATAGGTGGAGCCGCAGACAGGTTGCTCGCAAAATCTTTTTGTGTATAATATAGTCACAGAAAGATGGTTCAGAAAGATGCTTTGGTGAAGGGATTGGCTGTGGGCTGTACTACTCTCTACTTTCTATTGTCGTAAGTACACACCAACTAGGTAATTTCTGCACTGTTTAAAGTGTCATATTTAAATGTCGATGGCTTTGTTTCAGCTGTTTCAGATTCTGCTTCTTTTCAGATTTCTGCAATCCAAATCCTACTGCATCATTTATTGAAAGCTAGTGTGGTGTAGCGGTTAAGAGCAGAGAACTCTGATCTGGAGGACCGGGTTTGATTCCCGCCAATTCCACATGAGTGGTGGATGCTTATATGGAGAACCTGGTTTGATTCCCCACTCCTCCATTTTTAATATGTAATGATCCCTCATTTCCTTACAGAAGGTGAAAGGGATAGCCATAGCGGCTCTAAACCTTTCCGTCTTCCTCTTCACCTTTCTGACCCATTTTCCATTCAACCTCTGGGTCTGCACCTTTCTGACCAGTTTCCATCCAACCTTCCACTAGAGAACCAGCGTGGTGTAGTGGTTAAGAGTGGCAGACTCGAATCTGAAGAACCAGTTTGATTCTCTGCTTGTCCACATGCAGCCTGTTGGGTGACCTTAGGCTAGTCACAGTTCTCTTAGAACTGCCTCAGCCTCACCTACCTCACAAGGTGCCTGTTGTGCGGGGGGGGGGGAGAGATGGCAATTGTAAGCCACTGTGAGACTCCTTACAGTAGAGAAAACTGTTGTTGTTGTTGTTGTTGTTATTGGATATCCCATTTTGTTGATCATATTGACTTGCACAGTGTAATCCACCTTGAACACATGAAGCTGCCTTATACTGAATCAGCCCCTCGGTCCATCAAAGTCAGTATTGTCTACTCAGACCGGCAGCAGCTCTCCAGGGTCTCAGGCAGAGGTCTTTCACATCACTTACTTGCCTAGTCCTTTTCACTGGAGATACCAGGGATTGAACATGGGACCTTCTGCATGCCAAGCAGATGCTCTATCACTGAGCCATGGCCCCTCCACTCTGAGTCTCAGTGAAAAAGACAGACTATAAATAAAATAAATAATAATAAGTAAAGTCCTTTAATCCTTATACCTAATCAGGCCCTTGGTCTTTCAAGGTCCGTATTGTCTACTCAGGCTGACAGCAGCTCTCCAGGGTCTCAGGCAGAGGTCTTTCACATCATCAAGAGCCAGCATGGTGTAGTGGTTAAGAGCAGCGGATTCTAATCTAAAGAACTGGGTTTGATTCCCCACTCCTCCACATGTAGCCTGCTGGATGACCTCGGGCAAGTCACAGTTCTCTCAGAACTCTCTCAGCCCACGTGGAAGCAGGCAATGACAAACCACCCCCAAACGCCTCTTGCCTTGGAAACCGTACAGGGTAGCCATGAATCACCTGTGACTTGACAGAACTTTCCACCACCACACAGCCCAATCATGTAAATTGGAGATACAGAGAACTGAAGCTGGGACCTTCTGCATACTAAACCGGTGCTCTACCGCTGAGCTATAACCCCTTCCAGCTGAGCTCTCCCCCTCCCTCAGTGAGCTATGGCCCCTCCCCAAATGTGATTTGCACATTCATCCTTCAAGCTGCCTTGAACCATGAGGAAAGGCTATATGTAAATTTTTAAATAAATAAATAAGCCCTGTAAAACCTGTCATGGGAAACCATGAGGGGGGAAATGAATAGAAGGATGTAAGTTTGAATTTGAAACCTGAAATTTGTGTGACATTTGTTGTGGTAAACATTCATCTAACTTGTTAACAAAGAACCAAAATGGATAGCAATTGAAACCACAGGTTCGGCAGATGCCATCATTTCTGACAGCCAGAGTATGCCCTGTAGGTAGCTCAGTGTTGGAAGATCCAGATGTGTCAGTGCTTTTCAGAAAGGAAATTGAAGGCGGCCTCTCAACAGTTTCTGATTGAGAAGATCTTTAAAGATAACCTTTCCATGTCTATGAAGGGTGTGCATTCAGAGAACAACTAACCAAAGTCTAGATTGAATGGTCTCTATTTGTCAATATACAGGGGTACAATTAATGAAGCACACCTGTACCAAAATTAGGAGAACTTAAAGTGATTGGCAGCACGAAGGCTCAAATGTAAGGAACAAAAATAACACTTACAATTTATTAGTCGTTAACATCATGCCAAACATACCACAAGCTGTAGTTGATAAATGTAAAACCACCAATATGAAACAAAAATCACACGTAGAAACTCAACACAATGATGCAACAGGGGCAACAAGCCCTAAATATACAGCAACACCCCACCCTCAAGTCCAAACGCTGAAAGGCTGAAGAAGCCTTTCGAAACGTGGATGCAAGACTAGCCAAACGTTCTCCAGCTCTTCACTGTTGGACCCTGATCTTTGGGTCTTTCTGGATTATGCACACACACACAGGAGTATATGATATACTTACCTGATCCATTTGGACTTGCAGGTGGGGTGTTGCTGAATATTTAGGGCTTGTTGCCCCTGTTGAATCATTGTGCTGAGTTTCTACATGTGATTTTGTTGGTTTTACATTCATCAACTACAGCTTGTGGTATGTTTGACGTGATGTTAATGCCTGATAATTTGTAAGTGTTATTTTTGTTCCTTACATTTGAGCCTTCATGCTGCCAATATACAGGGGTGGACTGGCCCTTTAACATAGTGGGACAATGCCCTGATGGCCAGGAAGAAGCTGAGCCTAGATGCCCTCACAATGCTGAGAACACCACAGGGGGCACTTGGCCGAGACCCTAACGGCAGTAGGGGTAGCACTGTTGCCACAGCCCATATTCAAGCCACGTGGACCTCGTGGTGTCTCCGGCACCTTGAGGGGCCACTATGCTCAACTTGCTCTGGGACTGTTTCAGCATCCCAGATCACTGCTATTCATATAACCATTATCCCAGTTCTGAGCAAGAAAATTGGCAACATTAGGACAGAATGAGAAAAAGGTGGTTCATTCAGTGCATAGACAGCTAACGTGGTGTATTGGCTAAGAGCGGTGGACTCTAATCTGGAGAGTTGGGTTCAATTCCCCACTCCTCCACGTGGAGCTTGCTAGGTGACCTTGGGCCAGCCACAGTTCTCTCAGAACTCTCTCAGCCCACGCGGACACAGGCAATGGCAAACCACCTCTGAACGTCACTTGCATTGAAAACCTTACGGGGTCACCATTAGTTAGCTGTGCCTTGAAAGCACTTGCCACTGCCACCAAGTCTCTGCATACTCTGAGGGAGTTTCGGTGGCTTTCTCAGTAACAAAATCCTCAAGATCCTCAAAGACAGTGAGGATAAAACGCCCCTGCGTTCCGATGTATGATGCTTGCAGGCTCTGACCTCCAGGTGGCATACAGAACTGGCAAGCAACATGGATCTGAATGTCCCAGAGTTCAGATGCACACTGCTTAAAGATTCCTGCCTCCAGGTGAAGTTTGGAACCGGCAAGCAGAATGGATCTGAATGCCCCAGCCACACAGAACTCAATGCTGGGTTCTGCAGAGCCCAGTCTTCAGCTCTGCGCGGTGTATTTTTCAAGTTCGAGTTTAATAAACCCAAAAAATTTTTAATTAAAAAAAAAATCCTAATCCATTATATTCGGCTTTTTGAATGTTTTGAAAATATCCGGGTTTATTAAACCCAAATCCAAAAAATACCGGGGGGGGGGGGGGGAAGGTGCACAGCCCTAAGACGGACCACTGGTCTGATTCATCAGGGCAGTTCTTAGGTTCTTGTATGATTACAGCCTGGTCGCATGCAGAACATTCCTGTTGGACTAGGTGGGCCTTCCAAGTGCTCAACGTGGGTCTGAACCTGCGGTTCCTTTCTTGGCTGCGGTGGCTCTTTCTTTAAAGTTCTGTAATGTACTTTTGGATGAAGCTCTTCAGTTAGCTCCTGAAGCATTTGGCCAGTGTTGTTGCCAATTCGTTCCAGCTTTATTGGCAGGTGAGAGCAATTAAAATAGAGACGTGTGGAGAGCTCCTAATAGGACATTGTAGGAAAAGAAAGGACCAAAGAGGCTGATGCAGGAGGTGGTCCATATCATGATACCTACCCTCTTCACCCTCCAGCTTCCATCTGCCACCAATGAGGCCATGAAAGAGAAGGGAAGGAGCATCCAAGTACGCTACCATTCTGTCCCTTCAGCATCCATTGCTAGGGCCATCGGAGAGAGGTCAGGCAGCAGCAAAACAAGATGCCTCTGTGTTATATTCAGATCCAGTTTAGATTAACATTCACTGCACACACATACAAATTGCATTTCTCTATTGGGGTTGTTTATTCCTGTGAGCTCCCTGATCTTGGATGGCCCAAGCTAGCCTGATCTCATCAGATCTCAGAAGCTAAGCAGGGTCGGCCCTGGTTATTACTTGGTTAGGAGACTGCCAAGGAATACCAAGGTCTCTATGCAGAGGAAAGCAGTGGCAAACACCTCTGTAAGTCTCTTGCCTTGAGAACCCTACTGGGTTGCCATAAGTCAGACACAGCTTGATGGCACTTTACACACACACATTCCTCTGAGCTGGTTTGACAGCCAATTTTGGTTGGAATGCAGGGAAATATAAATAATAATGAGTACATCCTTGATCTTCATATTGAAGGTTTGTACAGTGGGACTGAGTTGACCTCCCACTGAGGAGGAGGAGGAGGAGGAGGAGGAGAAGAGTTGATTTTTATATGCCGACTTTCTCTACCACTTAAGGAAGAATCAAACCGGCTTACAATCACCTTCCCTTCCCCTGCCCACCACAGGCACTTTGTGAGGTAGGTGGGGCTGAGAGAGCTGTGACTAGCCCAAGGTCACCCAGCTGGCTTCACCTGCAAGAGTGGGGAAACCAACCCGGTTCACCAGATTAGCCTCCGCCGCTCATGTGGAGGAGTAGGGAATCAAACCCGGTTCTCTAGATCAGAGTCCACTGCTCCAAACCTTTGCTCTTAACCACTACACCACGCTGAGATGTGAGAGATGCTTGAAAAGACTACAAATCTACTCTGCCCATTTGGGTTCTTCTTTCAGAGATAGGAAGCATCTCTTCTCCGGACATATTATGATACTTTATTATCCCTTCCTTCCCTTAGAGAAGCTGAGATGGCGGTCCTGGAGGCAGTGGACCTTGTTGCCTGCCTCTTCATCCTCCTGACTGGCCTCCCTTCCAACCTCCTGGCCTTCCATACATTCCTGCTGAAAGTGTCCAAGAAGCTGACCCCCATAGACATCCTCTTGCTCAACCTGACTATTTCCGACATCCTCCTTCTCCTTTTTCTGCCCTTCAAGATGATGGAGGTTGCCTCCAACATGATTTGGCCTCTTCCTACTCTCCTCTGCCCGCTCACTGACTACTTCCTCTACGGCAGCGTGTACGTCAGTATCCTTTTCCTCATGGCAGTCAGCATGGATCGCTATCTGGCTGTCGCATACCCTATCAAGTACAAGCTGAAACGCAGGCCCGTCTATGCATTTGTGGCCAGCATCTTCATCTGGCTCCTGATCTGCTCCCACTACGGATTTATCTACATCGCCAAATACCAAGGTTCCAATGGGAGCCTTCCATACTCTTCCAATACCTCCCATTGCTATGAGAATTTCTCCCCTGATGTCATCCTCCCTGTCCGCCTGGAAATCTGCCTCGTCTTCTTCTGCCTCCCTTTCATCATCACCCTTTTCTGCTATGTGAAAGTTATCCAGATCTTGAACTCCCTGCCCAACTTCCCAGCCCGCAAGAAGCAACGGGCCATGGGCTTGGCCGCGGCCACTTTGCTGAGTTTTGTCATCTGCTTTGGCCCCTTTAACATCTCCCACATTGTGGGCTTCGTTCAAAAACAGGGGCCTCCCTGGAGAAGGGAAGGTTTCCTCTTCAGCACCCTCAACACCTGCATCGATCCTGTCACCTTCTACTTCTCCTCCAAGGCAATCCGACAAGCCTTTACCGACTGCTGGAATGGCATGTGCCGCCAAATCCAGACTTTGCTGCCCTGGTGCAACTGGCCCTGCTGCCGAGGTCCTACAGACAATGGAGAAGGAGAAGGAGCTGGACGGTTCTCTACTTCATATCTTCAAGGTGAATACGAAGTCGACCTTTAACTGAGATTAAGCAACGAAGAAACCAATTAGACATGCTTGAAACTGAGGAGAAATTAAGGCCTTTTATGCGAGGCTGTTTCCCTCGCGGTCACCCCCCTGACTGCTTCGGGGCTTTGCTTCGATTATGCATGCCTTTCCCGATTGTCAGAGGCCACCTCACTCTCACTGTGTGGAAACGTGGATTTTGCCCGTGTTTTCTGGATTCTGTTTTAGCCAGCATCCAGAAAACGCGGGCAAAATGCACGAAAATGCACGCGGAGAGCAAGGCAACCTCTGAAGGTGTCGAAGCAGATCCAAAGCAGGGGGTTTACCACGAGGAAACAGCAATGCATAAAAGGCCTAAGATTTTTTAAGGCAGAAGCATTTTGAACATGCAAACAAACCTGAAAGATATCTGGCACATTATTTAAGAAAATAAACTGAAAGAAGAACGATAACAGGAGTGGGGAAAAGGAGACTGGATTATTCATGTAGAAAGAGAGATACAGGAAAAGTTTGCTCTCTTTTTTTCAGAACTGTATAAAAAAGATTCAGCACCAGAAGGAGTGGAGGAGTATGTTAAAGAAATACATACAGAGAAGTTCACGTCTGAATACGGGGATATATCTAATCAAACTATTACGATTCAAGAAATATCACAAGCTATAAAGGAAATGAAAAAAGATAAAGCCCCGGGTCCAGATGGACTGACAGGAATGCATTGGAAGTGCTTGGAAGAAAATTTAACACCATTGCAGAAAGTTAGGAATGAAAGAAGCAAAGAGAAAATATTGCCCTCATCCTGGCAAGAAGCTTACACAACATTGTGGCACACCTTATATAAAACTTTCTTCAGCTCCCACAATTTCTCAGCTGAGAAATGTTTATGGAAGGTATGTCACAATGTCCCTTTTGCTACCATTCTGTTATGTACCATGCAAAATAATAACTTTTTGAGGTCTTTTTCAATATCTAAGATGTTTTGGCTCATACTGGGATATCATACTAGAGGCTATGTGAAGTTACCTTATAACATGCTCAGATTGTCCATTCATGTATTTTATAACATTATTTTAATTTTTTTGTAAGGAATAATGTAATTACTAATCCAAAACAATACAATTACTTTTATTGACATATGATGTAATACAACAGATCAATTACTAATCCATTTTGCAATCTAATTGAATTTATTACTGTATTTTGTACTAGATTCCCTGATGAAGCAAACTGCAAAACGCATAGGGATCTAGAAGAGCCTAATAAATTCTCAACCTTGCAGCTGGCTCTCCTTTGTCTTCTCCTTCCAAAATCATCAGGCAGGCTTTAGGAAAGAATGGGGATTTGCACATAGATATCCCAGTTCCTAGTCCGACACTAACCACTACACCAATGTGTCTCTGCTAGGGCTTCCAACAATAAGTGGAGGTGAGCTGTTTTATAGTGGTCACCACACCCCAAGGGGAAAACCCCAGTGCCTACATTTCTCCCCTAAGGGAGGGGTTATGGCTCAGGGGTAGGGTATCTGGTTTGCATGCAGAAGATCCTGAGTTCAACCACTGGGACAGATTTCATCTAGCACCTACAGGATGATAAAGCCAGCATGGTGTAGTGGTTGAGAGCAGTGATTGCAGCAGTGAGCTCTGATCTGGAGAACCAGGTTTGATTCCCCACTCCTCCACATGAGCGGCGGACGCTAATCTGGTGAACTGGATTTGTTTCCCCACTCCTACACACAAAGCCAGCTGGGTGACGTTGGGCTAGTTAGAGCTCTATCAGCTCTACCTACCTCACAGGGCTGAATAGGGACATAGGATTCTTATCTCACTTTTTTTGCCATCAAGTCACATCTGACTCATGGCGGCACCTGGTGGGGGTTTCAAGGCAAGAGACGTTCAGAGGTGGTTTGCGATTGCCTGCTTCCACATCATAGCCCTGGTATTCCTTGGAGGTAGCCCTTCCAAATACTTGCCAGGCTCAACTCTACTTAACTTCTGAGATCTGACAAGCTCAGACTAGTCTGGGCTATCCAGGTCAGGGCTCTATCCTCACTACAGATGCCAATTTTCTTTCTCCAAGCATTTCCCCTCTGCTCTAATCAATCTTAATACAATATGGATGGTACGTTTGCATCCTTTACAAGCATTCTTTGCAGCACCCTTTCAGCCTTCTGACTAGGATAAAAGGACTCAAAGATCTCCATTTCTACTTGTTTCTGACGAAGGGAGCTTTGGCCTTTTATGCTGGGCGTTTTCCACAGTCACCCCCATCGACTGCTTGAGGGCTTCTGTTTGATTATGCATGCCTTTTCCGACCGTCAGAGTTTGCCTCGCGTTCCTCCTGCATTTTCCAGATTCTGGCTAAAACACCATCCAGAAAACACGAGCAAAACATGCAGGGAGAGCAAGGAGACCTCTGATGGTCGGAAAAGGCATGCATAATCAAAAGGAAGCCCCAAAACAGTTGGCAGGGGTGACTGCGGAGAAACGTCCCTGCATAAAAGGCGAGTTTGCTTTAGTTTTCACAATTACTTTCGGGCACAATTTTCGAGTTCTGGAATTTCGGCAGCTGAAAAGCCCACCCCGTAAAGGAAACCCTTGCCTTGTAGGAAACCTGAACCCCAAAACTATCAGGGTCCTCATTTCAGCAAGCTGTACCCAATAATATAGACCACAGTCCTTAATAATTTTTCAAAGTAACTTTATTACCTGAGTAGAAAAGCCCCGTGGCGCAGAGTGTTAAGCTGCAGTACTGCAGTCAAAGCTCTGCTCATGACCTGAGTTCGATCCCGACGGAAGTCTGTTTCAGGTAGCCGGCTCAAGGTCGACTCAGCCTTCCATCCTTCCAAGGTCGGTCAAATGAGTAGCCAGCTTGCTGGGGGTAAAGGGAAGATGACTGGTGAAGGCAGTGGCAAACCACTCCGCAAACAAAGTCTGCCTAGAAAATGTTGGGATGTGACGTCTCCCCATGGGTCAGGAATGACCCGGTGCTTGCACAGGGGACCTTTACCTTTACCTTAGAAAAGCCCTCTTGAATAATTCAGTTTTGCATAGTTTGCAATTTTAAAACTTTAAAGGGACATGGGAGGAATACCTTTTAAATGTCAGGTTAGGGTTTCTGCACAGGGTGTGCTTTTCAGTTGCCAAAATGCCTGAACCTGAAATTTGTGCCCAAAAGCCATTATAAAAATGAAAGCAAAATTCTAGCATAACAAAAATCATGCCTCATGGAAAACCCAAACCCAAAATTAAAACAGAACTTTTTGCAATCCACCCCTCTAACAAACAGCTCTGCCTTTATAGTTTACTTCCCTACAATTGGTGAAACACTGCCACCCTTCTACAAAAACATGTGTTACATTTTGGTTTCCTCACTATGTATCCTAACATTAGAAAAGAGCAAGAGTCCAGTGAGCCACAGCTCACTTCTTCCGATACAGCAAGAATGTGAGTCCGCCTGTCCTTCAGTAGAGACTGAATGTGGTGGTTTCTAATGTCAGACTTACGTCCATTCAATCTTTGTCACAGGGACAGCCTGCCTTTTTGCCTGCCTTTTTGCCTCATCTCTGCTTGCAGGCTCCCAATCACATGTGCGATTGGAAGCCTGCAAGCAGCACCTAGCTGCGTTCAGGGGAAATGGAGGGGCAGTGGAGGTAGAAAGACTGCCATAAAGGGAGCGCTCGGCAAGGAGGGTGCGGCGGGGAGGGGAGCGACTTTTTCATGACCCCAAGATTCAATGGCACGACCCCATTTGGAGTCATGACCCACACTTTAAGAAGCTCTGCTCTATGGAACCTAATGGTGACTCTTTATTTTAGTGTGTGTGTGTGTGTGTGTGTGTGTGTAAAGTGCCATCAAGTTGCAGCTGACTTATGGCGCCCCCTTTTTGGGTTTTCATGGCAAGAGATTAACAGAGGTGGTTTGCCAGTGCCTTCCTCTGCACAGCAACCCTGGTCTTCCTTGGTGGTCTCCCATCCAAATACTAACCAGGGCTGACCCTGCTTAGCTTCTGAGATCTGATGATATCCGGCTAGCCTGGGCCATCCAGGTCAGGGTCCTTATTTTAATATTTAGCAATAACATTTTCAAAGTATATATCTATAATGTATTAATTAATCTCAAGCAATTTCTAATCTTACTTTTGTCCTAGTTTGGCTGGTCTCCACTTGGTCTCCAAGGATGGGAAGAATCACTATCTTATACAGATGATTCCATGGATGGCCAGTGTACTTTGTCACTTCCAAAAGCCCTTGAATGGGCATGTTCATAGACATTGAAAGAAGGTCCTGAAGCATCTGTCTAGTGTAGAAAGGCCACTGACTTCTGTGTCATTTTAGAGGAAGCAGGGGAATCAGGAAGCCAGCCTGTTACTTAGAACTGAAAAAGGAATCAGGGAAACATTGCCAGTGACCCTAAACTGACACTAGCAATGTGTAACTTATTAGGAGGCTAGAAGGAATGATTTCATGGGGAAATCTTCTTTAAGTAAATGAAACCATGACCCATGTCCTTCCAAATTATTAGATCTTCCATGCTTGTCTATGGACATGCTCATGATGGGTAGCCATATCAGTCTGTTAACAGTAGAAAAGTGCAAGAATCCAGTAGCACCTATCCTATCAATGGGTGATTCCTATTGGTTGCCCATGGAAGCAGGATCTGATTTCCTCTTCCTGTTGCCTTGGCTGGAATCACCTCCGTTTCATCACTATCCAAGCTTAACTCAAAGTCCTAAAGACCTTATAATAACTAACCTTAACCTATAAACTGCAACTATAGATAGAACAGAGACACATATGTAAATGTGAATTGAAAAAAACAAGAACATGCATATATACATACAGAGAAGATAGAAATCTATGAACATTTCTGTGCTGTTATGGCTTCATATTTTGACTTTTAAATCAGACCTTATATCATCAGTTTGTTATATGTTCTTCCATCAATGTTTCTTCCCTCCACTTCTTAGTATCCTTCTTTCTTCTCCTAGGGTGGGCAAGATGCCCTCCTTACCTCAGAGCAGAAGGAACCTTCACAGTAAGTAAACAAGGTTTGTTCTCGCTCTGAGGCGGAGGGCATCTTGAAAGTTGGGATCTTCAAGAGCTCTATCTTCTGGGTGGGACTAATCTTCCTCTATGACTGACTGTAACTGACTCTAACGAAATTTCTGGCAGGGTATGAGCTTTTGTGAGCCACAGCTCACTTCTTCAGATACTCATACCCTTTCCTTCCCTGGCATTCATTTGGTTAAGCTCATTCAGATAAGCGTCATTCAGATAAGGTCTGCCAGAAATTTTGTTAGTCTTTAAGGTGCTACTGAACTCTTGCTCTTTTGTACTGCTATGGACATGTTGGAGAACAATTACCCCCAATAAGGTAACAGTTGGCTGGCCTGTTGTCACTCTGTCAATGTCTGGAAAATGGAAACGTAGAAGTTCATTGTTTTTTTAAAAAAATAACTTGTTCCTTTTTCTGTTCTGAGTGGGACATTGGCTGCCTGCTTCCTCTGAAACATCAGATGAGCCTACTACTGCCCTTCCTGTCTTGAACAGAACTTTCAAGGTTTTTGTGGTATGTGTGTGTCTAAAGCCTTTTGGCAGATACCACATAGACCCAAAGCTGGATTTCAGTAAACTAAGGTTTAGGGCTTCAGATTATCAGGATTTTTTTTTAATTACCAAAAATACTAAATTACCATTTGGGGGTGGGGGGTTGATGCTGTGGATCACATAAACATGATGTAGCTGAATTCCTCAATCTTCCCCCGTGTAGATTACCAATTGAATCATCTGTAGAAGGCGGTGGTTCTTCCCCTTCTTGGAGACCAAGTGGAGACTGAACTTTCTAGAACACAGGTAAGATTAGACATTGCTTCTGGAAGGAATATTCCTTTAAAAATATTGATTTCAAAATGTGTTTGGTGACATATTAAAATAAAGAGTCAACAACAAGTTCACCATTCTCCAATAAAAGGGAAGGTGAAGAGCTTCCAAATCGTTTGAACATCTTCTTGGGAAGAGTTTTATTCTTTCACTTTTGTATCATGTAAAGTTAAGTTCAAATGAAACGTTGCCTGTATGAGAGGATCTTCTCAAACAAATTCAGTCTTAATTCTTCTTGATGAATTTCAAGGCGATCTTGTATCAAATTCAATTCTTATAATCCTGCAATGTTGGGGACTGGATGGGAGGAAATTGAATTGCAAGGATGAACATCTGAATTTGGTCCTTAATAACTGGGGCAGTGACTTTCTTTGTGTCTGCTGAAGCAAGGTATGAAACTGTCCCAAAAAATATAGAGCTAAATTGCCAACAAAAGCCAAAATGGCTAGGAAACTGAAATGAAATTATTGTTAGTTGCCATAATTTCTGAAGAGCTGCAGAATGTTTCCACTGAGACCAAAGTTCACTGGAACATCCTGAGTTCGAATCTTTGTTCAGAAATGAAGCTCAGTGTGTGACACTGACTTATCTATCAGCCTCATCTACAACAACAGAGACAGTGTGGTATAGTGGTTAGAGTGCCAGACTACAATTCAGGATAACCAGGTACTAATCCCTACTCTCCTATGGAAGCTAACTGGATGACCTTTGGCCAGACACCCACACTCAGCCTAACCTTCCTCACAGGGTTGTTGTGAGGATAAAATGGAGGTGAGAAGAATGATGTAAGCTGCTTTGGATCTTCTTTGTGGAGAAAGGCAGGGCATGAAGGAAGAAAATAAAAGATTTAATGAACATAAAATGGGGACATCATCTGTATACCCCTCTAAATTACTTGTTTGGAGCAGGATTTGGCCAATGATCAGCATGTTTAAATCACTTTGTGACACTGGGAGATCAATAGCATACATCTCCCATTGATAGGGTTGCCAGCTCTAGGTTGGAAAATACCTGGAGATTTTGGGGGTGGAGCCTGTGGAGGGCGGGTTTTAGGAAGGGGTGGGACCTCAGCAGCGTATAATTCCATAAAGTCCACCTTCCAAACCAGCCATTTCCTCCAGGGGAACTGATCACTTTTACCTGGAGATCACTTGTAATTCTGGGGGATCTCCTGCTACCACCTGGAGGCTGGCAACCCTGCCCATTGAAATAAATAGGCCTGTCTTTCTTTATTTAGAAAAAAAATCCATGCCACCTCTCCAGTAAATCTGCCTGAGGCTGCTTCCAAGTGCTTTACATTTTCTGGATTGTGTCCTTCACGTTTTTTTAAAAAAATTAAAATGTGCCTTCAATGCTTGCCCAAGCAAATTAGAATGAGAAGACAATTCCCATCTGCCCCAATTAATTGCAGCTTTACTGCGCAAGGGGTAGAAAGGCCACACTTAGGTTCAGCATGCTTTACGCATTCTGGATTGTGCCCATTGGCATTGTCTTCTAAATATATGTTACAATTTTATTTTGTGCTTTGGGTTAAAAAGTAGGAAATTCGGCTTGCTGTCCAGGTCATGGACTGTTGCAGTTACTGGGGGGGGGGGGGGGTTAAAATCTAGTCTTCGATGTTTACACCAGCAAATTGGAATGAAACAACAAATGCTGAAGAATTTCTACCCACTTGACTTCATTTCAGCTTTATTGCAGGGGGGAGAGGGGAGGCCACATTTAGAACAGAGTACCGTGACACTTACTAACAGCCCATTCCTGACCTGAAAGGATTAAAGTCCATAGGAGGCCAGGAAGGGGCTGTGCCAGTGCAAGTGTAACAGCCGCCGGCACCCATGCCACTTACGCTGTCCAGGGTGGCACGGATGCCAGCAGGGGGACCCAGATGCCTTGCTCCCAGCATCCCACCAGTGCAAAACCCTGCACCAGCATCCTGGGGGTCATTCCTGGGGCATGCCAGGGAGAGGAGCTGCCAGCTTCCTGTCCTTTTTCACCCCGGTATGCCAACGGTGAGAACAGCGTGATGTGCCAGCTTTTTGTTGGAGCAGCCTCACTGTTTTCAATGGGGCAAAATGCCCCATTTAAAAAATTAAAAACAGGTAAAAGGCTTTTTAAAGTCTTTCGGCGGTTGGCGAACGGCTTTGGAGGCACCATGGCGGCGCCTCGGAATGGGCTCCCCAACTGAAAGATCAGAGTCCTGAGGCTAGCCGGAAAGAAGTAATCCCAAAAATATAGAGCTAAATTGCCAGGAAATTGCTAGGAAAAGTTGCTAGGAAAAGTTGAGGGCAGCAGGAAAAGAGGAAGACCCAACAAGAGATGGATTGACTCAATAAAGGAAGCCACAGCCTTCAATTTGCAAGATCTGAGCAAGGCTGTCAAAGATAGGACATTTTGGAGGACTTTCATTCATAGGGTCACCATGAGTCAAAAGCAACTGGACGGCACTTAACACACACACAAATTGCAAACAAAAGCCAAAATGGCTGGGAAACTGGAATGGAATTATTGCATCACACTGGGGGAGGAGTGATGTTGTTGGAGTTACTCCTATGCAGAGTTTTTATGAAAACATATTTTACAGTTTTGTTTTGTGCTTTGGATGAAGAACTGGGAGCTTCAGTTTGCTGTTGAGGCCTGGGGCTGATGCAGTTACTACAAAAATTGTATCTTCAGCGCCTGCACAAGCAAATTAGAACACGAAGACAAATGCTGGACCATTCTCATTTGCCCCAATTCATTGCAGTGTGGCAGGAGACCCAGTGTGGTGTAGTGGTTGGGAGCAGTGGGCTCTAATCTGGAGAAATGGGTTTGATTCCCCGCTCCTCCACAAGAGGCCAGCTGGTTGACCTTGGGCTAGTCACAGTTCTCTCTGAATTCTCTTGGCCCCATCTACCTCACAAGGTGTCTTTTCTTGGGAGAGGAAGGGAAGGCTATTTTAAGCCAGTTTGATTCTCCTTAAAAGGTAGAGAAAATCAGCATATAAAAAAACAACTCTTCTTCTTCTTCTTCTCCTCCTTCTCCTCCTCTGCCCAGGGGGTGGAAAGCCTGCACTTAGAATACAGAAAGTGACAAGTGAAAGTGCTCCTATTATTAAAACTGAAAGTAGATCAGAGCCAAAAAAGGTAATCCACAGCTGCCCTCATGAGCAAGGTCTGTATTAAACTGGGGGAGGATTGGTGTGGTCGGAGTGACTCATTCACCAATGCTAACTTTGGTTTCAGCTATAGCGCATGTGCCCCTATTATTGGATGCTCTGTGGTTTATCACAGTGGGTGCCCACTTTTTTGAGGGCTCAGTTTGAGTGAGCACTCATCAGCAGTTTTTCGAATGAGAAGATCTTGAAGGACAGCTGGATTATATGTCATAGTTTCCCTTGTGCTGCAGAGCTGCAGGAATCTATGGAGCGTGTTTTGGGTTGCCCATAATTTGGGGACAACAGGGTGTTCTTCAAGCCTCACCAGTATTCTGCATGAAATGGATGCCCTAGACCATCAACCAGCATCCTGTGAAGAACCCTGTGGGTTCTGCGGCAGATAAGCTAGTGGAAACTTCTTGGCAAAGACAGGAAGTGTGAATACCACCAAGGTATGTCTAATGATCGGTTGACTATTTTTTGCAATGATTACGGAGCAGAATCAAAACCATAAGGGAGACAGAACAACCTTTGCTGAATAATACAGGAGAAGAGCATAAGTGAATTCTTCACCTTGGATTTTCCTGTAAGATGAAGGAAATAAATCACCTGACTGGTTTCAACAGCTAACAATCCCTTCTTTCCCTTGCAGAAGCTGAGAGGATGGCTTCGGAGACCGCTGTCCTTGCCGTCTTCCTCTTCACCTTCCTAACTGGGGTTCCGTCCAACCTCCTGGCCTTCTACACATTCCTGGTGAAGCTGCGCCACAAGCCAACCCCCATAGACATCCTGTTACTCAACTTGACCATTTCTGATATTATCCTTCTGCTTTTCCTGCCCCTCAAGATGGTGGAGGTCTCTTCCCACATGAACTGGGCCCTCCCTCCTTCCCTCTGCCCTCTCACCAGCTGCTGCTTCTATGGAAGCATGTACCTCAGCATCCTTTTCCTCACATCAATCAGCGTGGATCGCTACCTGAGTGTCATCTTTCCCATCAAATACAAGTTGCATCGCAGGCCTGTCTATGCTCTGGTGGCCTGCATCTTTTTCTGGTTGCTGGCTGGCTCCCACTGCAGCATTATCTACACTTCAAGATATGGAGGTTGGAATGAGAGCCTTCCGTATTCTCCTAATACCTCCCGTTGCTATGAGAATTTCTCATCCGAGCAGCTCCGTGTCGTCTTCCCTCTCCGACTGGAGCTCAGCCTCATCTTCTTCTGCATCCCTTTCATCATCACCCTCTTCTGCTATGTGAACATTATTCGCCTCCTGAGCTCCCTTTCCAATGTCCAGGCTGGTAAGAAGCGACGGGCGGTGGGCCTGGCCGTGGCAACGTTGCTCAATTTCACCATCTGTTTCACCCCATACAACATTTCCCACATGGTGGGCTTCATCCAGAACCAGAGTCCACCTTGGAGAGTGGAAGGTTTCCTCCTCAGCACACTTAATACCTCTGTGGATCCTGTCATCTTCTTTTTCTCTTCCAAGGCCATCCGACATACCTTTAATGAATGTTGGGGTGGCATGTTCCACAAGCTCCGGACTGTGGTCCTCTGCTGTAAACATCCTACAGATAATGATGAAGGAGAATGTAAGCAGACAGACCTCTCCTACCACTAAGGGGTGGCATGGAGGCACAGGGGCCAAAGACTGATATATGACCAAGACACTGCTCCTTACAAAAGGGATGCCCCTTAGAGGGTTTTGGGATCCATCTTGTGTGTCCAGCCTGGGCAGGAAGGTGGTTGGCAGTTGTGCATTTCCCCTGGCTTAAGGTGTGCCTGGTTGGACAATGGGGCGAACTAACCTCCATTTGCCTCACCCTGAGGTGATTCAATCTGCACTCTGAGTAGATTATTAATGGTCTCATCGGCTCCCATCTCATCAATCAGTCAGTATTCAGGAGGATAGCTCAGGCATTCTCTTGCATCCTGATGACTCATCAAGCCTCTCCTGTCTTTTTGTTTGGACCCAGGAACCATGCTAAAGATAATGATGATGGAGCAAATCTCCAGAGTGGACACCAAGGAGCTGCAGCCCAGACAGAAACCTTCTTGGACCAACCTGCAGAGACTTATGCAATCAGAGCTCAGGGCATTCCACAAGAAGCACAATGCACAGTGCATTGAGAAAGCTCTTGGGAGCCAGCATGGTGTAGTGGTTAAAAGCGGTTGTTTGGAGTGGTGGACACTAATCTGGAGATCCGGGTTTGATTCCCCACTCCTCCATATGAGAGGTGGATGCTAATCTGGTGAAATGGGTTGGTTTTCCCACTCGTACACATGAAGCCAGCTGGGTGACCTTGGGATAGTCACAGCTCTCTTAGAGCTCTATCAGCCCCACCAACCTCACAGGGTGTCTGTTTTGGGGGGGGGGGCAAGGGAAGGTGATTGTAAGCCGGTTTGATTCTTCCTTAAGTGGTAGAGAAAGTCAGCATATAAAAACCAATTCTTCTTCTCCTCTGCACCCTGGCTCTAGCGCAGAGTTGAAAATAATGTTCGCAACTATTCAAAATCCAGCAACTCAACTAAGTCCTCCCCCCATCATGAATTTGGTTCCCAAGTTTCAAAATTCATCTTCATACTATAAATGTGAAATCTTTCCCTCAGAATTTTAAATACAAAATCTTGTTCGTGTTGGCACAGTGTGATACAACTAACCAAAACGTAGAACTGCCAATTTTATTCTTCAGGCACTGCTCCAGTGTGTTTAAGAGCTCCTTGATCTACTGGCATGAAAATGTCATAAGGCAGATTCCCTTGCTGTGAAAAAGGCTTCCTTTGCTGGTTTGGCCAGATCTAACAGGTGCTAAAATGCACAAAAAGTGGCCAGAACTCTTTGCCTGGTCCTTCACTGGTTATATCACAGGAGATCATCCATAGTGATGGGCAAGACTGTCTGCAGTCTTATATTTGAGATGCTTCTTTTAAGGGTCAAAGAAAATTCCTTAGAACACAGTTTGAGGAGAGGGGTGTTCATAGCTACTAGTAAAAGTGGATATTAGTCATGATGCATACCTAGTCTCTCCAGGATCAGAGGAGCATGCCGAATATATTAGGTGCTGTGGAACACAGGCAGGATAATGCTGCTGCAGCCATCCTGTTTGTGGGCTTCCTAGAGGCACTTGGTTGGCCACTGTGTGAACAGACTGCTGGACCTGATGGGCCTTGGTCTGATCCAGCTTGCCCTTACTTATGTTCTTATGTGGCTCGGAAAAACCATAAACACATGTTGCACACAAGTTTGTTGAGTCATTACAATTTAAGTAGCACTCAGGTTCCAATAAAGTTCTTTGAAAATGCCTTAGTTGTTATTTGGACCAAGCTAAACATAAATCAGGGTAGCCTGATCTCATCAGATCTTGGAAGTTAAGCAGGGTTGGCCCTGGTTAGTATTTGGATAGGAAACCACCAAGAAATACCAGGGTTGCTACACAGAGGCAGGCAATGGCAAACCACCTTTGAATGTCTCTTGTCGACCCCCCCCCCCCAGTCACTATAAGTCAGTTGCAACTGGATGGTTAAAAAAAATATTATGGGACACTCATCACAGCCACTGTCTTACATCCACCAGCAGGTCCCACTGACAATCTGCAGCTGAGAAAGACGCAGAGTAGCATGTTAAAAGGAATTCTCTTAATTCCTCTTACCCAGTTTCTC
Organism: Euleptes europaea; assembly: GCF_029931775.1. Classification (NCBI taxonomy): domain Eukaryota; kingdom Metazoa; phylum Chordata; class Lepidosauria; order Squamata; family Sphaerodactylidae; genus Euleptes; species Euleptes europaea. The sequence continues at coordinate 15,237,339 of NC_079314.1, forward strand.
CCTGAAAGCCAACAATCTGTTTTCTCCCCTCTTTTTAGGAATTTGGAATCCGTTTCTAATCAATTCCATTTTGATCAAAAAGAGAAATTTGAAGAGAGGAGGGGCAGCAGGGAGTTCCAACCTTGGCTTTCCAATGATTCCACACTGATAAGCCAGACGATTTTTCTCTCAATGGAAATGAGGGGCAACACAGGATGTTTTGATAATCTGGATGGTGTGGACCTTAAAAACACATAAACAGCCCTGCTGGATCAGACCAATGCTCCATCTAGAGCAGCATACTGTTTTTCAGTGGCCAATGAAAGGTCTTGGAATACTCACCGTGGGGGAAACAGTTGTTGCCTCTCACAGCAACTGGCAGTCAGATGTGTCTGGTGCATAAGACTTTGAAGAGTTCTGCAGTGTGTGTTTTGATCCCTCTTTATTTGATTTTTAATTTTTAATGTCTTTTTCAAGATGGATTCTGACTTGTTAGCCTCATCGGGAGCAATGAGGCTGAGAGGTGGGGTACAAAAGGGAGGGGAACTTTTGACCTGACTTCCAACCTTGGCTTTCCAACGATATTTACCTGCATTCTCATCAGCATAAACACAGATTACCCTTGTGCCCAATAAAATCTCCTTGCCCCTTCCATTGACCAACTTGATTGAACCATCTGGTGAATGTGTCTTTGGTGTCTTTGCAATTTACGAGACCTCACCTGTAGGTGCTACTACAATATGCATAGTGATGCCATTCACTGAGACAAAGAAATATGCATTCTCCCATATAGAATCCAGGGGTGGTTTGGTTGTAGATTTGCAAAAAAATAAATTAAAAAATAACCCCCCTTTTTAAAATTTGTCTTTAGAGTGGCTGTCAGGTCACTAGCTGCCAATCATTGCCATCCAGGGCATCTCAGGGGTTCAAAATGCTTGGTCTTGGCTGGCTGCAGTTTGCAGCCAGGAGAATATGTGCTGGTCCAGCAGCCATTCTTTGGCTTTCAAGGCACAGGAAGGTTCTATCTTCTATAGAAGGAATGGCCATCTGCTGCGATGCAGCCCTGGAGACCTGGTAAGTCATGCCTTCTTTCCCTTTTCATTTTTTTAAAAATGTGTATTTACATTATTGATAGTTCACCTTTTCTCAATTGGACTCTAGATGGAATACACAAAGTGAGCCAATACAATCAATGGATGGGACGTTCAATAAACGATGCAATAGGACTAGGGTTGTAGAACTAACCAGCAATCTAAAAAACAGAACTGAAGCATATTATAAGTATTAACATGAAATATTAAATGATGCAAAAATCCATAGCAGAATCCTAGTTTCAACAAGCTGTACACAGTAGTATAGACCACAGTCAATAATTTTTCCAAGTAACTTTGTGAATCATTTAGAACAGCGCAACTCTATTTTCTGAGTAGAAAAACCCTCTTGAGTAATCCAACGTTGCATAGTTTGCCATTTTAAAAATTTAAAGGGCCATGAGAGGGATACCTTTTAAATGTCAGGGTAGGGTTTCTCTACAGGGTGTGCTTCTCAGTTGCCAAAATTCCTGAACTTGAAACTGGTGTCCAAAAGCCATTATTAAAATAAAAACACACCTGCTGACATTCCAGCATAATGAAAAGCACCATAGAAAACCCACACCCAAAATTAAAACAGAACCTTTTGCAATCCGCCTCCTATCACATAGCTCTGCTTTTATAGCTGTTTCCAACAATTGGTGAAATCCTGCCATCTTTCTACAAATACATGCAGAGTGTTTTGGTCCCCTCACTGTGTATCAACAATCGCTGTGATCCTTTAATTCATTGGCGTTGTTTACTGCATCTTTGAAGTCATCTTTGAGAGCCAGCATGGTGTAGTGGTTAAGAGCATCAGACTCTAATCTGGAGAACTGGATTGGATTCCCCACTCCTCCACATGAGCAGCTAACTCTAATCTGGTGAACCGGGTTTGTTTCCCCCACACGAAGCCTGCTGGGTGACCTTGGGCTAGTCACAGTCCTCTCCGAACTCTCTCAGCCCTACCTACCTCACAAGGTGTCTGCTGTGGGGAGGGGAAGGGAAGGAGATTGTAAGCCACTTCGAGACTCCTTAAAGGTAGAGAAAAGCAGGTATAAAAACCAACTCTTCTTCTCATCTTTTTATCAACAGGACCTTTTGCTTTTTATCCAGTATGGCAGAAGGATTGTGGTGGGTTTTTTGGTTTGGTTTGGGATTTTTGAAGTCTTTTTTTGGTGTGGTTTTTTGTTGTTGTTGTTGCATCGATTAGCTTTGCTCCTTTCCTATGCATATTGTATAAAATAATACCCATTGGGGAAGAGAGAGAATTTGTCCCTAGAACATCCCTTAATTAAATCAATACTTTTGCATGAAGTCGTAGGCATGTGTCACCACAAGTGTCCCATTGAGTTCAATGGGACTTACTTCCTAGTGGGTGTACTTGGGATTGTAACGTAGGGCAGCAGAGGCCCTTGCAATAAGCTGCAAGCCCAATGTTTAGGGCAAAAGAAGAAGAAGAAGAATTGGTTTTAATATGCCAACTTTCTCTACCTTTTAAGGAGAATCAAACCAGCTTACAGTCTCTTTCCCTTCCTCTCCCCACAACAGACACCCTGTGAGGTAGGGGGGGCTGAGAGAGTGTGACTAGTCCAAGGTCACCCAGCTGTCTTCATGTGAAGGAGTGGGGAAACCAACCCAGTTCCCCAGATTAGAGTCAGGCGTTCATGTGGAGGAGTGGGGAATCAAACCCAGATCTACAGATTAGAGTCCACCGCTCTTAACCCCTACACCACACTGGCACCCATTTGTAGTATCATTCAAGGAGAACAAACAGAGCTACTTATGTACGTCATGTGTGTTGATCTTCTTGCCCAGACACCAAAATTATTCGTACGAGTCTTAGTAATTTTAATGTTATGCATTTAGCGTTATTACCCTGCTTCCACATTAAAAGTTCTTAAGCAGGCCAACAAAATATTATACATTCACCATACACATTATTTAAAACATTAACACAAAATTACAACACCAACCCAGCTACACAGCAAACAGAACAGCAAAGGTTAACAAAACACATCATATTTATACTTTAAAAGTACAGATTTAACGTAGCAGCTCTGAATGGACATTTTATGCATCTTATGGAGTAGGCTCTGACTCACAAAAGCTTGTGCTGGGATAAATTAGGTTGGTCTTTAAGGTGCAAGTGGATGCTAGTTGAATATTGCAGCAACAGCCAAACCCAGCTTCCCCTCTGGAATTATCCTTAGCAAAAAAAGCAACACACTGGCCGGAATGGCCCGGGCTAGCCTGATCTTTCATCAGATCTCAGAAACTAAGCAGAGTCCACCCTGGTTAATACTTAGATGGCAGACCACCAAGGAAATGCGGGGTTGCTATGCACAGGCAGGCAGTGGCAAACCACCTCTCTGAATCTCTTGGTTTGAAAACCCTATGGCAGGGATGTCAAACATGCAGCCTTGGGGCCGCATCTGGCCCCTCGAGCACTCTTATCTGGCCCAAGAGCCAGCCGAGGCAGTCCCAATCTGGGCTGGCCAGCCGGCTGTGGGCTCGCCAACCAAGGCAGCCACCTCCCTCACCCCCCGCCAGTCTTGATCTGGGTTGGTGAGTCTGCTGCGGGCTCACCAGCCACCTTCCCCAGTCCTGAGGTGTCAATTATCAAATATTGTTAAATAAAAAAACAATCTGGCCTGGAGGAAAATTGCTTCCTGTCATCTCCATGTTTAGCACATCTCGTTTTCATTACAGATCAGATAGATTGATCTTATCTATCATTACAAATGCTGGGAAACCTTTCAGAATGGTAACAATCCTGGCTATGTACTGTTTCCTTTGAAAATGCCATCTGCTTTTCTCCAGGGGTTTTGGCAGCCACTGTGAGCACAGCGGAAAAGAAGAACTCTCAGTCATTCAGGCCACACCGGAGTCTGGCAGCTGACTCTTTGCTTTGCCATGGGCTAAGGTGATCTTCAGCCGGATGGAGGTGCATTTCTGTCTCAATGAAAGCCACACTTGAGCAATCCCATCATCCATGGCAGAGGAGAGGAAATAGAAGATGAGGGGGTCCAGAAAAGCGTTGCATGCACTGGGGAGCACAGCCCCATTGCGCCACTTAATATTCTCCCTTTGGATGAAGCCCACGACATGGGATATGTTGTAAGGCCCAAAGCAGAGGATGAAGACCATGAGAGTGGCCACCGCTACCCTCACTGCACGCCGCTTCTTCCGTTTGTGAAGGTGACAGCCAACCAAGACACGGATGCAGCCAACGTAGCAGAAAGAGGTGATGGCCAAGGGCAGGAAGAAAAGGACCACGGACAGCTCCAGCCGCACCGGTGCCAACAAGCCCATTTGGTCTCGGCTGAATTCTCTGTAGCAAGAGGTGTCGTTGCCCGCAAACAGGGTGGAGTTGGCGTCTCTGGCAGTCTCAAGGGCAAAGATGAGAAGCCCGTGAGATCCCACCAGGCACCATATGCCCAAGGAGACCAGGCAGGAGTAACAAGGCTTCTTGTAAACCTGGTAGTGGATGGGATAAACAGCGCCCAGGTAACGCCCCACGCCAACAGCAGTCAGAAAGCAGGTGCTGGTGTAGATGGTGCCAAAGTGAATGAGATTGTAAAGAGGACAGAGGAAGCTTGGCATGGGCAGCTCCACTCGCCCAATCTCCAGCATCTTCAGTGGCAAGAAGAGAATGAAGACCGAGTCAGAGAGGCAGAGGTTAATCATGTAGATGAGGTTGGGTGTCAGGCGAGCCTTGGCTCGGCAGTAGAAGACATAGAGAGCCAGGGCATTGGAGGGCAGCCCCAGCAGTATGGTAGCCCCGTAGACTACCAAAGAGATGATGTCCAAAGCTTCCATCGCATCAGGATCAGACACCTCTCTGTCCATCCTCCAACTGATGCAGGAAAGTCACAGGGTTAGTGCTAACTGTCTGAGCAACAGGTGCGACTGGCACAAAGAGCAAGCAGGACTGAACGTGAAATGGACCATGAAAGATTGTTCAGTGCGGGAGACCATGAGCCAAAGCAATAAAGTCATAAACTCCAGGAAAGCCGCACAAAAGCAGAAGTCGTTAATGGTCCAGCAGGCTTCTGAACACACTTGAATTAACCTGGGAACAGAAATGAGGAACAAAGTCAGTGATTAGGAAACAGGAATGGAAGGTCGGGGCTTGATTCAGTGTTGGGGGACATCCCTGACTCCTTTTGGCTTTTGCTGTCTTCTACAAAATTCAGCAACCTAAGAATCTATCAGCTACCATTTGGCTTAAACCAATCAAAAAACAACCAAGTGCTGTAATATTGGTAATTAGAAAATAAACAGCACCCAAACTCGATTTGATTCACTACTCCTATTTTTATAGGTTCAAAGAATTTTTTCACACAGTATAAATACTATATTCTACTATCAATCCAATATCCCTATATACACAATTTATACATAAAAATGTCTCTCAACTATAACAAAGTCTGTGAAATCCAGGAGATCGCAAATGTTGGTTCCAAAGCAAGTTGGTATAAAGAGTTCGAAGAAGACGCTGGAGGCAAATGCGCTCTCGTCAATGAAGATCCCAGCAGCGTCCTGCAAATGCCTTAAGGCTACAAGTACTCTTTCCCTCCCGTAGGGGGAAGAGTCGGGAGACCTGGAGGTCCCGGCGCAGCAGATGGAAGCCACGCTCCAAGCACACACCGGGGGAACGTTCTATCCGGAAACGCTTTCGCCAGACGGCTTCATCAGCCCAGCTTTCATCAAAGTTATTTTCTGAAGACCAATATCTAGGTTTCTGTGGCAGGTTTCCCAACGAATTCTCCATTTGCGATCTCCTGGATTTCACGGACTTTGTTATAGTTGAGAGACATTTTTATGTATAATTTGTGTATATATGGATATTGGATTGATAGTAGAATATAGTATTTATACTGTGTGAAAAAATTCTTTGAACCTATAAAAATAGGAGTAGTGAATCATATCGAGTTTGGGTGCTGTTTATTTTCTAATTACCATTTGGCTTAAAGCAAACACCAACCCCCTATCATTCTGGAGTGGCAAAACAGGAAAAATACATATGAAGAGCCTTGATAAAATTACAAACTTATGAATAGCATTATTAATCTTTTTCCCCCTAGTGCATGGTCCTCAAACTAAGACTGCTGTGCTGAAAGGGGGGAAAATAAAACATTGGGGTGTTCACCCAGGCCCTGGTTAAAAACACCATCACAGCTGCTGGACCGCCTCTCCTGGTATGCCACCCAGAGAACATTAAGATCTGCAAACAGTAATTTACTGGTGGTCCCCGGCCCTAAGATTATCCGGCTGTTCTCCACTAGAGCTGGGGCTTTTTTGGCCCTGGCTCCAGTCTGGTGGAATTCTCATTGCAAAGGGAAAATTGCTTCTGCTTGCCCACACGGGGATGGGGTAGACATGAAAGGGGATGGTAAGTAAAGCGGGATTGCCACTTAAGGATGCCCAAAGGCACATGCCAGGCAAGTCAAAAGAGAGAGACAGTGTGGATGTGTTTCTATGCTAATGCTAGAAGCCTCCAAGTGAAAATGGGGGAGTTACAGCGCATTCCTGAGTCGAATGGCTGCACCGGTCATAGGAGGCTGTGCTCCCCTCAGGGCCAAAACCTCCTCGCGGCAGGAAAAGTCTGTGCAACCCTTCAAAGTAAAAAAGGGGCATTCCTGGCCCGAAAGGGCTTTGGAGGCCACCTAAAGGTAGCTCCTCCCCCAGCCTGGTGCCGGAACGCTCTGGGAACGCCCTCCCAGGGATTGCGCACAGAATTGCGCCATCTGGACGCCGGCGCGAGGCTGTGCCGGCATCCCTGGGCTGAGCAGCCAAAGCAGCACAGGAGGACGGCGTCTGGGCCTCCCTGCCAGCATCCGGGCGGCTTAGCGTGGTGTAAGTGGGACAACCACTGGCGGCCGTCCCACTTACGCCAGCGCATCCCCTTTTTTGCCTCCTGAGCTTTTGGCGAAAGAGCTCAGGAATGCGCTATTACAGTGCATGGCTTTAAGGGAAAACAGATATAGTGAGCATTACAAAAACCTGATGAAAGGGAAAGAACCAGTGGGATATGGTCATCCCTGGATACAAACTCTATAGAAATGACAAGGAAGGGTGTACTGGAGGGGGTGTTGCTATGTATATTAAGGAAGGCATAGTGTCTAATAAGGTAGAAACCATAAAAAGGGCAAACTCATCCACAGAATACATGGGTGGGGCAGAAATTTAAAAAATAAAATAGTATCAGTGACCTACACCAGAGATATAAGAACAGTCCTTCTGTATTAGACCAAATGTCCATCTAGTGTAGTCTCTTGTTTCCTTCATTGTCTAACTAAGATGCCTCAGGGAAGCCCAAATCAGGGCAAGAAGGCAAATTCTATCATTTGCAGTTTCCCTCCCCAGCAACTGGTGTTACACACAGACTGCTTCTGAACCTGTAGGTTCCATTTAGCAATCATGGCTAACACCGCTGATACATTTGGAGAGCAATCCCAAGCAGGTCTGATCAAGGGGCTTACTCCCAGGAAAGTGTTTTTTGGATTGCATTCTTAATCTCCAATGAATCGGTCTTGCTCCCTTTTAAAGTAGTCTTAGTGGATGATTATCACATCATGGTAGCAAAAAACTGAAACACAACTTTTAACCCCAAGCTATCCACAGCCATTTCACCCCAAAGACCCCTCTTCCTTCCTTCCCCACAACCAGGATTTATGGTTCTCAGTTTTATGCTCCAGGCTGGCCTGATATATACATGTGTGTGTGTGTGTGTGTGTGTGTGTGTGTGTATGGCACCATATGTGTGTGTGTGTTTGTGTATATATATGTGTGTGTATGTGTGTGTGTATATATATATATTTCTCCACATTTATGAATGACTCAGGAGCCTGATATCTCACTATATCTTTGTGCAGCTTCATAAATTACTCTCTTTGATTCCTCCACCCTCTATACATGTTAATCGGACTTTGAGCCTTCCACCATTAGCTGGGTATTATGAACCATTATGATGATCTCACTGGGATGAAACCATGCGACACATCATTCAACTGATTTCCGTCGGGGCAAGGAAACAGATTTGGTGAATCGGGAGGAAGCATGCTCTGTTGGTCAGCAGAACCTGTCTCTTTTAAAGTAAGCTGTAATGAAAGAGGCAGCCCTCTGCATTCCCCACCCCGAGGTGTTATCTCCCTAAAATCTTCCACAGCTTAGAGCATGGATAAGCACATTGCTAAGTGATTGAATCATGACACACCATTTATCTCTATATTATGACATTTTCATTCCACCCTTTCTCCAATTATAGGATGGGGGAGACTTGTCTTAGCAGTAGTGCGTGCAAAGAGGATCTTGGGGTCTTACCAAACACTGAACATAAGTCAGCAGTGTGATGCGGTAGCTAAAAAGGCAAATGCAATCTTGGGCTGTATCAACAGAAGTATAGTGTCCAGAGCACGCAAAGCGATGGTATTGCTTTCCTCTGCTCTAGTTAGACCTCACCTGGAGTATTGTGGTCAATTTTGGGCACCACAGTTTAAGAAGGATGTAGATAAGCTGGAACATGTCCAGAGGAGGGCAACAAAGATGGTGAGGGGTCTGGAGACCAAGTCTTATGAGGAAAGGTTGAAGGAGCTGGGTATGTTTAGCCTGAAGAGGAGAAGACTAAGAGGTGATATGCTAACCATCTTCAAGTACTTGAAGGGCTGTCATATAGAGGAAGGTGCCGAGTTGTTTTCTGTTGCCCAGAAGGTCAGACCAGAACCGTCGGGTTTAAATTAAATCAAAAGAGTTTCTGTCTAGACATTAGGAAGAATTTTCTAACAGTTAGAGCGGTTCCTCAGTGGAACAGCCTTCCTCGGGAGGTCTCTTGCCCTGAAACCGACTTCCTCGGGAGGTGGTGAGCTCTCCTCCCTGGAGGTTTTAAAGCAGAGGCTAGATGGCCATCTGTCAGCAATGCTGATTCTATGACCTTAGGCAGAAGATGTAGCAATGGCCACAGGCATAGACAGCTTTTAAAGGAGATTGGATAGATTCATGGAGGAAAAATCTATCAGTGGCTACTAACCATGGTGACTAAAGGAAACCTCCATGTTTTGGAAGCAGTCAACCTCTGAATCCCAGTGCAAGGAGGCAACATCAGGGGAAGGCCTCAGTCTGTATGCCCTGTTGTTGGACCCCCAGAGGAAATGTTTGGCCACTGTGTGAGATAGGATGCTGGACTTCATAGGCCTTTGTCTGATCCAGCATGACCTTTCTTATGTTCTTATGAAGTGAACTAAATTGCAGCTTGGCCAGGTCCAAGCTGAGCTTCCCATTAAAAAGGTAAAGGTAAAGGTCCCCTGTGCAAGCACCGGGTCATTCCTGACCCATGGGGTGACATCACATCCCGACGTTTCCAAGGCAGACTTTGTTTGCGGGGTGGTTTGCCAGTGCCTTCCCCAGTCATCTTCCCTTTACCACCAGCAAGCTGGGTACTCATTTCAGTGACCTCGGAAGGATAAAAGGCTGAGTCTACCTCGAGCTGGCTACCTGAAACTGACTTCTGTCAGGATCGAACTCAGGTTGTGAGCAGAGCTTTTGACTGCAGTACTGCAGCTTAACACTCTACGCCACGGGGCTTCCCATTAGAGCACTGCAAAATGTCATTAGGGTTCAGATCAGCTTCTTCTTGACTGCCAGCAACCCTCCAGGGCTAGGGTTCCCAACCTCCAGGTGGGGCCTGGAGATCTCCCAGAATTACACCTCATCTCCAGATTACAGAGATCAATCCCCCTGGAGAAAATGGATGCTTTGGAGGGTGGGCCGTATAGCACTATACCCTGCTGAGATTCGTCTAGCTAATCTCCATTGTGTCACCCTAAGGTGATTTAATCAGCTCTCTGAGCCATCCCAGCAATCAATCAGTATTCAAGAAAATGGTCCAGGAATTCTCTTGGGTCCTGACGATTCATCAAACCTCTCCTATCTTTTTGTTCAGACCCCGGTACAGCAAACAATTCTTTGTCTCTAGCTTTCCTGCCCGCTTACCTCATACCACCCCGGGACCCATTTTGGGATATACTGTAAATATTGGTCTTTTGGACAGTCACGGGGTGTGTATTCTGGATCTGGGAATGCACCCCCACTTGTGTGGGGGCTCTTCCTTTGCTCCTGGAAACACTGGTCATTTTCCTCTTCAGCGCTGCTTTTGCTGAATGTCCCTTCAAGACTGGTAACTATCACCCATCCCTGAAACCCTATCCAACTTCCTCTCTTTTCTCTTAGTTAGCTTTTGTATTACTTGTGTGTGCATATTCATTGACTAAAGCATATTTCTTGTTCTACCATTCTTTATTCTATCATAAAACCCATTTAAAGGTACAACCACCTTTTCATTTGAGAGTTTTCACCCAAGATTATCCTGGTATACAGAGGTTATTGATCCCAGTTTACCCCCTTGCACTCTGTCTCCCCAGCTAATTCCCCCACTAAAGTGGAGACCGCCTATTTAGGGTAACAGTATAAGAAGTGGTAATCTCCTGAGAGGGAACAAACCTTCAAACATCTGGAAGCTTCTGGACTCAGCTCCATTGACCCTGCTCCCCAGAAACCCTTGCATTTTGTCACCTAACAGTTGCTTGCATGATGCATCCGGTTTCCTGTCACCAAAACATTTACAGTGCATTATGCACGCCTTATGCCATAAGTGCATGGCTTGTGTGCAAAGGCCTTAGTGTTTATAGCCATCCAATAAAGCGCCTGAAGGTCAACGTGAGAGGCAGGTGCCCCCTACTCAGCCTCTGACACAAACACGGTCCGTAAATCAGGAATATTGATAGGGCGGCTTTTCACGCCTCTCCTGCCTGCAGATGTTGTTTGTGTTCCTTTCAAGTACCAAATGAGCCTCCCCCCACCCAATTTGCAGTGTTTGTTGATTTGATGGGCTGCTGCCCTGCTAATAGCCTTTAAAACATTTTGATTGATGAGATCTCTCTCGTTTTTTCCTGCAGAAAGAGCAGGCGAGTCGCTGGCAGTGTTCCCCTTTTGCATACCTGGCACATTACAGAAGAAGTAAACAAGCAGCGAATCTTGCCATTTAGGAGCAGCGGTCACAGCCCAAGACACCTCCACACTTAACTAAGAACCATTTATTGTCAAGTACTACGGGAAAGTTCCAGGGCAAAGCTGAGACTGATACAATCGAATAACACAACGGTCTTATTCTAGCTTGTGCTTCTTGGTTCTTGCTGTTGAGGTCTGGCTCCTTCGGGATCCTTCGGATAAAAGTAGCCCAGCCCACAACTGAAAGCAGTCTTAATATCGCCAAAACACCGTGCTGCAAAACTGCTAGAAAGCTGCTGGAAATGGGTCATTCTGACAAGACGATTCAACCATAAAGCACACCGCTGAAAAAGATAGCTAAGATGCAACACTACAGGAGCCCTATTGGTCATTATTTCACTGGGCCAGTAAATAAAACTATATTGTCTAACTAGTCCTGAAAATCTAGTAAACAGCAAAGACAGCCTGGTAAAGCTAATTCACTATTGGTCTCCACCCTTACCTCTGGGCTCACTGAGACCTTCCCCTTGTATCCCAGAATGCCCTCTAAGCCCACAGCTGACCAGGTTCTGTCATGACCCTATCCTTGATTCTGCCATTTGAATTTTAATAGATGGGGGCTTTCTGCTTGTATTCATGATGGGTAGAAATTGGCAATATCTCTATTTTTCCATTGCTGGTCTTGTGACACAGAAATTGTCACCTTTTCTACTCAGGAAGGTATCAGTAGAGTTGCCAACTTGGTTAACTCTTCAGCATCCTCCTGGCCGCTGTCTGATAGTGCAATTATTATACCTTCTTTTAGTCCCACCCTCCCCCTTTGCCCACCCAGCCACAGCTCATGGATGAGACAGGTACCTTCTGGGCAATGGTGATGCTTCTCGGATTCCCCCACACCTGAGAGCTGCTGTGCAGGGAATCCTCATGTATCCTGCCTTCTTTGGGATGATATAACTGCTTACACATAGGCAGGGGGGATCACTGTTGCATGAGAGCTGCTACCACCAAACCACAGGGAGGGGGCATGTCTCAGTGGTAGAGCATCTGTTTGGCATACAGAAGGTCCCAGGTTCAATTTCCCAGCCTCTCCAGCTGAAAAGGGCCAGGCAGCAGGTCCTGAAACCCGGAGGGCTGCTGCCAGTCTGAGTAGACAATACTGATGTTGATCAACCAAATATTCAGAATAAGGCATCAAACAGAGAGACTTTCTTTTTCCAGCCCCTCCTCAAGTTGATCCAAGACACTGTTTGAGAGTCACCCCTCTGGAGGTTGTCAGGATGGGGAAGGTATAAGCAGTTCTTGCCAGCAAGATCATACAGGAAAGGTACAACACGGGAAACATCTCCATCACTAAATTGTGTCAAAATACAGGAACCTGACAGTTGTCACACACATTCTACCACTCTTGTTCTGGCTGCAACATCCAATATTGATTCAGCCTGGATTGTCTTCCAGTCCAAAAGGACCTTTCCTCCTCTACCCACCCCCCAACCAGTATGATCCCAACCTGGGATCTTGAAAGCAAGCTGTAATGTAGAGCCAGTAGTCCATCCAGAATCTCTTCCGCTTTCAGTTGGTTCTGAGATCAGTGCTTCAGGGCCGCATACTGGATGCTCTCCTCTGATTCCGAGTCGGTCTCTGGAGTTCTGTAGGTGGGACGGGGCCGTGGGGCCAGGTTCACCAGGGAGGAGTAATGCAGCTCCTCTTCATTCCCGGCCACCATGTTCTCATAGTCATGCTTGGTGTCCCCCTGGAACAGAGGAAGACAACGTTTTAGCCTGGTTAAAGAGCTTCCCCTCCCCCTCGCAAAAAGGTTCCTTGGTGTGGTCTTGGTTATAGATGATTTCACAGTTCTCATTCCTACTGTTTTGATGCCCCAAATTCCTATTTCAAACTGACTTCTCCCTTACACAAATTGAAACGATGATGTCTCATTTTCATGCCATTTTTTCGTTTCCTCGCACTGAATTTTTCAACAGTATTCATCTATTAGTTCTTGGAATTAGCAAAGTCTAGCATGCAAAGAAATGAGAAGACCCTCCAGGGGGCGGGCAAGTGGACAGCTAGGTAGGAATGTAAGGTTAGGGACCTTCCGTCCTCTTTATGTGTCACCTCTTGTCTGTCCTTAGACTGATGCTCTCAGGGGCAATTTTCTCCTTCTCAGAAGCTCACTCTCTCCCTCTCCTCTTAGTCAGCAAGGAAGCTAGAGCAGGGGTGTCAAACTCAATTGTTATGAGGGCCAGATATGACATAAATGCCACTTGGTTGGGCTGGGACATGCCTTGCCAGCCCAAATCGGGGGGGGGGGGGGCTGCCTTGGCTGGCTCACCGGCCAGATAAGAACTCACCAGGGGTCGGATCCATCCCGCGGGCCTTATGTCTGACACCCCTGAGATAGAGGCTATCTATAACTATTAGCTTTCCTATCTATAATGTAGTTCCCTAATAAACGTTTACTTTATCTTTAATCAGAGTGTCTGCCACTTTTCTGCGTACTCGCACTCTTCCGACATTAGTAAACGAACATTCTATGTATATTATATGTACAAATGGTGTACATAGCATTCATAAAAGGCATATTGAAAGCTTTCGGCATGAGTACACAACACAACCAAACGTACAGAGCAAAGCAGAGAACAAAATAAAATAGGGATCAGGAGTTCTGTTATGTTAAATGAACAATATTGAATTCAAACAGCTGATTAAAGTGGAAAAAGAAATTTTGTAACCTTTTGAAATTCTCCAAACTTTGCAAAACTTGAAATTTGGATTTGTGGCCACCATTTGTCAGATGGTATCCCATATTACCTTACATATCAGTGGTCAAATATCTTCCAATATTCAGTGTGTGTGTGTAAAGTACCATCAAGTCGCAGCTGACTTATGGCGACCCCTTATGGGATTTTCAAGGCAAGAGACTAAAAGAGGTGGTTTGCCAGGGCCTTCCTCTGCATAGCAACCCTGGTATTCCTTGGTGGTCTCCCATCCAAATGCTAACCAGGGCTCACCCTGCTTAGCTTCTGAGATCTGACGAGATCAAGCTAGCCTGACCATAGTTGTAGTGTAATGAAGAGTGATTCCCAATGTCAGTAAGCTGCATTCACTGGGCTGTAGTGGTGGGAATGGAGGATTGTATGTTTCAGCTCAACACAGCTGAGACGTGGATCACATTTTTCCATATGGACAGGCAATGGCCTACACTGTTTTCAGGCATTTCATCATATGGACTAGCAACTTGAACTCTTAATGCAAAAAAATGGAAGTTCAATTTCTCATGCCCCGTAGCTGTTTTTCTCCTCGGCTACAGTTTCTGCTGCTGCTTTGGAAAAGAAAAACGTTTTCTAGTTTGGAAAAAACTATTAATGCAAGCATGATTTTTTGTTTGTTGGTTGGCTGTTTTGGTCCCCATAGTTTCTCTTTGTTCCAACAGTTTCCAAAGCTGGCCAGAAAGAGCACAAGATTCCCTTCGATCGTCATCTCAAATCTTTTAATCTGTCAAATTGTCATGAAGCTGATAAAAGCACTAAGAAGCCAAATTGTGGGGGGGGGGGGGGAGTCAGATGACAAGCTCGGAAGAAGAGCTTATCGTAAGAAGCCGAGGCCCCTGGGGCTGCTATGCTCTGTAGAGATTCTATCTGAGCCGTGAAAAGGAAACATATTTTTATCTTATTTAGACAAATGGTTGTTATTTTGAGGACAAAGTTTTCATGCAAATCGATAGGAGGGAATCGGAAAAGAGGAACTTGAGTCACAACAGAAGGGCTTAGTATGCCTGGCTGCTTTAAGCTGGGATTGAAGGCTAAAAATAAGAAAGAGGCATTTGCGTGTCATTCTGAATCTTTCCGTTCAATAACGCCTCTGATTCTCCCGAGCGCCGAATGCTTGGCTTCTATATTTTTGACTTGAATGACATGTTTTTCACACAGGTTGAATAATGCACTTATTTATGCATGGTCGCTTTAACCTCCTTTATTCCCTGTTTCAGCTAGGATCATATTTTTCAGTATACACGCTAGCTCATTCCTTAGAAGTTCAACGCTGTTTCGACGCAAAATGAACCCGGCTTTTCCCATTCCTCTTCTGGCCCAAATTAAACCATTCATCCTGGCTCATTCTGGAGTCACAGAGTGAGCATACTGCATTAGGGGGGAACACAGAAGATTGGCTTCTCTCACAGCCAATCACGAAGCAGTGTGTAAAGAAGCGGGGATTCAAGTGCTTCCTGCTTCCTGCTACCTCGGAGCTCTTTCTGAGCAAAAGAAAGGCTTTTTTCAAATGAGGCTTGGATTTCTCCCCCCTTCCTTTCAGGTTGCTCCGCTTTTGTTGTTGTTGTTGTTCTTAAAATGCTTTTTTATGCAGCAGTTGGGTTTAAGGGGAAGGAAATCTTCTCTCACGGTAAGCCAATTATAGAGCAGCATTTAAAGGGGTGGGACTTGATTTGAGCTTGGGAGACTGTTTTTCTGTATTCATGGTTTGATTAGCACACAGTTTCATCCCTGATCATTCAAGCCAATGCATACAATTTCCCCCAACCCGGGTTACTTTAATGTGCAATTAACCCAGGTCCAAGCAGGGAGATCCAGCCCATGCATAAAAGATCTACATTGACACTGAACCCCTTGCATTGGCCTCTCTCTTTCTTTATATCTGCTACCAAGGGAGGCAGAAAGAGCAGGCACTGAGGTAAGGATTCTGTGCTGCAACCCTGAGAACAGTGGCTTAAATTTAATGTGTACCTTTGAGAGGGCCCCATGTTTCTTTACCACACTGTAGACCACCTCTTCATTTGAAGGATCCAGTGCAACTCTTGGAGCAGTGACTCTGTAAAGGAACCACAGATTCTGATCATAAAGGAACTGTGAAAGGAAAGAAGGGCTCGTATTGAGTTAAACATTTATATCCCACTTTTATTTTCAGATTTGCAGACACGCAAATAAAACATGCTACCTTATACTGAGTCAGACCCTTGGTCTATCAAGGTCAGTATTGTCAACTCTGACTAGCAGCGGCTCTCCAGGTTCTAAGATCGAGGTCTTGCGCATCACTTACTGCTTTTTGACTGAAGATGCCAGGGACTGAACTTGGGACCTTCTGCATGTAAAGCTGATGCTCTACACCACTGAACCCTTGCCCCACTTCTTCATTTCTATATATATTGTGTGTGTAAAGTGCCGTCAAGTCACAGCCGACTTATGGTGACCCCTTTTGGGGGTTTTCATGGCAAGAGACTAACAGAGGTGGTTTGCCAGTGCCTTCCTCTGCACAGCAACCCTGGTATTCCTTGATGGTCTCCCATCCAATTCCAAATACTAACCAGGGCTGACCCTGCTTAGCTTCTGAGATCTGACGAGATCGGGCTGTACCATGCTGTCTTCCCTCCTATTTCTATATATTACATGATGACAATACCCACGGACCCTATCTTTCTGTTCTACCCTGTGAGGTAGGCTACACTGTGAGAGTGCTTCATAGCTAAGTGAAGACTGGAAGTGAAGACCTAGTCATAATTCTGCCCTCTAGCTATTTAATCGCACTGGCTTCTGTGACCTGAATTCTACTATGGAAGAGGGAATTTTGGCAAGGGCCACTTTCAGCTGAGAAAAGCCACGCTTAGAATCTGCAATCCTCTGTTGGCATCCTGCCACCTGACCACTCGATTAACATTTTCTCATAACCTTCTGTCAACCACCTCTCCATTGGTAGGGTTGCCAACCTCCAGGTGGTGGCTGGAGATCTCCTGCTTTTACAACTGCTATCTAGCCGATAGAGATTGGTTCACCTGGAGAAAACAGCCTCCTCAGGCTTTGGTAATTGGACTCTATGGCATTGAAGTCCCACCCCTCTCCAAACCCTGCCCTCCTCAGGCTCCGCCCCAAAAATCTCCAGGTATTTCCTAACCCGGAGCTGGCAACCCTATACATTGGGGTTGGAATGTCCTCACTCCCTACCTGGAATAATCATCTTGCTCCTCGGAAACGCCAGGGGGGAAGCGAAGCGTTGCGTAACAGACGGCTTCTTCTGCACCGTTGTTCAGGAAGGCAAGGGAGTTGACAGCTCCCCTGTGAGCTCTGCTGTTGCTCAGCATTTCTGGCTTGGGCTAAGGCACGATGCAACACAATGTTTACTCCCTTGCATGGGAGGTATCAATTTATTGCATACGGATAAACTATTGGCCTCATTTGCCAGCCCATCAGATGGAAAGGAAGGCCAGACTCCTGTCCCTTTAGTAGGCATAGAGAAATAGGATATGAGCAGGAGGAACTTGGTGTACAGGGTATTATTTACAATTCAGCTCTACTGTTGGAGTCAACAGGGGGAAATTCCTGTCTAGTTTTGGTGGGCCTCAGCAAATTAATTCTGCTACTACAGTGGCCATGTTAGGGAAATCAGGGTTACCAACCTCAAGGTAGGGCCTGGCATTCTCCTGGAGTTACAGCAGATCTCCAGATGTCAGAGCTCAGTCCTCCTGGAGGAAATCACAGCTTTGGAGGACAGACTTTATGGTATACCATAGAGTCTGGGAGAAACCAAAGTCCTAGAGGGACATCACATTCCTACTGAGTTTTGCCCCCTCCCCAGATTCCACCCTTGTGAGCAATGGCCCCAAACCTCCAGGAATTTTCCAAACAAGAGCTGGCAACCTGGGAAACCAGTGCCTGCTCTGCTACTTGTAAAACAGCACAGCATATTCCCCCTCCAAGCTGTAACTGAAGCTGAAAAATGGAATACTTCACCTTCCGCACAAAAAACGAGCCAGACCGCTCTGTTCTGGCAGCTCCGGGACCCCTCTTTTTCTTCCTGTGCATGTTGAAAGAGAAAAGCTTCCCATTGACTTGTGAGAAATTCCAAATACTGCTGAAAAGACTGCCTCCCTCCAGTGAAAAATGCCGGAACAGTTGCAATGTCTAGCGTGCAAAGGAATTGAGAAGAAGACCCAGCAGAGGGCGGGCAAGTGGTCAGTGAGATACAGCTAGAGACCTTTCCCTGCGAGGTCGGTCAGCCAGCAAGCTTCCATGACAGAGTGAGGATTCAAACCTGGGTCTCCCAGATCCTAATGTGGCACTCTAACCACTGGTTTTCTTGGGGTTGGGGGCTGCTGTTGAATGGCAGTGAGAAGCCAGTCCTGGGTGAGTCATGCAAGTCGCACGGTAGCAACTGCCTGCCTCCAGTAAGTCCCCTCTTACAGGGAGTGAGGATTTAAACTTGGGTCTACCAAGTCCTAGCATGGCACTTTAACCAATATACCATACTGTCTCTCTGGTGCATCTAGCTGTCCCTTTAATATAAGTTTGATCTACAACAATTATCAGGCGACGTCATTTAGCCTTAGCCCAGGAAAAGCTGCAACTGCCAGTTTATGTATACCAAACTTCTACTCAAGGGAAGGGACAATTTTTTCCTGCTCACTTGGCAACTGTACCTGAGAGAGGACCATGGGGAATGAACAGTAATGACTGCCCTGCTTACCCAGCTTCATTTTATTTCATATATTGCCTTTAATAGCAGCAGAAATTCATCAGGGGAAGTTTGGTATGGCGATACAGTGAAGGAGGAAGGACCCTTTTGGCAAACTGAACTTCAGCCTGCGGTTCAAAGAGCATTGCGTTTCTTCGATGCAGTGGGCAGCCCGCATGTGAACTGCTTCAGACACAATGGGCTGGATCCAATTTCATAAACGGTGGACACTTTCCCCAGGCACAATGAGTCTTCCCCTGATGCAAGACACCTTTACATTTTTTAAAATCTATAATGTTGAAAGTATTTTATCCTATGCACCTTGTGCTCAAGACCTCTGGTCAGATGAGCCTGAAATAAAAGGAAAGGAATGGATCCACAGACCCTATGGTTTCTCATTGTGTTGTCCTGCAGCCAAGGAAGCCAGCAGAATTGAGAATCCTTGGAAATATCACCAGGTAAAGATCTCTCTGCCCTGACTTGGATGGCCCAAGCTGGTCCAATCTCATCAGAAGCTAAGCAGGGTCAGCGCTGGTTAGTATTTGGATGGGAGACCACCAAGGAATACCAGGGTTGCTGTGCAGAGGAAGGCATTGGCAAACCACCTCTGTTAGTCTCTTACCATGAAAACCCCAAAAGGGGTCGCCATAAGTCGGCTGAGACTTGAAGGCACTTTACACACATACAAAGATCTCTCTGCCCTGTCTTGGATGGCCCAGGCTGGTCCAATCTCATCAGAAGCTAAGCAGGGTCAGCCCCTGAATGGGAGACCACCAAGAAAGTCCAGGGTTGTTACGCAGAGGCAGGCAGTGGCAAGCCACCTATGTTCGTCTCTTGGCATAGCGTGGCTGCAACTTGGTGGCCCTTTACACAGTCCAAGATTTCCCTCTATCAACATTTCCCCCATTCCCGGAGACAGAGAGAAAGAATATCACTTACCATGCCTTCAGAGCAAAGATGAGCACAGCCAAGATGAGGATCAAGCCTAGAATGATGCCAAGGCCCTTCATGCCATGCTTCAGCTTTGTAGCTCTGCTGTCTACACAACATAAGAAAGAGAACAGGTTTGCAAGGGCTGGATCCCAAAGCAGCTTTGGTTCTATGTGTAATGGCAGCTTGTGCTGACTCCAGCCAATGCTGTAAGCTCGCAATGGCAGAAGTTCATCTGGGAGCTGTTACCAACATCTCAGTCCAGAACTCAGGACTCAATGCTGTTATCTACTCACAGTACACAGAGAGCATCAGGTTCTGCGATTCCCCGGCAGAGATGCTGTTGTATGCTTTGCAGTGATAGTCCCCTGAATCTTTGACCTGAACATTTCGGAGAAGCAAGACTTGGTCATATTTCTTGAGCAGCTTTTCTTCATCTCGGTATAACTCAAAATTGTGAGGAGGTGGATTGGCGTCAGCTGCGCACAGAAATGAGACATCCATTCCTTCTGTCACGGACACCTGCCTCTCCAGAGACAGAGAGACATTGCGGGGTCCATCTGCCCAAAAGAAGAGAAACAACCATTCAATGTGTTGGGGTTTTCAGCTCCATTGCCAGGCAGACTGAATGGCAGAAAGACTGCATTCAAATCAGCCTGGTTACATTAATACATATATAAATACAGGAAGCTGCCCTCTACTCTCAAAGTTTATCATCAGTGTGTTCATGTGTGCACATGCTTTCTTGGGTCTTCAGGCCAGGTGAAGTGACCATAAAGCCTCTGTGTCCCTGTACTCCATCTCACTGGCAGGCAGAGCTGGGTCCCCAGGTAGGGATCTGAACCCAGGTCTCCCTAATCCAAGTACTATACCTCATTTGTTCACAAGCAGTTTTCATTTCAAGAATGGAGGACCAACCCCATTCTCTATTGGGCCATAGATATACCACTGGTGACACCAAAACTCTGGTATCTGGTGATACCAGAGACACCAAAACTTTGGGGGGGGTTGTCCTTACAGTAAGATAAGATAGGATGGTTAACTATAGGATAGAGCAAAGGAATCAGACTCTCAAAGTTTATCATCAGCTTATTCCAAATTTATTTCATTCTCTTACTCACAATAGACATACAGTGTAACTTGCTGGGATTGGGAAGTAGCCACACTGTTTGTGGCCTCACACCAGTATCTGCCAGAATGTGCAGAAGTCACACGATAGATTGTCAGCTCAGCAGCTGCAGAATCCACATGTTGCTGTGCCCCATCTTTGTACCACCTGTAGCTGAGGACTCTGGGGTTTGCCTTTGCCACATCACACCTCAGGTTAACATGATGGCCTTCCCTAATCGGTACTTTTGGGTCTTGCACAACTGTGACCCCTTTGGGGGCATCTGCAGAAAGAGAGAACAACATTTTCCATGAGGACACTGGACTTACCCAGGCACATGAATTCAGAAAAAAAATATACCCACTGGGGATATGCTACTCCGTGCTGATTCCACTTTAGAAATCCAGGTTGTACAACACATTTGTTGCTTAACATCTTGCTTTACGTTTGGTTCAGGAGCCCAGCCCTAAGCATCCACCATTTTTTGTATGCCAACAGTAGATTCTTTCTTCTTACATAATCATCATTTTCTACAAGTGCCGTAAAAGTTCTCCAAAATCATTTGGTTGGAATGGTCTTCCTGAGTCAGTTGAACCAGACAATAGACCACAATTCACATCCCAAATCTTTCATGAAATGCAATGGTATGAAACACTTGACTTCCACACCATGCTATCTACCGACCAATGGTCTTGTGTTGCAAATATCACACCAACAGTGGTTCATCTCCCATACTGGCTTTTGCCACGTGTTCAGCCTGTCATTCCCTGCACTTTCCACATAAATAAGAAGAGGAGCTGCAGAATCTGTGCACTTGTTCAGATCAGCTGCACTGAATTAATGCACCTTCCTCCTGTTATCTCCCCTACCCCTGCTATGAACATTTTCTATTTACCAGTGAATAGTATTTCTGAGATTACAAGAAGTAAAATAAAACGGCATTACTCACAGTGTATATCCACAGTGACTGATGGAGATGAACCACATTTTACGGTATTGCAGGCTTCACATCTGTAATCATCAGCCTTTTCTAAATTTGCAGGGAAGGTCAGCAGGTTTCCTTGACTTGATAACACAGAGCGAGCCTTATACCATTTATACCAGATATTATCACTAGGGTTACTGTGACCAAATGAACAGTTTAGCGTAACTGTGTCTTTCTCCTTTATGGGCAGTCTGTCTCCTGTATGGGCATTTTCAATGGCAAGCTGGACATTTTTGGGACCATCTGGAAAGTAAGATCAGAGAGTTCCTTAATGGAGAAGGCAGGTGGCAAAGATGTCACACTGAACGTGCATTGTAAAAAAATCAACAAAAATAGTCAAAGTTGTATATCAGTTCCTATTACTACATTTTTTAAGAAATATACATATTTATATAAAAATAGAATACAAAGAAATAATAAAAGGAAAATAAAAATTTAAAAAAACATAACTTGACATTTATAATTGCATCCATTACATCAGAAGAAAAGGTAAAAGTATAATAGATTATAAGCAATGCACTATAAAACAGCACTAGTACTTATAAGCAGTATATGATATAATAATGATGATAAACAGTGATCATTTCACTAATCTTAACTTAAATCTTAAGTATTCTGCATGATGCTTATTAAACACAATATTTAAATTAAGCAATATTATAAAATGAATTGCAAAATATAATATATAAAACCACTTGAAATAATAGTAAATTTTATATATTTCTAATAGTGTTCCCTAAATTTTAAAAAGTTTTTTTGATTCCCTTTTTTACATTTTTCAATACACAATGTCAATACAGTTTTTAAAGAATAGTGTAATATTCTTTCCATTTGTCTTGGAATTCTTTGATTGTTTTTTTGTTCACATAATTTGTCAATTTTGCCTTTATTGCATATTTAGCCAGTTTATTCTCCCAGTCTTCTCTAACAGGGCACTCTTCTGCTTTCCATTTTACTGCTGATATGGCTTTGGGTGCCATTATCACAGTTCTTCCTGGGTTTTTGGAATATTTTTTGGTAAAATGACTGATAACATAGTTTTAGCTTCTGTTAGGGCTGTCGATTCGGTTCGGCCCGAACTGAAAAAAAGCTGAATTTCCCCTGATTCGGCGGTTTTTAGTTCGGGACGAACCGAATTCAAAAATGGTGGGAACACGGGGGAGCCGAATTCAGCGAGTTCGGGAGTTCACGAATAAATTCGGCAAATTCGGGGCGTCAGTAAGCAGCATAACCGTCAGTAAGCAGCATTCTCCTCCCCCGGCCAATCGGTGGCCAAGCTGGGTCTTCTTCTGGCCAATCAGTCAGGATTGAGTATTGGAGGAATCAGCTGCTGCGCGGCCCAGCCAGGGGGAGAGAGAGAGAGAGAGAAATCCTTGTGGGGGTGCTTGTGTACATTTGCTCCTTTCCGTGGCTGCAGGGGGCGCATTTTTGGGGGTAGAGACCCCAAACTTTCAGCGGAGCTTCAGACGAGCCTTCTTAAAAGACCCCCAAGTTTTGTAAACATTGGGTCAGGGGGTCCCGAGATATGGGCTCCACCCCTTTTCCCTCCCCCCTTTTCCATTTTCGTGGCTGCAAGGGGTGCTTTTTTGGGGGTGCAACCCCCAAACTTTCAGCATAGCTTCAGACGATCCTTCTTAAGAGACCCCCCAAGTTTTGTAAAGATGGGGTCAGTGGGGGCAGAAATATGGGCTCCCCCCTTTTCTCTTTCTGTGGCTGCAGGGGGTGCATTTTGGGGGGTGCAGCCCCCAAACATTCAGCATAGCTTCAGACAAGCCTTCTTAAGAGAGCCTCCAAGTTTTGTAAACATTGGGTCAGGGGGTCCTGAGATATGGGCTTTCCCCTTTTCCCTATTGGGATGAATGGATGACCCGATGCTGTATGCATCTCCAGAGTGGCAAATCCAAGGCAAACCTCCCGTGCTTAAATAGGATCATATTGGATTACCCAGCCATCCCAGCCCCTCCTGATGGAACAGAAGACAGCCACAGTAAGACCCCTTTGGGGACTTTATTCTATAATTTTTCTCCTGTGTGTGTGTGTGGGGGGGGGAAGCAGAGTCTGTGTGTGGGGGGGGAGGGAGAAGTTTCTGTGGGTGGGAAGGAGCCAAAGGGGGCTTTCGCCCATTCTGTCTGGGGTGTGTATGCACCCTCGAGTCTCTCTCTCCCTGGTTTGAGGGGGGGCTTCAGTTGTGTGTCCTCAGGTTTTCCCTCATTCATAAGATTGGTTAGGTCTATTTTGATGCTTGCTCAAAACTGGTTTTCAATTGGTGACTTAAAGAATGCATTTGCCTGGTCCCAAGTCCCATGCAAAAGGGGAAACTCCACCCCCTCCTGCTCATTATGCATTGCTAGCTGCCTCTGTCCCTTTCCATGGTTTGCAAACTCCCAGGTGTTTGCATGGTTGCAAAGGTGTTGCTTTGCAGTTGTGTTGCTTTGCAAACTTCTTAGCACCTGCCCCGCCCTTGCTCTCAGCTCTCAGCTGTTTGTCGGGGCTGGGAGTTTTGTGCGTGGGCGACAAGCTCTGCTCAGAGATGCACATTAAGGGTGGGGGGACCCCTTTCAGGGCCCATATCTTAGCCCCCACTGACCCAATCTTTACAAAACTTGGGGGATCTTGCAAGAAGTGTCCTTTGAAGCTCTGCTAAAAGTTTGGGACCTCTACACCCAAAAATGCCCCCCCTGGAGCCACGGAAAGGCGCGGTTGTGTTTTTAATGGCTTTATTCGGCCGAATTTTTTTCCCGAACTTTGAATTTGCGCCGAGTTGCACGGACCCGAAGTGGGGGAGTTCGGACTTCGGCATATCCCGAACCCAGACGGGCTGAATTCAGCCGAATTCGAACTATACCGAATTTTTTTTTTCAACAGCCCTAGCTTCCATAGCAAATTTAATCTTTAAAATTTTCTGAATTTCAGCATGTATTTCTTTCCGGTACTTTAAATTTTTTTGACATGCCCACCACATATGGTAAAAAGTACCGTTCATCTCTTTACATTTCCAGCATTTCCCTTTATAGCTCCTATCCATCATCTTGATGTCCTTTGGAGTAATATACCACAGATAAAACATCTTATACCAATTTTCTTTTAGTGATTGACTGGCTGAGATTTTATATCTTTTGTCCATAAGGATTCCCATTGTTGGGAGGATATTTCTTCCTCAAAATTTTGCATCCATCTAACCATACATTTCTTGACTTGTTCTGTTTCTGTATCATACTGAAGTAACAGCTTATAGATCCATCCTAATAAGTCATGGGTTCTCAATGAGGGGGGAATTCCCTCCCAGGGGGGATTTTAGGGTTCCAGGGGGGGGGGAATTGGGACCACTATTCAGCAAAGTGTGCTGCCCTTTAGATTATGTACAATGTGTAAAATTGTAGTTTGTTTTTAATTTAATCTGTGACATTCAATAAAGTCTATGACTATCTTGGGAAGGGGGGAATTATATTCTGAACAATTGTGAAACAGGGCAATGGAGCAAAGAAGGTTGAGAACCACTGTAATAAGTGATCCTTGTGTTGCAATATTATCCTTTCCAAGTCAGTCAATTCCCTTTTTACTCCTCCTGACATATGAATATCCTTTTTTAATCTTGAAACTGATTGAAAGTGTAACACCCATTGTATATTTTGCCGTCATCTTTTGCCAAGCTTCCCCCTTGAAAATTTATCATATTTCCATATGTTATATAATCATTATTGTTTCTCACATGTTTATCATAATATGCTTCTATGGGAGACATTAATGGTGATATTGGAGGACTAACTCTTCTTCAAATAAATCCCCAAATTCTAAATAGTCCATCTCTAATTATGTGGCTTCCATTTTTAGCCCATTTCAGAGCCTTGCTGTGGCCAGGGACGGTGTGGCTGAGGTGTCACCACAGCACCTCCAAAGAGGTTAGGATTTCCTGGCCTCTGCAAGGTGAAAAAAAGCCTTTTAAAAAACAAATTTTTGAAAATGGAGAAAATAGCCCCATTGAAAACAGCGATGCTGTGCCAACAAAAAGCTGGCACAGCTGTTTCTGAAGGGGGCATTCCCTGCCTGAAAGGGGTTAGAAGGCTTCCTACTGGCAGCTCCACCCCCCCCCCCCAGAATGCCCTGGGAACACCTCCCAGGACGCCGGCGTGGGCACTTGCACCAGCAGGACGCTGTCAGAAGGCCGAGCCAGCATCTGGGCACCACGCTGCTGCAGCAGTCCTGAGGGGCCAGAACAAGTGGCACTATGCCGGCGTCCCTCTCCAGGGTCCTTGGCAGAGATCTTGCACATCACCTTCTACCTGGTCCTTGGCAGAGATCTTGCACATCACCTTCTACCTGGTCCTTTCAACTGGAGATGTCAGGGGTTCCAGTTTGCACAGCGAAAGGTGCACGGGCGCCGGTGTAGGGCTCTAGTCTCCTCCTAAACCCATTTGGCCCCTAGGCTCAGGAATGGGATGCTAGTATTGTGGGGGGGTTTCCTATTACTCCCTTGAAAGACATGACCATATTTGTGTAGAAAGTGTGGGCTCAGACTATTCAGAAACCTGTTTGAGACAGAACATAATCTAAACCAAGATAAAATCATAAAAACATTAAAAGTTAACAACAGTAGCTGAGCCATTACAAAAATGTCATGCATAAAAACTGATGACCACTCTCTTTTAAGAGCTGCCATACAAGCCATACAAATTCTCAGCTGGCAGCAAATTTCTCAATTCTGGGGGAAGTTGACCAAGCCAACGGTGACAGATCAGCTTCAATCATGGCTGAATTATACTGACTATGGGGTGGTGTGGGGGGCTTTGGCTCAGTGATTCAATCCCTGACATCTCCAGTTGAAAGGACCAGATAGAAGGTGATGTGCAAGATCTCTGCCAGGGACCCTAGAGAGATGCTGCCAAGCGGAGTAGACCATACTGACCTTGATGGCTTGGCACAAGGCAGCATCATGTTTTGTAGAACTAAACCAACTTTGATAGCTCTTGCCTGTTAGCCATCACAAGCTGAAAGACGCAAGCAGTTCAAGCCAGTTGATTTACAGACAAATCTCACTGGCTTTCAATACCACTGAATGTAGCATCGTTCTAGAGCACCTGCTTGGATCTGCATCCACACATCACAGGAGATTACGCTATTTTTGTGCGGTAGCAGTCACAACTGAACTAATTTATCCACACAGGATAATCTAGTTGCAAGCAATTGCTATAGCACCGCAAGAGTGCCATGTCCAGCAATGTTTGTGCGCAGCTTGGGTTGGGAGTGAGGCACAGCATAGAAACATTTCCCCTCCTGCCTGACAAGTCATTCCCAGAAGATGGTGCTGGGGAGCTCTATTTTTCTACACTGGGAGGCATGCTTTGATTGAATGCTATGGCCTGCCATGGGGCTCAGCTTGCACCTCTAGGCTATTCAACCTCTCTGTAAAAACCCCGGTAGAAGCTGCCCAACGTTTCAGACTGAGGTGTACATCCATGTGCAGAATACTTCCAACTCTGTTTCTGCTTTTCAGTTAATATGCCTGCAGTGCCAATTGTTCTGATCAGTGTCTTCTCACTGGGGAGGACCCAGCTTTGGAATCCCTTTCACAGAGAAACCTGATCATTCCAGCACCATCTAATTATCATTTGGGTGCCATTTGGTCTCTCCATTTCACCCAAACCTTTAATCAGCAACTACTTGGTTATGCCTGTAGAAATGGATTTGCTTATGAAGTCATTTAAAAAAAACTTGTATTGCATTTTAGTAGCTCTAGCACTAGTGTGCTGTAATTTTAATATTTTCAGATATTTTTAAATATTTTATCAATACATAAGAACTGTTGCTCGCGTGGGGAAACACAGAAATTAATCTTTTGTTGATATAACTGTTACGTTCTAGACAGATTTAAATGCAACCTGATTTAGCCTCATGCTTCTCCATGTTTAAAGTGCTAATCCAAGAAAGAAAGAAAGAAAGAAAGAAAGAAAGAAAGAAAGAAAGAAAGAAAGAAAGAAAGAAAGAAAGAAAGAAAGAAAGAAAGAAAGAAAGAAAGAAAGAAAGAAAGAAAGAATTTGGTATTTTATTTTTGACATTAGCAGCACAATGACATCACTTCCAGTGTGACAAAGAAACACGGGCATTATACTCTAGTGCTTGCCCATAAGAGTTTTTGGTGAGCACTAGGGAATTGCCCTGGGGCAATGCGGGCAGTTTCAGGTCATGCCAGAAGTGA
Source organism: Euleptes europaea (assembly GCF_029931775.1). Lineage (NCBI taxonomy): Eukaryota > Metazoa > Chordata > Lepidosauria > Squamata > Sphaerodactylidae > Euleptes > Euleptes europaea. The sequence goes on from NC_079314.1 coordinate 15,265,067, forward strand.
CATCATCAGGCTGCGATGATGATAGCTACCTCCTTCACAATAGGTACACCCCCCTTCTCCTACTGGTTGCCTGGCAACCCTAGGAGGGACCAATCGTCTTACAGTGTAAGCTTGTTGTGTTATGTATGCATTGAACATGGATGGTAACAGAGACTTCGTTGAGGGGGGGGGGGAACAATGCTTGGAAATAATGTTGTCATAAAAATCTGCACCCTGTACAAACTGTCCACAATTCACAGTGTTTAAACAAAAATGGTAACAAAACACACTTCATCAACAGCCCAGAAACCAGGAGATTTTTTTTTTCTCCAGTGTCTCCTGTATTCCTGGGAACTTACCTTGGAAAACCAAGCATCCATGTAGCTGTTATCATGCACTGCTGCACTAGAAGCATGGCTTTTTCCAAGCAATGACTATATCAACCTGCTTCTTCATATGCTGCATCCCACACCATGCATCGTACATTACCAGCCCCCTTGCTGGTACAGATAACCGTTGAAGTAAGGTGTGAGTAGCTAGGCTGGGCTAGAGATGCAATTATTTCCCACTTGCTGGCCCCACCTATGAGATCAGTAGGGTTGCCAGCTCCAGATTGGGAACTACCTAGAGATTTTGAGGGTGGAGCCTAAGGAGGTCAGGGTATGGGGAGGAGAGGTACAAGGCCATAGAGTCCAATGGCCAAAGCAGCCATTTTCTCTAGAGGAACTGATCTCTGTCGCCTGTAGATCCGTTGTAATAGCGAGATATTTCCAGCTACCATCTGGAGATTGGCAACCCTAGCAATCGGCTTCTTTCAAGCATCAGAGGCTGCAGTGTGTGATCCACCATCATGCAGTATCCCACTTCTGGACAGCCTCGCATTTCCCGTCATCCACACTCCATGTCTCGTATCTGTTACTACTTACAAAGAACATCCAGAGTGACGAGTGAAGATTTCCAACCGCCGAGGCTGTTGTTGGCTATACAGTAATAGGTGCCAGCATTTCCAAGCTCAATCTGATCAAATGGCAGCCGCTCACTGGTTCCGAGGAGAGCAGTCTGTGGATGTTTATACCATTCATAATGAGTGACTGGTGGATTTCCTTTAGAAGAGCACTGCAAATCCACACTTTCTCCTTCCTTGATATTGCCTTGTGGATTCCTATCGACTTTAACTTCCTTCGGTGGATCTGGGGGAGAGATCAAGATGCTGGAATTAGGAATCCCGTTTCAAGGATTTGCTGTCATTTCTTGATAGGCTAAAGAGTTCTATTTCCATTGAGGGACAGGAGGGAGCAGAAGCTAGACAAAAGGAACAGAAGGATGTATTTAAACTATGACTGCAGCCAATAGAAGAGCAGATTTAGCATCATGGATTGGGCACCAGTTAGATTTTTTTAAAATCAGGGCTGAAAAGCTCCTGGACAGTTTCTTGCAGGTAGAGTAGCTACTTCCCAAACTCAATATTCCATCCTGCATTGAGACCCTCTAGAAAATGTAAGGGATTATTAGACTTTTATTGCCCTGGGCCTGAAGCACCATGCACCAGGTACCGTCAAAGAATCACAGAATCATACAGTTGGAAGGGGTCATACAGGCCATTTAGCCCAATCCCCTGCTCAATGCAGGATCAGCCCAGAGCATCCCTGACAAATATTTGTCCAGGTGCTGCTTAAAGACTGTAAGGAGGGGGAGCTCACCACCTCCCTAGGCAGCCAATTCCACTGCAGAACAACTCTGACTTCAAAAAAACTTTCCCCCTAATATCCAGTTGGTACCTTTCCGCCCATAATTTAAACCCATTATTGCGAACCCTGTCCCCTGCTGATAGCTATGTGAGAACGGATAGAACTAGGTATAACATTCATGTTGATATTCTGTCAACCTGATTTTCTCTGAGAAAAACTGGAGAATGGAAGTGGCCAGTATCAGAAGCTTTAAGAAAGAGCCCTGCCACTACGTTGATAATTCCCACACTCAGCATTCCATCTCTTGCACCCTTTCAATGAATCAACTCACACTGAACATTTATGTTGAGTGTCTCTGATAATCCGGTCCCAACAGTGTTCTTTGCCTCACATCTATAAGCACCAGAATGCAGGTCTCCTTTGGTTTCAAATTCAATTTTTTTGCGATTCTGCCACTCATACTGCTGTTGGTCATCCTTATACCAAAGGTACTCAGAAACCTCTGGGTTACTGCTCTTGATCACACACTCCAGAGAGAGTATCTCTCCCTCTCGAATGGTCCTTCTTCCAGGGGAAGCTTTCAGCCAAACACCTTTAGGCCCATCTGAAATAAGCAACCATCAGGGCAAAGAAGCAGAAGTCAGATAAGCTGTATAAAATATGTTAAAAGAAACTTAGTCTGAGGTCCAGGAAACCATCATACCACTCACTCCCTGATACCCTGTGCAGTCACACGTGACTATAGCACCAACTCAGCTCTCCTCTTACATGCTGCACTCATTTACAACTGTTTGCATCCAACATCTGTATCCTACTTTTACAAGCTCTTGCGCCCCTTTGGGCCCCTGTCTTTTGAAAATAATTTGAAGTGCTAGCCTGAGCCTTCCCTGGCTGAGACTGCCAAGTACTTTAATTTGAAATGTGGGGCCCTTTGGATATGTTAAGGGGTATGTGTGTCTTGTTCTTATTGGGTGGGGGCATCCACCATCTAAACCAGCCCCCCCCAACATGGTGCCCTTGGGCTCCATGACACCCACCAACACCTTTCCTGGTACCCACCAAGTGCTTCCAGAAAGCGGGTGGGTCCAAAGGAGGCTTTTGCCCAGCAGGGCTTCTGATTGGCTATTGAAGATCTGATTGGCCATGCTTAAAACCCTTGCTTTGGCAGCAGCTGCCACCACAGCACAAAGATCTGCACCGTGTGAGTGAAGGTGCCACGGTCAGTGCTGTTAAAGCAACAGGATCGTAAAAAGGACCACTTCCTAAGAAGTGATATATTATCTTATTCAGCCAGTTACCCAATAAGCAGGACTCAATGCTTCCTACCGAAGTAGGCTTTCTACTGAAGTGTGCCAATAAATTTATAATCAGTGGGTTACATTTTACCATTTATTTCACATAAAATATCTCTGCATGTGAATATTTACACACTCTTAAAAACATGTCATAAAGTACAAACATTATGATTCTTTTACATGTCCATATATGCAAGCAAACTTAAACAACCTTAAGCAGTTTCTATGTTTCTTTATATTTCTCTATATAAGAGATCAAACCTTAAACCTGTAATGTACTTTCATTCAGGAATATAACAGTTACAGAAATCCTGTAAAATATGATTAGTACAATAGAAAAAGATCTGTTATAGTTAAAAGCATCTTAACTCAAAGTACCTAAAATATAAAACATAAGTTGTAGTAAACCAAGTACAACCTTATATTATTTCTAAATCTCTCCAGCTCATTTGCCTAACTTAGGGAGCTTTATCCTAATTCATGTTTTGGATATTTAAACCTTATTCTGTAAGGACATAGTATTATTCCAATGTTTCTATGTCGTTACAATATCTTTGGTATATGCAAAGGCCAGAGAGTCTCTATTTCTTAATTCATATAAGAGCTGAAGTCCAAAAGCTCTTTCAGTATTTTATGCTAGTTTAGGTTCATGAAAATATAGAACTCCATTGTTCTGAGGTCAATGTCTATGCAAAGCTGAAGTTAGAGTTATGAAAGACTATAGTCAATTGGTAATTTGTAGCTATGTGTAGCTTTTATATTCAAGAGTTGTTCTTAAAACTCTGAAGTCTCTCTATATGCCAATATAAGAGAGAACCTTGTATGTGAATCTCTAGCTCAGTGCAAGAGTTTCTGTATAAGCACTCTGTGTATGCACTATTGTCACTGAGTGAAGTGCTACAGCATTGTCAAGGACAAGTGCTACAGCATTGTCAAGGACAAGGATGATACTGGTTCTTGTAGGTTATCCGGGCTGTGTAACCGTGGTCTTGGTATTTTCTTGGTATTTTCTTTCCTGACGTTTCTTTCCTGATGTTTCACTGCAGCTGTGGCAGGCATCTTCAGAGGAGTAACACTGAAGGACAGTGTCTCTCAGTGTCAAGTGTATAGGAAGAGTAATATATAGTCAGAAGGGGGTTGGGTTTGAGCTAAGTCATTGTCCTGCAAAGTATTAAAGGTAATGTGCAAATCATTGTCCTGTAACTATCAAGATAATGTGTTAATGAGGGTGCGGTATGTTAATGTGGAACCATTGTATCCTGAAGTAATCTGTTAACATGTGGAATCCAAGGCTAATCCGCATGGCTATTGTGGACTGTAGTCTTTGTTAGTCTGGAGATTTTCAAGACAGGAAGCCAAGCCTTATTCATTCTTAAACTCTCTTCTTTTCTGTTAAAGTTGTGCTGATGTTTATGAATTTCAATGGCTTCTCTGTGCAATCTGAAAAAATAGTTGGTAGAATTGTCCAGTCTTTCAGTGTCTTGGAATAAGACCCTGTGTCCTGTTTGGGTCAGTCCATGTTCAGCCACTGCTGATTTCTCAGGTTGGCCAAGTCTGCAGTATCTTTCATGTTCTTTTATCCTTGTTTGTATGCTGGGTTGTGTGGTCCCGATGTAAACTTGTCCACAACTGCAAGGTATACGATATGCTCCTGCAGAGGTGAGGGGGTCTCTTTTGTCTTTTGCTGATTGTAGCATCTGTTGTATTTTCTTGGTGGGTTTAAACACTGTTTGTAGGTTATGTTTTTTTCAAAGGTTTTTCCATCCTATCAGTGACTCCTTCAATACATGGCAAGAATACCTTTCCTATGGGAGACTGTTTTTCCTGAGTTTTCTGATTTTTGTTTGGTTTAATGGCCCTTCTGATTTCATTTCTGGAACAGCCATTTGCTAGCAGTGTGTGATTTAGATGATTAATTTCTTCCTTGAGAAACTGTGGTTCACAGATCCGTCTTGCACGGTCCATTAATGTTTTGATTATTCCTCTTTTCTGTCGGGGGTGGTGGTTGGAGTTTTTGTGTAAGTAGCGATCTGTGTGAGTTGGTTTCCGGTAGCCCTTGTGACCTAACTGAAAGTTTGTTTTACGGATGACAAGGGTATCAGTTAGGTCACAAGGTCTACCGGAAACCAACTACAGTCCACAAAAGCCATGCGGATTAGCCTTGGATTCCACATGTTAACAGATCACTTCAGGATACAATGGTTCCACATTAACATACCGCTCCCTCATTAGCACATTATCTTGATACTTACAGGACAATGATTTGCACATTACCTTTAATACTTTGCAGGACAATGACTCAGCTCAAACCCAACCCCCTTCTGACTATATTACTCTTCCTATACACTTGACACTGAGAGACACTGTCCTTCAGTGTTACTCCTCTGAAGATGCCTGCCACAGCTGTGGCGAAACGTCAGGAAAGAAATTACCAAGACCACGGTTACACAGCCCGGATAACCTACAAGAACCAGTATCATCCTTGTCCTTGACAATGCTGTAGCACTTCGCCTTGTCAAGTACACCATAAGGCAAGCAGCTGCAAGGTATGGAAAGAAACCCACTAAAGCTGCTCCCTTTCTATTACATCATTACATCACACAGTCAGCACTTTTACTGAGGAGCCTTTTGGTTCTTATCTAGTGACCTTCTAAATAATGACATTGCTCCAAGACAGAGAACTAAGTTGCACTACTAACCTTACTCATAGGAGGAAGAAACTGTTTCTGTTAACTAGTGCTGATGTCTCATTTCACATCCATATGGCAGGCAACTATATTACCTTGTACAGCTCATAACCTTGTGCAGAGAGCAGAGAACTGCACTCCGTGCTTATCTTAGAGAAGTACTGAAAAACCCCTCTTTCTGAGAACAAGCATTGCTCAGTCATTACAGTGATACATTACTGCATTATTTTTCTTTATTTATACATCTTAGATTTATATGGGATTCCATGGGCATGTTACTCTCCATTTACGTTATAGCCTGCGACAAAGGTAAGCGACAGCAGCCATTTTGGAATGGCTCTGTCTCCTATGGCAGCCATTTTGTGGCAGCCATTTTGTGTCTCCACCCACCACACTGTGTCAGAATCCAAAAAGGTGCCCATAGGCTCAAACAAGTTGGGGACCCCAGATCTAAGCAAATTGCATTACATGAAATTTGACCCATGAAAATTGCCAGAGGATCAAGTGCCACTTCTGAACCTGACTGCCCCTCAGCAATGAAATCAGGGGGATCCCAGGACCCGAGAATCCTACTCAGGGATTAACAAATCAAATAAGTAAACATGTAAGCCATTTTCATTATTGTTGGTGCTATTAATTCCACCGCTGAAAATAATGGCAAGAGGTGATTTTCAGAAATCTTTGGAAATGCTGCCTCAATTACAGTTTTTTTTAACTGTACACATAGTTTAAATCAATCGATGGATGGATGGACGGATGGACAGATGGACAGACGGACAGATGGGTAGACAGACAGACAGACAGATAATCGTTCTGCTTTTCATAGCTTTGATGAGGTGGCAGCAGGACCAAGCTGAAGAAACTAAGTGAAAAGTGTCAGAATAGTGGAAGGAAGGAGAGGGTACGTTACCAGCTGGGGCAACTTATAGCTACACAGTATTGCCTACTGAAGGAAAATACAAACTGAGCCTCTCAAAAAAGCTCAGCTGTTGCCATCCAGCTGCAATGGCCATAGAGTGATAGAGGACATACGTTCACGCATTGTTGGGGCACTGCATAGAAATACCCCCACCCCCACTCCAGAGATAGATTGCATCAAAATGTAGGATCTCTCTCTCAACTTCCTACTTCCTCCTTTTCCTTTGGAATGAAATGAGGGTTTTAGCCCATCTTAATTAAAATATGGTTGCAATACCACAGTCCAGATGGAAATCCTTTGATTGAGGCCTAGGCAATAATTTCACTTTCACTGATTTAAATCCCCAAATTTGGAGAAAATTAAGACCTTGGGAACAGAAAGAAACCACTACATTAAAAAAAAAAAAACCTTCATATTAGTATCATTTCCTTGATGTATTCTGGAAGCTGAAGTTGTGTCGGTACTCAGGATGTCCAGAGATAGCCAAGATATCCTTTGTTCTTTTACACCTATAGCAGTATTTGCTATCCCAAGAAAGTCCTTTGAATTATATGTGTTTGAATTATGTGTTTGAATTATACTGGGGGGAGGGGGGAATCCCTATTGCTCTATGGCACCCTAACTGCACCCAGCTATCATATTTCACATTGTGCCTGATAAGATTATATTTTTTTCAGGTCAAGCAGTATCTTCTCAGGGTGTCTCTCCCCATTCACCATGCCCAGATCCCTCCTTACACAAAACTTACATTTCACATCCAACTCCATGGTGCTCTTGGATATTTCTGACCAATTCTGTCTCTTCAACGAGCAAACGAGAGTCTTTCTATGGTCCTCCCAGGCTGCTTGAAAACTCACAACTGTTTGGATCACTGCATTAGTGATAGTCGTTTGTTGTGAAGAGAAACGTCTCTGTTCCAAGCCACTGACAGTCAGTCTTAGCTGTTCCTGGGGGCAATGGTATGGTACAGAGCAGGTCACTGTCATCCATGATTCTCGGATATCTTTAGGGCTGATGTCCATCCTAGGCTCTGGAGGTGACTCTATAGCCAAATAATAAATGGGGAGATACCCAAGTATTGTTAGGTGAAAATCTCAAAACATGCCCTTGCAGAAATGTGGGGCTTCTTCTGCTGGATTCTGCCAGGACACAGAAGCTTTGGCCACCTATGTAAAAATCAGCAGATAGACTCGAACATGCAGCACCAACTCACATCCTCTCACATGTGACACCTGTTAGGATAGGATCTGCAGGAGATACATTGACCTGCTATTGGGGCAAGGAAAAAATGGCCCATTTTCTGCCTAGCCCCTCACCTGCCTCTGCTTGCATGAATGGACAGTGATGGTTCATGTGACGAATGTGAGAGGCTTCCTTGAATGTTCCAGGGGTTGCAACATCCAAGCTGCCCCCCCTCCTCTCTCACACTCAGTAACAAACAAATTTCCCATCAGATGGAAAGAGCAGTGCTTATCTGGTCCATTGCCAGATAAGCTAGAGGTGTGTTCCCATCCAGAACTATTTCACTTCTACAGCATGGTGTAGGGGTTAAGAGCGGTGGTTTGGAGTGGTGGACTCTGGCTGGAGAACCGGGTTTGATTTCCCACTTCTCCACATGAGTGGCGGAGGCTAATCTGGTGAATTGGATTTATTTCCCCACTCATACACACGACCTTGGGTGACCTTGGGCAAGTCACAGCTCTTACAGCTCTCTCAGAGTGTCTGTTGTGGGGGGGGGGGGAAAGGAAGGTGATTGTAAGCCGGTTTGATTCTGCCTTAAGAGGTATAGAAAGTCATCATATAAAAACTAACTCTTCTTTCTTTCTTTCTTTCTTTCTTTCTTTTTTTCTTTCTTTCTTTCTTTCTTTCTTTCTTTCTTTCTTTCTTTCTTTCTTTCTTTCTTTCTTTCTTTATGGTATCATATCTCTTATGGTGTACAATTAATTTCTCAGAGACTTTAAAGGCAGCACTGTATAGCACCAGTGCAGAAAAACTGAAACCAACCTCATATTTTCATGACCCAACACGATCTTTGGTCAGATGTGCTTTGCAGCAGGTTAATAGGACTTTAAGCCATACACAGCAAAAGTTGGAACTAGTCTTAAGAAAAGCAGCCCACAGTAATGCAGCACGCAATAAGGCATATTTTGCTATGTCTAGCCTTTGGGATAAAGCTCAGAAGATACACATGTGATTGTGCAGATCTGGAATCTTTGGAATTTTAGATAACGGGTTTTGTTAGCATGTCAGTGAATAAAAAAAATGACATTGGTGGCTGAAGCTAGCCCAATCTCATCAAATCTCAGCATCTAAGCAGGGTCGGTCCTGGTTAGTACTTGGATGGGAGACCACCAAGGAAGTCCATAGATGTTAACACAGAGGCAGGCAATGGCAAACCCCTTCCACTCATCTCCAGTGTAAAGAAATAGAAGAGAACAACAAAAAAGGAAGAACAAGAGATCTGTTCCACAAGATCCAAGAAATCAAAGGGAAATTTAAAGCAAGGTTAGGCATGCTGAAAGATCAGCATGGAAATACATTAACTGAACAGGACAAAATAAAGAAAAGGTGGGAACAATACACTGAAGAACTATACAAAAGAAATGAAAGGATAAAAGATTCTTTCCAAGAAGAATCTTTTGAAGAAGAACCTACAGTTTTAGAAAGTGAAGTGAAAGCTGCATTGAGAGCAATCGGAAGAAACAAATCACCAGGAGCAGATGGGATATCAATAGATCTATTCCAAGCCACAGAAACAAAGTCCATCAAAATCTTGACAAGACTATGCCAACAGATATGGAAAACAAAGCAATGGCCCACAGACTGGAAACGATCCATTTACATTCCAATTTCCAAGAAAGGAGACATCAAAGATTGCAGAAACTATCGGACCATCGCATTAATTTCTCATGCAAGTAAAGCAATGTTCAAAATCTTACAACAAAGGCTGTTACCATATATGGAATGAGAAATGCCTGATGTTCAAGCTGGTTTTAGAAAAGGAAGAGGCACTAGAGATCATATTGCAAATATACGCTGGTTACTGGAGCATACGAGAGAATTTCAGAAGAAAATCAGCTTGTGTTTCATAGATTACAGCAAAGCTTTTGACTGTGTGGATCATAAAAAGCTATGGCTGGTTTTAAAGGAAATGGGTATGCCACTACATCTGATCGTTTTAATGCACAACCTGTACTCTGGACAAGAGGCCACAGTTAAAACAGAATATGGAGAAACGGAATGGTTTCCAATTGGCAAAGGTGTCAGACATCTTTTATCTCCCTATCTCTTCAATCTATATGCAGAACATATAATTAGGAAAGCAGGATTAGATTTAGATGAAGGTGGGGTGAAAATTGGAGGAAGGAACATTAATAATTTGAGATATGCTGATGACACTACATTATTGGCAGAAAATAGTGAAGATTTGAAACGACTACTGCTAAAAGTTAAAAGAGAAAGTGCCAAAGCAGGACTACAGCTGAACATCAAGAAAACAAAAGTAATGACTGCAGGAGAATTACACAACTTTAAGGTTGACAATAAGGAAATTGAAATTGTTCAAGACTTTCTATTCCTTGGCTCCACCATCAACCAAAAGGGAGACTGCAGCCAAGAAATCAGAAGGAGATTGAGACTGGGAAGGGCAGCCATGAAGGAGCTAGAAAAGATTTTGAAGTGTAAGGATGTGTCACTGGCCACCAAAATAGATTAATTCATGCCATCTTATTTTCTATTACTATGTATGGGTATGAAAGCTGGACAGTGAAGAAAGCTGATAGGAAGAAAATAGATTCCTTTGAAATGTGGTGTTGGAGGAGAGTGTTACGGATTCCGTGGACTGCCAAAAAACAAATAAGTGGGTTATAGATCAAATCAAGCCTGAACTGACCCTAGAAGCTAAAATGACTAAACTGAGGCTGTCGTACTTTGATCACGTAATGAGACGACAAGAGTCACTGGAAAAGACAGTCATGCTAGGAAAAGTTGAGGGCAGCAGGAAAAGAGGAAGACCCAACAAGAGATGGATGGACTCAATAAAGGAAGCCACGGCCTTCAATTTGCAGGATCTGAGCAGGGCTGTCAAAAGTAGGACATTTTGGAGGACTTTCATTCATGGGGTTGCCATGAGTCGGAAGCGACTTGACGGCACTTAACACACACACACAAGTCAATTGAAGCAGATGGGTTTAGCAGAATGTATGTAACTTGACCATGGTTACTGGGGGTGGTTGTATTCTGCCAGGGGATAGCCCACCAGCCCCCTTGAGAGACAGGGATGCTGGCAGTGCAGGTTGAACAGACGGTTAACCCTTCTTCAGCCAGCATCAACATGGGACCCAGGCATGGTCGCTGATGCCACTCTAAGGGCCACGAATGTTGACCCCCAAGGGAGATTCTTCCATTGCTGGCAGTCCCTTGAAAACAATAGCTCCAATTACTGGTGAGGTGATACACCTATGAGTCAGACAATCCAGGAAAGAAGGAACAGGTAGAAAGCTCAAAGGTGTTCTGCTGTTGGTGGGAACTGAAGAAAGACTGCTTTGAGGGGAGGATGGAAAAGGTTCGCATGGAGAAGGAAGAGGAAAGGGAACAAAGGGAACTGTGGCTGTAATAGGGAGTTGGGTGAGAAACAAGATTGGGCTGCACCTGCCTTGACTGGGGATGGCCCTGTTGTAAACCTCTTGTAAACCTCTTGTAAACCCTGCAATTGCAGCCCTCCAGGACACTGAGGATCTTCTGGACATTGGAGAATCAATTGGAGAACCCCCCACAAACACATCAGGAGGATGTCACACTGTTTAGTGTTAGTGTCCAGAATGAAATATTCATGGCTCAATATCATGCCACACATGGTTAGAAGATAGCTCTACTATTGATAATAGCCTCCTGCATCCCATATTAGGTATGCCCCATCTGTATACTGAAGAATACTAGTGCCTCCAGACTTGTGTCTTCACAGATCTTGATAGTCTTTATCCTGTATATCACATTTTTGTTGTGATCTCCAAAAAATTTTTTTTGTAATCTCAAAAGTTCTCTTAAATGATCAGTTCTTCAACCATTGGCCTAGATCATCCTATGATTACACTGCCCTCTCATTAACTTTCTGGTATCATCCACTGTGCCCTCCTAGGAAACTGGTGGTAGTTGTTTTTGTTACCCCTCCTGAGTTACTCCTCCACTGAGATGAATCCCAGGCACAATTTCAGCAGGAGAGGCTTTTCTAGCATGTTTCCCATGCTAGCTTTACCCCCTCCATTTCTGCATGTTGAATTTCTTTTATACACACAAGAGCAGTAAAAGGGAAAAGGCTGCAGTTTGTACAAGAATTCAAGGCAAGATTCCAGATGCTGATATACAATGGTGTAGCAAAGACGGGGATGGGTTGGAAAGCTAGTATTGCAATCAAACAGGACACCTTGTAAGTCAGCTGGTCATCTGCTAGGAGGAAGCAGTCCCATCCATGTTCTCAAACCGCTAGCCTGCAGGACACACTGCCTCCCATCTACCTATCTTGTCCTTCAGCTGATCTGCAGTAGTGCTCAAAGAGAAGCTCCATTTACTCATTCCAGGATTTAGAAGCTGTCTCCCTCTTAGCTATGCTCCCCTAGCATCCGTCTAGAAGACTGCCAATTCAAATTTCACCTCATTGATCTCTTGAAACGATAACTTTTGTAAGGGATAATTCACAGTGGGTAGCCGTGTTAGTCTGTTTGCAGTAGTCAAAAAGGGCAAGAGTCCAGTAGCACCTTAAAGACTAACAAAAATATTTTCTGGTAGGGTATGAGCTTTCGTGAGCCACAGCTCACTTCTTCAGAACTTCTGAAGAAGTGAGCTGTGGCTCACGAAAGCTCATACCCTACCAGAAAATATTTTTGTTAGTCTTTAAGGTGCTACTGGACTCTTGCCCTTTTTGACTTTTGTAAGGGATGATGATGAGAAACGTCTCTACTAAATTCTTACCAGAAACATTCACCGTAGCATTGAGAAACCACTTCAATTGCTGAACTGGGGGACTATTATAATTAGCAATAAGTCTTGCCCCGTAGATGCCTGTATCCTCTATCCGGACTTGAGGGATCTTCAGGCTGCAGTCTTTGTTCTTCAAATTCCCCATGAAGTTCACCTGAGGCTGAGAAGCAGACTGTGATCGAGTTTGGTAGTTCTTTGCAGAGCTGTTATACAATAAAGTACCAAAGTAATCTGTCCTGTTTGCATCAAAAAATGGCTGAAAATACCAAAGCAGTGAGATGTCTCTGAGATGAGCCCCCTTATATTGACCAATCTTGCAGGGAATCAACACACAAGATCCTTTCCAGGACACCAGGGAATCAGGGCTTATGGTGAGTGGATTTGGATTACACAGGAAACCTGCAATGGAAAAAACACATAACAAAATTTGGGCAGCTTCGCCTGGTCCCGTAGAACTCAATATTCCAAAGACACCTGAAGATTCCATTGCTCTCTCTTCCAAAGGAAACCAAGCTCCAAAATGCTACCTTCAAAGTGATACCATATAGACATGACTAGGACCAAAGAATTCTGTGGAGTGAATTCTATTCACCCAGGGGTTGAACTTTGGATTTAGCGCCGCTCCGTGACACATGGCCAGCTATTTTTCAAGGCAAGACTTCAAAACACTTTCTGCTATGGTTTGAGTAGGAGTTATTGTACATTTATTGTTATGGCCACTGGCCAGCACAAAACAACAGACCAGTGCAAGTCCTTGAGTAGGGGTTGTTAGAGTAAGTCATCCATCCATTTAAGTTTGTACATAAATCTCCTCACAAATTGACTGCAGCTGTTCTCTTAATTATGTCAGTATCTCACCAGAGTTTTCCTGTACTCCTCCCTTACATCAGAGTAGTGACTCCTTACTGATATCTTTTTTAAAATTCCACCCAAGTAGTACCATTTCATCCTCTGACATAGTCCAAACTGTATAACAAACAATGGCCAATTATTCATGCACGAGGTTGCTTCTGACTTGCAGTGGAGCGATATAAGCCGAACTTTAAAATGGTTGTCGAAGGTTTTCACGGACAGAGTTCATAGGTTCTTGTAGGTTATCCGGGCTGTGGTCTTGGTATTTTCTTTCCTGACGTTTCACCAGCAGCTGTGGCAAGCATCATCAGAGGAGTAACACTGTCTCTCAGAGACACTGTCCTTCAGTGTTACTCCTCTGAAGATGCCTGCCACAACTGCAGCCGAAACGTCAGGAAAGAAAATACCAAGACCATGGTCACACAGCCCGGATAACCTACAAGAACCTTTAAAATGGTTATTCATGGCTTCAGATTACTGCTGTAAAATCTGACGTTTTAGTTTATTCATTGCAATTTTAGCTCACAGTAGCCGCAGAAGCCCACAACTATTGAGCCCTCCCGCCATCATCGTCTTTTGTTGTGTTTGCTGCTCTATGCCCCAAGCCCGCCCATCGGACATCTGCACGTTGCTCCTTTGATGGGGAAGGGGGAACAAAGGGTTACTCCTGTGAAAACAGCAGCCATTGTGAAAATGCAAATAGGTGGCCAAATTGCTCTCTTGGTGTGAACTTTCCGGCAGACGGGGACCACTTTTTATTTTTCTTTAAAGCTGCTAATATAGTGATTTTCTGGAGCTGGAGGATTGCGTGGAGGGGATGAAGCGAGGGGGGAAAGTGGGGGGGAGGGTTCCAAGGGGGAAAGGGACAGAGGCAAGCTGGGAAAGGGAAGAACAGCCGGAGAAGAAAAATGTTTTAAAAGGGAGAAAAGAGAAAGGGAGTAGGTAACGGGGATTTGTAAAAGTTTCAAAAAAGAAGAGAGTGAGAAGGCGAAGAGGAAGAAGAGCCGTCGGAAGTGGAGAGGAGAAGTAGCTTGCTGGCATTTTGCTGGGCGCCCTCTGTTCCCTCAGATCTCTCCCTCCGTGCCGCAAGCCGGGCTGGCTGCTGCTGGAAGGAAGCTGCCAGCCAGGCCTGTGCTTTCCGCAACCCTTGTAGTGGCTTGCCTTCTCTGAAGAAGCCCACGGGCAGCTGCTGGCTTCCCTGCCGAGCCCCACCCCCAGCCGCCACCGCTGCCACTGCCTTTCTCACCCTGCACCCTGCTCTGGCTGAGAGCAATCCGCCAAGCAAGCCAAATGGGTCACCCCAGTCTACATGCTGTAATAATAATAAAACACACACACACACCCTGAAACTAAAACTGGAAAGCTGTAGGTTTCCAAACTCTTTCAGCCAAGACGCTTGGAGGATTTTTGCTTGGAGGGTGGGAAAGGGGGACGGGATTATCGGCGTTATGTGACCTTCTCCAATTGGTGTTTGCAGAGGGAAAGGATTGCTGGAGAGAGAGGAGAGTGGGAGGAATGACAGGAAGGAGGGGCAGGAGGGGAGGGGAGAATTGATCCGAATCCTGGGAGTTTTTCATGGAAAAAGGGCGCATTGAAGGCGGGGCAGAATCCAGGTTAGCAGCAAGACAAGTTTCTGATAATGCGGAGGTAAGGCCGATTTTGTGCTCAAACCCAAAGCAGTCATGAATAATTAAAAATTAGCCGTGGGGCAACACAGCCTGGAAAGCTCAGCAAATCGCCATGAATAGTTGACCAATGTATACATAGTTACACATTTTACACATCTCACAGAAACAATGATAAATCTAACATTGCATTTAACCCTGTTGGTTGAATGGTATTCAGTTTATGTATGTAAAATGCCTCTTGTTGATGCAGGCATTCTAACACATTTACTTTATTATTTTTGAATTTCTCTTTTTTTAAAATGGATATACACACAAATTTTATGTCATCTGGGTTATGTTTCATATCTATAAAATGTTCTGTGAGTGGTGCCTCTAAGATTTGATTTTTTATCCTTGACACATGCTCCAAGATATGTTTCTTAATAGGGCATCAAGGATAAAAAATCATTTCTGTGAGATGTGTAAAATGAGCAACTATGTATACATTGCTTGTTATACAGTTTGGACTATGTTAGAGGATGAAGTGGTACTACTTGGGTGGAATTTTAAAAAAGATATCAGTAAAGAGTCACTACTCTGATGTAAGGGAGGAGTACAGGAAAACTCTGGTGAGATACAGACATAATTAAGAGAACAGCTGCAGTCAATTTGTGAGGAGATTTACGGTAACTGTGAATGTTGGATATCACATACCAGCGAAAAAGAGGCTTCGGCACAAAACAGCATTGTCTGCCTTGATAAATATAACTAATCTGCTGGGGTAAGTTAAAACTGTGTTAAGGTTAAATTACATAAACTGATGTATTCATGTATGTAATTTTTGTTTGAAATTTTTGGTTTAAAGCAACAGGAGCAAAGTCAAAAGCTCAAGATTTTCCTGGTCAAGATTTTCCTGTACGGCAGCAGCAGACTTCTGAGGAAGCTCAGGCGATTAGCGAAACAAGGATCAGATTCGTGAAATCTTTTAAACTTGCATAGATTGCTGCAACTTGTATAAATTGTTTTGCTGCATAACTGGAATCTTTTGTTGGAAACCACGTTTTTGAAACCACATAAAACCTTCTTATCCAGTGCATCAGTGGTACTTTTTGTGTGTTCCAGGTACCACTCCCTTTTTGTATTGAATACCACCTGGAGGTTGGCAACCTGAATGTATAGTCTTAGGGAGTATGCATTTGCTAGGGAGTAAGTCCTGTTATATTCTGCCTAGGAATGTTTCAGCTTGTTGCCCCGTGAGACATCCCATACAGTCTTGGATCCTTCTTTCCTAATCTCCCCACAGACCAAAGGGAGCAGAAGGAGACTTGATGCATTCCACCCCACTGACACAAATCATTACCCGGAAGGAAGAGCAGCCAAACCAAAGGCTTCATTGCGGGCTCCGGAAGAGGTCAAACCTGAGGAAAGAAAGTGGATTATCTCTCATTCACTTTGTTTCTTTATCACCTTGTTTTGTATCATTCACCAAATAGTAGGAGGAGGAAGGAACTGGGCCCATAGAAGGGGGCTAGATCTCAGTGGGTGGGCAACAACCTACCACTTGTTTTCTGTTTCCCCTTGCCACAAAGAACCAGAAATTCAGAACACACCTATCATCCAATCCAGAAATCTGGCCATTTGCACAACATTTCTGTTTAGAAAAAACCCTTTGCAAGCATACTGACCTGCCAGGAGGAGCTCAGGCTTTAACAAACATTTTATTTATTTGTTTATTTATTCATTTACCTCATTTATTCCCTGATGTCTTTACAACCATTATGTCTTTACAACCACCCTGCGAGGCAGGTTAGACTGAGAATGTACACCTGGCCCAAAGTCACCCAGCTAGGGTTTCCAGGTCCCCTCTGGCTACTGTTTGGGGGGGGGGGTAGGGCTGCCACATTCAGCAGATCTTGGGGTGGAGCATGGGGAGGACAGGGACATCAGTGAGGTACAATGCCATAGAGTCTGCCCTCCCAAGCATCCATTTTCTCCAGGGGAAATGATTTCTGTAATTTGGAGATGAGCTGTAACTCCAGGGGATTCCCCAGGTCCCACCTGGAGGTTGGCATCCTTACACAAGCAAGCTTCCAATGCAGAGCATGGATTTGAACCTGAGTCTCCTAGATCCCAGTCTGACACGCTAAACACTACATCACACTAGCTGACAGTGCACATATGGGTACATGAATGTCCTTCACCCCCGGGAAATAAAAACCCACCACCTTGAAGTCGGTAACATTTCCCCTCTCCTGCCCAAATTCCCCCTCCACAGGCTCTGCCCCCAAATCTCCAGAAATGCCTCTGCCCAGAGCTAGAAGCTCTAGTCCCATCCCCCTTTCCCCACTAAAAACAGCAACAACGAAAAGGGCAGGAGATCGTTTTTCATACACCATTTGGACCATTGAAACGTGAAGTTAAACCACTCACCAGCCCAGTGAGTCCAACTCGATCCTGCCTAGATCTCACTTGTGGTTCCTGCCTCCTTCTCCGCAGTCAAATGGGACTGCAACATGAGACACAGGGTGGACCCTCCAAGGATCTTTTGCGCCTTGCAGCCAGGCAAGGCCTTTTGGCCTATCCCCCCACGACAAGAGGGGTCTTCTGCTGTCCCACCTGCTGGGTCTTCCTTGGCCTCCCTTGCTGTCACCTGGCGGGTGCAAAGACACCTGGTGCTAGGCAGGCCAACCAGCGGTACTGGAAGGGTGCCTCCTCCCCTTTGAATAGACCTTGCAGATCCCGTCACTACCCTCCCCTAAGCAGAACTGGATTTGCATGTGGGGTGAAAACGACTCTCTGTGCAATTCAGTGACTTGCTGCAAATACATTGTTGATTTTAAATAGCAGATGCCCTGGGGAGCCTTAAACTTGGTGGGGGTAGGGCTGAGGGTAAGATATGTGGTTTTCTGAGTAGAGGGTGGCATACCAGCATTTTAAGACTCACTGCCTCTGGTTGGTAAAGAACAGGAAATTGTTCTTTATAACCAAGACCACACTCCTAGATACTGTGTTTTGAGTATAGGGGGTGAGGATGGAGTTGGTTATAAAGGTCAAAAATGCATGGTCGCTTTATTCCCTGTTTCAGCCAGGATTCAGCCCGGATCGAACACACGTTCGGCGAAAACGCATGCGGTCGATCCTGGCTGCATCCTGGCTGAAACAGGGAATAAAGGAGGCTAAAGCGACATGCGTTTTCGCCCAAAAAACCCATCTGGCTCTTTAAAAAAAACTACTTGAGGCTAAAAAAATAAGCTTAATTGGAGGAACTTCATTTCATTTGCATAGATTTTGATCAAGATTTATTTCCCACCCTGGGGTGGCTAACAACCAAAAATAATACAACCAGTTAATCTAACATACTATAATATATATAACTATAATTTAAAACCTTATTAATTTTTAAATTCCAGTTGATCCCTTAACATTAATAACAATGACAGGGATAACCAGTTGCGGGTGGGGGGAGGAGGAGGAGAGAAAGGGAAGGGAAGGCAGAACCAAAACATATTGAAAACAACTGTGGAAATGGAAATAAGGGTAGGGGTGGGGAGGCCAGCTAACATGGATTAAACTCTGCTTTGGATCTGTCCAGTTATTTATAAATAGCAACAAGTATCAAGCATTAATTCTTATGTAATCATCCACAGGAATCATGTTTTCAATATCCATTTAACATTTGGAAATTCTTAAAATTCAATAAATTAATTATAAATCTTATAACTTTTAAAATTCTTAAAAGCATTAATAAAATCCAAAAAAAAGTATTTAAAAATATATTTAAAAATGTATTTATAAGAGTGTTTAGAAATGTATTTTAAAATGTATTTAAAAATGTATCTAAAATAATTACAACTAAATAAGTTTATACAGAATACTTACCACAGTAGATTTTAGCATTCACACCTGGTAAAGACTATTTAAAGTCAGGTGAATGGCACTAACAAAAAAGAAAAAAGGTGACTATGGGTCATCCTCATGAACAGCAAATCTGCAGTCAGGTAGGATATATATCACTTTGATTTATTATATTAAATGCACAGGGGTGGGTTTCAGAGAAAATTGTATTTCATTGATATGTAATTGTAATGTTGTTAATATTTTAGAGATATTATTGCACAGTCTGAGGAAGCATATTGCACTTTTATGCGAAACAAGGAGATATAACCGGGAACTTGTCATCATTTACGTGCCATATATATCATAACAACAAAAGCGCATAGCCATAGAAGCTAGCGTTTAAAATCGGCTCAACCAGCAGTAAAGGCGATAGAATCATCGGATTGGTCTACGCGGGATCAGCTGACCGCGATTGAGAACACTTTGAATTCGCATTGCCTGATTTGTGGCGAAGTATAACACATCTTAAGGACTTTATGGACCTTGCTGCTGGTCGTAAGAAATATTCCCCCTGGGGGTATTATAACTTGGAATAATTGTATTACAAAGAAAAAAACTGTGTAAATGCATACAAGCCTAATTGACATTGATTTCAGGCTGTTTGTAGTTTAGAACTTAGTTATATAGTGTTAAGCATATACAGTGTGCATATTGCAGTAACATATTAGTAAAAGTGCATATGTTAAAGAAAATTAGTGGCTGTGTACTGAGATCATTTCCTTAGGGATTCACTAACCTTATATCAGTACACCTCCAGTTTATAGTATTTACAAATGGCCACTTGGGTAGATACTTTTGCTTATAATGATAATGACAAAAATAGAATTCTGGAAAAAGTACCCCCCCTTAGGGGAGTAGACTTGCCTACAAGTGAAGGTTTTGATAAGCTTTATAATTTGGCAAAACGGGAAACTCGCAATGAGTTACATGCATCCACCCTTAAGGAGTACATTAAAGAGAACATGATTCCTCGTGGTTTGAGGATTAATAAAGCACCCACCCTTTTTAGGGAAAATAATGACTTTAAAAAGAAATGGGTCACAATTCTGAATAAGTGCTCACTGGACCTTATGATCCTTATAATAGAACAGGCAAATGAAGAAATATCTCTATTGAAGGAGGATATAAAAAAGCAGCTGGAGAAGGTTAAGGATGATTTGGATATTTCCACGTTTGATAATAAATTGAAACAATTTGAAGAGGAGCTAAAAAACTATAAGAAAAATATTAGAAGCAATAAGATCAATAAGTTAACTAGAGACTCCACCGACTATAAAAACAATCAGGTCTACCCATGGTTAAATAACACCAAAGAGAATACGTCTCAGTTCCAAAATAGGCGCAGACCTCAATACAGAACGGAGCAATCTTCCCGCTCGGAAAGCGATTCGTCGAGTCTATCCAGTAGAACTTCTTATCGCGAGTACGAGCTGAGACCACGTAATCAAGGAGGAAGAGGTAATATGCAGTATTTTCCCCAACGCCGCGCACGGCGGAACCAATTCAATTAGTAATTAACCTCTCTGACAAACATCTCACTAGAGATGAAATGCGTGTGCTTAATTTAGGGCTAGGCTTTGTGCCGAAGCCAAAATACTCATCGTTCCAAACAAGGGTGGAGATATTTAAATTAATAAGACTTATAAAATTAAAAGAATATTTTGGAACCACATCATTTGAACAAGATATATCCACTTTTCGTGTTAAATCCACATTCATTCCTCCCAATCAAAGTCATTGCATTTCCACTTTTCAAACAGTAATATTAAGGGAAATTGAAAAGGCAGAAAAAAGACATAGAGATTGGTCACAAGCAAATTTTTCTTCACGAGATTGGGAAGCTGTCCATAATTTAAGTAATGACCCCAATATAGTCATTAAAAAAGCAGATAAAGGAGGAGCTACGGTTATTTTGAATAGAAGTACTTATTTGGAGGAGGTACAACGTCTACTTAGTGATATAGAGTCTTATAAAAAGTTAGCGGGAGATCCCACTGCAGAAACCATGCGGGTTATCCGCATGGTTGTACACGGGGCATTAGCCCAGGATTACATTTCCAAACGGCTTGCGGATTATTTAATTAATTCATATCCCCGCACTCCAGTATTTTACTGTCTACCAAAAATACATAAAAATATATACCCTCCTCCAGGACGCCCCATTGTATCTGGAACAGCATCAGTATTAGATCCAATAGCTCAATATTTAGAAAGCATTTTACACCCCTTTTCTATTAGAACTCAATCTTACATACAAGACACCAAACAATTCATTCAAAAGGTAGAAGGAATTTTAGTTCCTGAGGGATACATGTTAGCATCTATAGATGTAAATGCATTATACACTAGCATTCCTTTGGAAGAGGTACGCTCAATCATTGCAGAATTGTTATGCAGCAGAGATATTGATGTACCACCCACTCACTTCTTATTGGAACTTTTGGATTTGGTTTTTGATAGAAATTACTTTAGATTTGATCAACATTATTATTTACAGACTAGGGGAGTTTCAATGGGCTCAGCATGTGCCCCTTCTATAGCTAACATATTTATGATTTTTTTTGAAAAACAGTTTATTTACAGCAATCCCATATACATACAACATGTTCATACATTCATTAGGTTTATTGATGACATTTTTATTATTATACGTAATCAAGACACATATACACAATTCATACAAAACATTAACAATAGTCATAATAACATTAAATTTACAGGCAATATTTCACCCACTATGATCCCATTTTTGGACACAGAAGTGTTTATTAATACAGAAGGTAAAATAGCTGTACGTGCCTACAGGAAAAACACTGATAAGAATGCACTTTTGAATTATGGCTCTTTCCATCCTTCTCACCTAAAAAATAGCCTTCCATACAGCCAATTTATCCGCCTCAAAAGAAATTCATCAAGAGAGCAAGATTTTATAACAGCTGCTAAAGAATTGAAGGGATCATTGATGATTAGGGGATATCCTGAACAAATTGTAGAAAGAGCATTTCACAGGGCCAAAGTGACAAATCGGAAACAGCTTTTACAAGATAATAAAATCAATGAGAATAAATCAATATCTTTTTCCTTAACATATACACATTTAGCTCCAGCAATAAAAGCTATAATATATAAAAATTGGCACATAATCAGTGACATCTCTGGATGTAATTTTCTACCCAAAATAGGTTTAAAAAAAACTTCAGCAATTAAGGATCATCTTATACAGTCTGACTTTAGCATAAAAGAGCATGTTCAACCAATTATTAAGGGTCATTTTTCATGTGGACATTGTGTCCAATGCCATTTATCATTACCTGTGAAAGAATTTGTTTGCCAACAGACAGGCTTCAGATTTGTGCTCAAATCCTTTACAAACTGTAATTCAAAGGGGATAATTTACATCATTAAATGTGCCTGTAATTTAATTTACATTGGCAAAACCCTTAGGGCATTAAAATATAGAATAGGGGAGCACAGGTCCAGAATTCGGAACAAGGTATTAGAGGCCCCCATGATCCCCCATTTTATAGAAAAAGGACATAGAGATACAGATTTACAATTTTTTGCCATTTGGCAAATACAGAAAGGCCCCTATATTAATGCTGAAAGAATTTTATGTCAGCAAGAGGCACGGTTCATTCATTTATTTCAATCAATCCATCCCCAAGGATTAAACTCTGCTTTGGATCTGTCCAGTTATTTATAAATAGCAACAAGTATCAAGCATTAATTCTTATGTAATCATCCACAGGAATCATGTTTTCAATATCCATTTAACATTTGGAAATTCTTAAAATTCAATAAATTAATTATAAATCTTATAACTTTTAAAATTCTTAAAAGCATTAATAAAATCCAAAAAAAAGTATTTAAAAATATATTTAAAAATGTATTTATAAGAGTGTTTAGAAATGTATTTTAAAATGTATTTAAAAATGTATCTAAAATAATTACAACTAAATAAGTTTATACAGAATACTTACCACAGTAGATTTTAGCATTCACACCTGGTAAAGACTATTTAAAGTCAGGTGAATGGCACTAACAAAAAAGAAAAAAGGTGACTATGGGTCATCCTCATGAACAGCAAATCTGCAGTCAGGTAGGATATATATCACTTTGATTTATTATATTAAATGCACAGGGGTGGGTTTCAGAGAAAATTGTATTTCATTGATATGTAATTGTAATGTTGTTAATATTTTAGAGATATTATTGCACAGTCTGAGGAAGCATATTGCACTTTTATGCGAAACAAGGAGATATAACCGGGAACTTGTCATCATTTACGTGCCATATATATCATAACAACAAAAGCGCATAGCCATAGAAGCTAGCGTTTAAAATCGGCTCAACCAGCAGTAAAGGCGATAGAATCATCGGATTGGTCTACGCGGGATCAGCTGACCGCGATTGAGAACACTTTGAATTCGCATTGCCTGATTTGTGGCGAAGTATAACACATCTTAAGGACTTTATGGACCTTGCTGCTGGTCGTAAGAAATATTCCCCCTGGGGGTATTATAACTTGGAATAATTGTATTACAAAGAAAAAAACTGTGTAAATGCATACAAGCCTAATTGACATTGATTTCAGGCTGTTTGTAGTTTAGAACTTAGTTATATAGTGTTAAGCATATACAGTGTGCATATTGCAGTAACATATTAGTAAAAGTGCATATGTTAAAGAAAATTAGTGGCTGTGTACTGAGATCATTTCCTTAGGGATTCACTAACTGCCAGGTAGTAGCAGGAGATCTCCTGCTAATTCAACTGATCTCCAGCTGATAGAGATCAGATCACCTGGAGAAAAATGGCCACTTTGGCGATTGAACTCTATGGCACTGAAGTCCCTCCCCTCCCCAAACCCCGCCCTCTTCAGGCTCCGCCCCCAAAATCTTCCGCCGGTTGCGAAGAGGGACCTGGCAACCGTAAACATTAGCATCTCTTCCAAAGGCTTTTTCTTTCTTTCTTTCTTTCTTTCTTTCTTTCTTTCTTTCTTTCTTTCTTTCTTTCTTTCTTTCTTTCTTTCTTTCTTTCTTTCTTTCTTTCTTTCTTGCACATTTGCTCAGTTCAGACATTAAGTCAATCCCTGGTTTAAGGAATGGTCTGAATGCAAGCCATTTAGGGTTGCCAACCTCCAGGTGGCACCTGGAGATCTCCCACTAATACAGTTGATCTCCAGACAACATCAATTAATTCCTCTGGAGAAAATGGCTGCTTTGGAGGGTGGACTTTACGGCATTATACCCCACTGAGGTACAACCCAATCCAGGCTCCACCCCCAAAATCTTCAAGAATTTCCCTACCCAGGGCTGGCAACCCAGGAGACACTCCACCAATTTGCGAGTTACACAGAAGGAGATATACTGAGAAGGAAATTCACATGGACTGATGTTAAGGACATCAAAGCCAGATCTGAAGCCAGGATCTCTTTATGAAGCAAAGTTAGTCTTCGGTTCTTGTAGGCTATTCGGGCTGTGTGACCGTGGTCTTGGTATTTTCTCTCCTGACGTTTCGCCAGCAGCTGTGGCAGGCAACTTCAGAGGAGTAACACTGAAGGACAGTGTCTCTCAGTGTCAAGTGTGTTGGAAGAGTAATATATATAGTCAGAAGGGGGTTGGGTTTGCGCTGAATTATTGTCCTGCAAAGTATCAAAGGTAATGTGCTAATCATTGTCCCGTAAGTATCAAGATAATGTGCTAATGAGGGCGGGCTATGTTAATGTGAAACCATTGTATCCTGAAGTGAAGTGAAAGTTAGTCTTAATTATGGTTTCATGTGATGTCTCAGTGCAGAAATCCTGGCTTGTTTGCTGGCAATGCCATCTCGAGTTACAGAAAGACGATAGAGTCGAATTTATCATGACAAAGAAGGATTTGAGTGTTGCTCTGTGAGCCCAACCTGGATTTCACAAACTAACCATCTTTAAAATAAATGTCATGTCTGAACCAAGCCTTTATGTCATGGACTGGCTATCCATTTCCAAATTCTCGATAGAAATAAAAGATTATGCTCAATCCACTTATATCAGTGGGCTGCCCCTTTTCTATGGGCCCTGCTTCTTGCCTTTAATGTCACACAAGCTGCATTCAGGCCTCACAATACAATATTTGTTTTGCTTTGTATTTTCTTCATTACTACCCTGCCTTTCTCCTCAAACCCACTCCCATCGTTGCCTGTCCTCCATTTTAACATCTCCACAACTATGGGAGGAAAAAAATGTGTGGTTGGGCCATGGTCACCCAGCGAGTTTCCATATCAGAATGGGGAACTGGAATTTGGGTCTCTCTGATCCTAGTCGGACACGCTAACCACTACAACACTGTTTTTGTCAACTGATACTCAAAAACCATAAAAACGGCCAGTATATAAACCATGGTTGGACCCAGCTCCAGTTGGCTGTGATCGCTGCATGTAGATGCTCCACCAAGCCAGAATACATCAGCTGATACCAAACAGAGATTTCAGGCTGAGTCTGGAGCTGATTTGTGAACTTCAATTTGGAGTCATTTTGAATTGTTGCGGTTTGAGCATACCTTGGAGATATTGCGAGTTCGGTTCCATACTACCCCAATAAAGTTAATATTGCCAGAAAGCGAATCACACAATTTTTGTCTTGTTTTTGGTTTTTCATTGCATATAAAAGTTATGTTTCCACTCTAATGTGGTCTATTAAGTATGCAATAAGGATTATGTCTAAAAAAATGTAGGGTAAAGATAAAGGTAACACTAGTCCCCCTGTGCAAGCACCGGGTCATTTCTGACCCATGGGGTGACGTCACATCCCACTGTTTACTAGGAAGACTATGTTTACGGGGTGGTTTGCCAGTACCTTCCCCAGTCATCTTCCCTTTACCCCCAGCAAGCTGGGTACTCATTTTGCCAACCTCGGGAGAATGGAAGGCTGAGTCAACCTTGAACCGGCTACCTGAAACTGACTCCCGTCGGGATCAAACTCAGGTCGTGAGCAGAGCTTGGACTGCAGTACTGCAGCTTACCACTCTGTGCCACGGAGCTCTTAAAAAATGTACTGTAATATTAATGAAAAAGTTTGAAATATCTCAAGAATTACCAAAATGTAACACAGAGACACAAAGTGAGACAAATGTTGATAGACTTGCTCAAAAATGCAACATCTGTGAAACGCAATAAAACAAGGTTCAAATGCAGGACTAGTTTAAATGCAGGACTAGTATTTTTTTTCACAAACATGCCATCAAAAATAAAAGAAGAAGAGGGGGTTGTCTTACAGTCCCATACAAGTTATAGTTATGTCCAAAAATATATTTGTGTGTGTGTAGCATTTTTAAAGGGCTCATCTTACATTCAGGGTCATCTACCTTTTGAGTAAAGAAGGTAAATTTCTGTGTGTTGGGCTGGAATTAAAGGGTTGAAGTAGACAGTAGCAGTTACCTTTCTTTAAATATTCCCCTATCTTAATCCCAGAGAAGAAGAGGATCCCATTGTGAACACACATGAAGCTGCCTTATTCTGAAATCAGACTCTTGGTCCATCAGAGTCAGTATTGTCTACTCAGACCAGCAGCAGCTCTCCAGGGTCTCAGGCAGAAGTCTTTCACATCACCTACTTGCCTGGTTCCTTTAACTCAGTGGTTCCCAACCTTTTTTTGACCAGGGACCACTAAGACTTTTTTGTTCAGTGCAGGGACCCCAAGGTTCAAAATAAAAATTCCGAGAATTTGAAAATAAACTTTAATCATTACTGTTAGTTAAACATTAAACTCAGAATAATATTTGAATATATATATTTTTATAATAGAGAACTTTTAATTGAAAATATTAATTTATTATGGGTTTATAACTTTCTTTCGCGGACCTTAATTTAGTTCTCGCGGACCACTGGGGGTCCATGGACCCCCGGTTGGGAACCAGTGCTTTAACTGGAGATGCTGGGGATTGAACCTGGGACCTTCTGAATGCCAAGCAGATGCTCTACCACTGAGCCACAGCCCCTCCCCATGTGATTGGAATAGCAAATCTGATATGCTCATCAAGAATACAAGGGCTTCCCTCACTTTACCACCTCTCTGAACTCACCTAGTTTCAGGCCATGTTGGTCTGTAGTAGAAAAGCACAATTCAAGTCCAGTACCACCTTCAAGACTGACAAGATTTCCAGGGTTTGAGCTTTAGAGAGTCAAAACTCCCTTCGTCTTGTTCTTCTCACCGTATCGCTGATCACACAAGTGGACCCCCAAACCACTTGCTTCATCACATCAATTTGTCTGTCTGTCATCTTGATTTTATCCAGACATGCATGACATCCCAGAGCAGCAAACATGCTTCTTGAGTCATTGAATCGTGCAACAACCCATTGAGGTAGGTTAGGTTGAGAGAGGGCAGCTGGCCTCTATGGCTAACGATACACAAGGGTTTCCAGCTCCGGCCTGGGAAATATCTGGAGATTTTGTGGGTGGAGCCTGAGGAGGGAGGGGTTTGGGAAGGAGCGGGACTACAGCGGGGTATAATGCCATATCGTTCACCTTTCAAAGCACCCATTTTCTCCAGGGACACTGATCTCTGTCACCTGGAGTGCTAGGAATTTCATAGTATACATTTCTCAGGCTCATCAAAGCTGGTTCGGGAGATGCTATTTGCCCAATTTGGGAACTTCAGATTGGGTGTCAATGGGCTACACGTAAGATTCCCCTGTGGATCAAATAGCAGCTCCCAAGGGAAGTTTCCTGTTGGGGAAGTGTGCCTGGAGGGGAAGGCTTAAGCTCTCTCTCCCTATTCTTCCTGGCCCCTGATCCAAATTGGTCCCCATTCATCAGAGGACCTAAGTTTCAACTAGGAATTCCCCTCACATAATTATTCGATGAGATCCTGTCCAAATTGAGGAAACCCTGACTGAATCATGTGGCTAGGCACTAAATATAGATCTGAACCTTGGTCTCCCATCCGAGTCCAATGCTCTAATCACTATACCTTATTGGCTGCCTGCCACTGTCATATTTAGTTTGGCCTAACACAAAACATGTAGCAATCCTATCCTACATGCGGGTCACAGAGGCCAAAGCCACACTGCGTTATAAAATTAGTCCTAGATGCAAAATGGAAGGCCTTCTGAAGGAGGGAATCAGCCATTCCTTCTCCTAGCTGTGCGGTTTGAGGTGGTTGCTTGTGAGACTCAAGAGTTAACCGTACCTGTGGCAATAACACATTGCACTGTTGCATGCAAACCTTCCTCAGCGAGCTCTCTGCAAGT
This sequence comes from Euleptes europaea, assembly GCF_029931775.1. Classification (NCBI taxonomy): domain Eukaryota; kingdom Metazoa; phylum Chordata; class Lepidosauria; order Squamata; family Sphaerodactylidae; genus Euleptes; species Euleptes europaea. The sequence continues at coordinate 15,293,194 of NC_079314.1, forward strand.
CCCCCAGGCGGTGCAAACAAGAGAAACAGAATGTCAAGGCCCTGTATCTATCACAGGAACTTCCCCTTTGCCACACTGAGTGAGCAGCATAACATGCAAGCGCCATCTGTTTCTGATCCTTCAAGGTTGGTTGGGTCTCTCTGGTTCTGGTGGAGGTCCAAGAAGTTGTGTATCTCATCTGACTCATTCTCCTGTCCCCACCCAAGAGGACCTGGTGCAGTTTTATGTATTATGAGGATAGCTCATAGATCAGCAATAAAACACATAGAAGCAGAAGAAGCAGCAGAAGAAGAAGAGTTGGTTTTTATATGCCGACTTTCTCTATCACTTAAGGGAGACTCAAACCGGCTTACAATTGCCTTCCCTTCCCCTTCCCACAACAGACACCCTGTGAGGTAGGTGGGGCTGCAAGAACTGTAACTAGACCAAGGTCACCCAGCTGGCTTCGTGTGTTGGAGTGGGGAAACAAATCCAGTTCACCAGATTAGCCTCCGCCACTCATGTGGAGGAGTGGGGAATCAAACCCCATTCTCCTGATCAGAGTCCACCGCTCCAAACCACCACTCTTAACCACTACACCACGCTGACTCTCTTTTGACACATGAGCCATTCTATACATTCCTTTTGGTGTTGAAAGGCTGTTGTTTTGTTTCTAAAGATGGAGGTTTTCCCTAACACCAAATATCCCCAGATTCTGTATATTCTGGAACCCTGGGTAGAGGGAAAGGAAAAGCCCGGCTCGGTCTTGATGAGAAGGTTGCAACCAATCCTGCAAGACTGTGCATAGGAATGGCTACACTCGATCTTCCTTATGATTCAGGTACTTTTGCATGGAACATAGGAACATAAGAAAAACCCTGCTGGATCAGACCAAGTCCATCAAGTCCCGCAGTCTGTTCACACGGTGGCCAACCAAATGCCTCTAGTCTAGGAAGCCCACAAACAAGACAACTGCAGCAGCTTTATCCTGCCTGTGTTCAACAGCACCTAATCTAATAGGCATGCATCTCTGATTCTGGAGAGAATAAGTATGCATTATTACTTATATCCATTTTGACTAGTAGCCGTGAATAGCCCTCTCCTCCATGAATATGTCCACTCCCCTCTTGAAGCCTTCCAAGTTGTCTAAAAAACAGATGTCTAAAAATGCCCAGTTCTTCCCCCATGGCAGCTGGAATTTAAAAAGAACCAGGGGATTCTCAGCAACCCATCAGACGATCTGCTTGCTATCTTGAAAACTCAAATGTCCTGCTCTGTGCCTTGATCAGAACCTTGCAGAACCTTCCTATCTTTCTCCCCCCATGTTTTAGTTGGTTAGTCGGTTTGTTTTGTTGCGATCATGCCCCTCATGAGAACTGGGAAGCCAGAAGGACGTATCTGCAATGCCGAGTGTTTCCTGACTGGGTGGCAATGAAGCAGTTCTAAAACCGAGAGGGTCTTATTACTGCTGATTCTAACACCCTACAGAATTGGGAGCGGAAAAGCCAATCCACCCAGAGTGCCAGGGAGGGCTCACCTTACCTGTGAATGCTGATGTCCTGAGATAGTCTGAAGTACTGCTCACAGTTTAGAAATGAAACTATTGAAGTTGCCACTTTGAGAAAATAAAATGATAAGCCAGCAGAAGTGCAGACTTTTCCCCCTTTTCAGTTTCACTATCTGTTTTTTTTTTTTGGGGGGGGGGTTGTAGTAACTGGCATCAAGGATATATTTGTTTAATCAAGTTTCTCTTTTTTGGATTGCCTTTATGTCGTCGGCCAATCTATTACATGTGTCAGGATTTCAGCAGAAGAGCAAAACTCTGGGCCAGTTACCTCCTTAAAGACCAACAAGATTTCCAGGGTATCAGCTTCAAGAGTCAAGGCTCCCTTCCTCAAATTTTCAGCAAATGCTTTAATGAGATGCTAGCACAAGGTTGTCATGCCAGGGGGTTGTGGCAAACAGAAGCTGTGTATTGCAGAGTCCAATGAGAGTATGGTTACCAACCTCCAGGAGAAGCTTGGAGATCTTCCGGAATTACAACAGATCTTCAGATGACAGAGATCAGATCCCCTGGAGAAAATGGCTGCTTTGGAGGATGGGTTGTATGGCATTATGCTCCACTGAGATGCCTCCTCTCCATAAAACCCACGCTCTCCAGGCTTTGCCCCCATATCTCCAGGAATTTATCAAACCAGAATTGGCAACCCTAAATAAGAGGGGCGCATTGTCCTCCCCTGGCATGAGACCTGGCTGAAACAAGCGGTTTGTGGATGGGGAGGAAACAGGCATAGAGGAAGTTCGGATTGAACCTCCCGCCCCCCAATCAACAAGTGTCCTTTTGGTTCTGTGGTTGTGTTGGTGGTTGAGAGGTAAAATTCTCACCTGCCATCGTCAGAAGCAGAAAACCCTGAAAACCCTGAACCAGGAGGCAACATCCAGGGAAGGCCTGGATTAGGGTTGCCAACCTCCAGGGAGTAGCTGGAGATCTCCTGCTGTTGCAACTGATCTCCAGCTGATACAGATCAGTTCACTTGGAGAAAATGGCTGCTTTGGCAATTGGACTCTATGGCATTGAAGACCCTCCCCTCCCCAAACCTGCCCTCCTCAGGCTCCGTCCCAAAATCCTCCCACCGATTGCAAAGAGGGACCTGGCAACCCTAGCCTAGATATAGACCCTTCATAGTAACCATGTGTGAGACAGGATGCTGGACGAGATGGACCACTGGTCTGATCCAGCAGGGCTGTCCTTATGTTCTTATGTTCCTTGGTGCTGTAAATCCTACCATTGTCCCCCAACCACATTTATCACTTGCTTTCTCCCATCTTTAGGTGTCATACATGGATGCTCACAGCAACCCTGTGAGGTAGGTTGAACCGAGAAACGGTGTCTGCTTTCACACATGCCAAATCATCCACTTTCCATCCACTTTCAATGCACCTTACAGCTGGATTTTACTGTGCAAAACAGCAAAATCCACTTGCAGACGATCGTTAAGGTGCATTGAAAGTGGATTGAAAATGCATTATTCAGGATGTATGAAAGTATGTCAAGATTGGCCCCACTAAGTGAGAGTCATAACTGTTGGGAGATTTGAACCCAGGTTTCTTCCATCTGGGTCTGAAAAACTAACCACCATATGATGGTGCCCCTCCCCATTGGCCCTTTGCAGTGATAGAGACAGAGATGGATTCGAATCCAGTAGCACCTTAGGGACCAACAAGATTTTGGGTGTATCCGCTTTCAGGAGTCAAACCTCCCTTTGTCAGTTGCAATGGAGATCTCTGAGTCCTTATATCTCAGCTGGATGCCTGACATTAAAAAAACCACAACACTCAAAAACCAGTGGGAGAACATTTTAACCTTCCAGGTCATTCCCTTGCTTACGTGAGAGCAGCGTTCCTCAACTACCGAAGCTTCCAAGGGGTGATTACAATGTGAGATTGCTGAACTTGAGTACATTCACAAGTTCAGAACAATGGACCTTCCAGGGCTGAAAAGGGACATCGGATTCTTATCTCACTACAGATGCTGATTTAATACTCCCAAGCATTTCTCCTCTACTCTAATCTACCTGATTACAAGGTGCACTGTACCTCTGCATCCTGAGTTCCTTCTTTGCAACACCCCTCCCACCTTCTGACTGGGATATAAAGGCTCAGAGATTAACATTCCCACTCGTATCTGATGAAGGGAGCTTTGACTCTCAAAAGCTTATACCTGAGTCTAGCTCTTCTCTTGCTTATCAGCATCGCTGACCTCTGAAACAAGGGACAGAGTTGTATTCAACTAGGCTGACTCTGGCTTTCCAGAGGAATCCCCAAACCTGGAGGAGCCTTGGCAGATTTGCACCCCTTCCTCTGAGCAAGGCAAAGTCAGGGGCAGCTATGGGCCAACCCATTAGGTCCCTTCGGGGCTTGCCTAACCAGCATGATTCAAGTCCATGCCTCCATCTAGTGGTTGCCAGAGTTATAGTGAAGTGGGCTTCACTATCGCAGATTCAGCATTTCTTTTATGCTTAAGAAACTTGCAAAGATTCAGCCCAGGATTCAGCCCAGGATTCTCTAACATAATATGGCAGGACGCTATCTGCCAAAACTGGATCCACCCCTGGAATAATCTTTCTCTAATGCGATAGGTAGAGCTACAGTAAAATGATTGACATCTTTTTTAAAAGGATTTATTTTTAAACACAAAACATACAAACATGAACCTATAAACATAATCAATCAGATTATTACATTATATAGGTATCTTACTGTAAAATTACATTTCAATTATTAACATCTTTGAGTTACACTTCTCTATGCGCTCAATATATTTTTCATATCTGATAATATATTTATTCTTAAACCTGTATTACCTAATTTTTATATTCTATTTCTATTCTTAATTTTAGCTATATAATATAAAAATACATTCCATTTTTTCATAAAATGATCCATTATGTATAAAATATGTTAGTTTTGCCATAGTTGCATATTCTGTTAGTTTGTTCATCTATTCAGCCAGCTCTGGATATATCTCTGCTTTCTGCGTTGCTGCCTATATCACTCTTGCTGCCGGATTGACATCTTTTCTAGTTTTATTTTACTTAGGTAAAACAGTGCCTTCCTCTCTCTGAAACCTTCTTGAATTATTTACAGGGCAATCCTAGACAGATTTACACCCTTCTATGCCCATGGAAGTCAATGGTCTTAGAAAAGCATAATGCTGCATGCAATCGTACTGTCCAACCACATTCGAGACAGTGTTTCCCAGAATCTGGGTCCCAACGTAAAAGGCGGTCACAGAGACTGTGAAAGTGGGCCTCAGACTTGACCAATTTAATTGATTTCTGCATGTTCTTTTTAAAATTGGGTCCACACACCATGAACATTGGGAATGGTGGGTCACCATACCAAATAGGCTGGGAACCACTGCTCTAGGGAATTTTTAAATTGTTGCTCCCTAGAACATCCCCATTATGAGTGCTACCATTTTGGGGTGGCTGTGTTAATTGGCTACATATACCAGACCAGGTATATTTGGACTGCTGGGCTGGACTGAGAGCCAGTGTGGTGTAGTAGTTAGGAGTGGTGGACACTCATCTGGAGAACTGGGTTTGATTCCCCCCTCCTCCACATGAGCGGCGGACTCTAATCTGGTAAACTTGGTTGGTTTCCCCACTCCTACACATGAAACCAGCTGGGTGACCCTGGGCTAGTCACAGTTCTCTCTGAACTCTCTCAGATGCACCCACCTCACAAGGTGTCTGTTGTGGGGAAAGGAAGGGAAGGCGATTGTAGGCTGGTTTGATTCTGCTTAAAAGGTAGAGAAAGTGGGCATATAAAAACCAACTCTTCTTCTTACCATACCAAAACATCCGGGAACCATTGCTCTAGGGAAGGTTAAAGTTCTTGCTTTTGCCATCTTGGGATGTGTGTGTATCTTATTGGGCATATATACCCATGTGCTGTTCTTTGAGGCAGTCTTTGCAGAACATAGCAGAAGAACCCACTCTGTAGAGGGAGGAAATAATTTCCCCTAGTGATTTGAATAAGAACTATTTCTCAACAGTTGTTCCCCATCAAATAGTTAGTATTTTGTCAACTCACAGGAACAATTGTGAATATCTGGCTGAGCTGTAGGAATAATTTATGAAAAAGAAGTTCTCTTTAATGAATGAATAATTATTTTTTGAAAAGAGTGTCAACAAGAAGTAACATTTGAAACGAGAATGGGATACGAGGCCAAAGAATCAAAAATGACGAGGAAAAGGTTGAAATCTCGCCTGCTTCTCTACTGCTTCTCTATCCCCTTTGGCACGTCCTCTGCCTTATTTGAAGGAGCTCTTTCTGAAGCCGGTCAGCGAGCTGGAACACTTCAGATCTTAAGTCTTTGCAGCTATGGAGAATCTGGTTTCCTGAAGAAAAAATGGGGATGCTCAGAGCCAAATGACACGTTGTATGGGGGTGCCATAATCAAGCTTTCCGAGGTGTACTTTAGGTTTATAAAGCATTTGGATTGGGGCCCAATCGTAATGTCCTTAGGCTCCTATTACAAAATAGCATGGTATAATATGAATCTGTGTCCTTCCCCCTCTTCCCAACACACACACACAAACACGCACAGCGATTAATAAAAAATTAAAGGTGACATATTTTAACTAGGAAAATACTTCACAGGAGTAGGCTTGCCAACCTCCCGGTGGGGCTTGGAGACCTCCCAGAATCCCAACTGATCTCCAGGCAACAGAGATCTGCTCCCTTGTAGAAAATAGCTACTTGGGAGGGTAGACTGTATGGCATTATACCCAGCTGAGATCCCTCTCCTCCCCAAACCCCACCCTCCCACGGCTCCACCTCCAATTCCAGGAATGAGCCCATATGGAGCTGGCAACCCTATGACCCTGAGTTATTCTGCATCTAATTTTCTCACTCAGTTCCATATCAGGTTGCCAACTCTAGGTTGGGAAATAACTGGAGATTTTGGGGGTGGGACATGAGGAAGATGATGTTTGGGTATAATGCCATAGAGTCCATCTTCCAAAGCGGCCATTTTCTCTGTTGTCTAGAGATCCATTGTAACAGCGGGAAATCTCCAGTCACCACCCAGAGATTAATTCCATATGCAGTGGTACACTTACCACCCTGTGCTGTGTCTTGGGGTCCAGAGGCAGCAGGAGCTGATGTGTCCTGGATGTGAGCTACGAACAAAGAAAGACACCTTTCAATCATTTCATTCTTCTCAATAGAACTCAGAATGAAAACCATGTAATCAGAGATGGACTATTTAAAATTTGGGAATCTTGTTCAAAGAAGAGTTACCCCCCCCCCATATCACCCTTAATGTCTCCTATAGAGGCATATTATGACAAATATGTGAGAAAAAACCATGATTATATAACATGGAGAAATGATAAATTTTCAAGAAGAAACTAAATTATGACAAACAATAAAGGCCAAAGGCAAAAATATACAATGGTTATTAAATTTACAACTTGTTTCAAGATTTTTAAAAGATTCAAACAGTGGGAGGAGCAAAAAAAAAGGAACTGAACGGATTCGAAAGGATTATAATGAAACAAAAGGATCATTTATTAGGATGAATCTATAAACTGTTCCTTCAATATGATACAGAAACAGGATAAGCCAAGACATGCATGGATGGATGCAGCATTTTGAGGAAGAAATACCCTTCCAACATTGGGAATCCTTATGGACTAAAAAAAATTAAATTCACAGCTAGCCAATCCCTAAGAGAAAACTGGTATAAGAGGTTCTACCAGTGGTACATTGCTCCAAAGGACATTGAGAAGATGGACAAGAATTATAAAGGGAAATGCTGGAAAGGAAAAAATATAGACAGACAGTACCTTTTACCATATGTGGAGGACGTGTAAAAAATAGAAGTAATGGAAAGAAATGCAGAAAATGCTGAAATTCAGAACATTTTAAAGATAAAATTTCCTATGGAAGCCAAATGTATGTTATTGGGCATTTTACCAAAACATATTTCAAAAACTCTGGAAAAACTGTTCAGATATATCATAACAGTGGTCAGAGTTACATTAGCAGTAAAATGGAAAGCAGAAGAGTGCCATGTTAGAGAAGACTGGGAGAGTAAACTGGCTGAATATGCAACAATGGCGAAACTGAGAAATTATGTCAACAGAAAAACCATTAAAGGGATTTCAAGAAAAATGGAATGCATATTACTTGTACTGCTCTTTCAAAAATCACCCTGATTATGAATGTATAGTGAAATGGGTTAGAAAAGAACCAAAACTTTAAAATGGGGGGGGGGGATTTCAGAAATATATAACAATTAGCAATATTGCAAGCGGTTTTATCTATTATATGCTGTATTTGATGTTATAATTTTATAATAATGCTTAATCTTAAAATCGTGTTTAACAAGTATTATATAGAAAACTTACAAATGCCCCATGCTCAGCCTGTGATCCCCTGCATTTCGCACATAAATAAGAAGAGGAGCTGCAGAATTTGTGCACTTGTTCAGATCAGCTGCACTGCATGAATGCACATTCATTCCATAGAGTTGGAGGGGCCATACAGGCCATCTAGTCCAACCCCCTGCTCAATGCAGTATCAGCCTAGAGCATCCCTGACAAGTGTTTGTCCAGCTGCTGCTTAAAGACTGCCAGTGAGGGGGAGCTCACCACCTCCCTAGGTAGCCTATTCCACTGTTGAACAACTCTTACCATGAAAAAATCCTAATATCCAGCCGGTACCTTTCCATCGTAATTTAAACCAATTATCGCGAGTCCTATCCTCTGATAATAGCCGTGCAAGAACAGATAGAACTGGGTATAATATTCAGGTTGATATTCTGCTAACCTGATTTTCTCTGAGAATGATTGGAGAATGGAAAAGGCAGGAAGCAGAAAGTTTAAGAAAGAGCCCTGCTGTTATGTCACTAATTCCCACACTCAGCCTTCCATCTCTTGCACCCTTTCAATGAATCAACTCACACTGGACATCTACGTTGACTGTATTTGATGATCCAGTCCCAATGCTGTTCTTTGCTTCACATCTATAAACACCAGAATGCCGGTCTCCTTTGGTTTCAAATTCAATTTTTTCATGATTCTGCCATTCATACTGCTGTTGGTCATCCTTATACCAAAGGTACTCAGCAACCTCCGGATTACTGCTATTGATCGCACACTCCAGAGAGAGCGTCTCTCCCTCTTCAATGATCAGCCGAACAACTTTAGGCACATCTGAAATAAGCAACCATCAGGGCAAAGAAGCAGAAGTCAGATAAGCTGAATTAAAAATGTGAATTAAAAAAGAAACTTGGTCTGCGGTCCAGGAAACAAAACCATTCTACCACTCCCTGATGCCCAGTGCAGTCACACGTGACTATAGCAGTAGGGCTGTTGGAAAAAAAAATTCGGGAAAATTCGGGTTCGGGTTTATTGGCCTTTTTTTCTGAGAAAACTCGAATGCTGAATTCCCCTGTACCAGTAAAGGTGGGAATTCGGCTTTAAATTCGAGATTCCTGAAAAATTCAGCCATTTAAATGCATTAAACCCCTTTCACAGCTTTTCAAAACTCTGGGGAGCATTTTTGCAGATAGAGGTCCCACATTTTCAGGGTAGCATGAAGGGACTCCCCTTGCAAGAACCCCTAAGTTTGGTGAAGATTGGGTGAGGGGGTCCAAAGTTATAAGGTCTGGAAGGGGTCGCCCCTCTTCCTCGATAGGAATGCATAGGAAGCGGCTGATTGAAAAGTTCTCACAATAGGAACAAAGGGGGATTTTTGCAAAGCTCCTGTGGGGGCATTTTTGCAGGTAGAGGTCCCAATTTTCCGGGTAGCTAGAAGGGACTCTCCTTCCAAGAACCCCAAGGTTGGTAAAGATTGGGTCAGGGGGTCTGGAGTTATGGGGTCTAGAAGGGATCACCCCCATCCTCCTCCATTGAAATGCATTGGCAAAGTGGCTGTGATCAGACTCTTTAAGATCTTTGCAATGTATCTCAATGGAGAAGCCGGGCTTTAAACAGTAGGTGGGAAAGTTCTCCCCACACCTCCATAGAGAGAAAGTGTATCACATTGTATCTCTATGGAGGCACCGGGCAAACTTTCCCACCCACTGTTTAAAGCCCGGCTTCTCCATTGTGATACATTGCAAAGATCAGATTAAAGAGTAACAGGCACTTTGCCATTGCATTTCAATGGAGGAGGATGGGGACAACCCCTTCCAGACCCCACAACTTTGGCACCCCAACCCAATCTTTACCAAACTTGGGGATTCTAGCAAGGAGAGTCCCTTCTAGCTACCCTGAAAATTTGGGACCTCTACCTGCAAAAATGCTCCCCCCAGGAGCAATGAAAAGACGTTCCCGAAAAAGCCGGATTTTTATGCTTTTTTTTCAGGAATGGCAAATCCAGCTTTGCCAACCTTTCGGATTTTGTGGACTCAGTAAACCCGAACCCGAATTTTACCAAATTGGCATTTATTCTGTATTTTTCTGGTTTGGTTTTTACCGAATCAATAGCCCTATATAGCACCAACTCAGTTCTCCTCTTATATGCTGCGCTCATTTACAACTGTTTGCTTGCAACATCCTACTTTTATAAGCCCTTGTGCCCCTTTGGGCCCCTGTCTTTTCAAAACAATTTGAAGCCTTCCCTGGGGTACATGTGTTTTATTCTTTTTTTGGGAGGGGGCATCCACCATCTAAGCCAGGGATCCCTAATATGGTGCCCATGGGCTCCATGGTACCCAACAAACATCTTTCCTGGTGCCCACCAAGGGCTTACCAAAAGTGGGTTGGTCCAAGGGAGGCTTTTGCCCAGAAGGGCTTCTGATTGGCTGTGCTTAAAACCCTTGCTTTGGCAGCAGCTGCCACCACAGCACAAAGATATTAACTGTGTGAGTGAAAGTAAGCGACAGCAGCCATTTTTGGATGGCTCTGTCTCCCATGGCAGCCATTTTGTGGCAGCTATTTTGTCTCTGCGCCCACCACACTATGTCAGAATTCAAAAGGTACCCACAGGCTCAAAAAGGTTGGGGATCTCTGATCTAAGCAAATTGCATTTCACATTGTGGCTGATCAGACTATATTCTGTTCAGGTCAAGCAGTATCTTCTTTTCAAGATGTTTCTCCCCATCCACCAGATCCCTCCTTACACAAAACTCACATTCCACGTACAACTGCATGGTGTTCTTGGATATTTCTGACCTATTTTGTCCCCTCAAGGAGCAGACCAGAGTCTTCCCATGGTCCTCCCAGGTTACTTGAAAACTCACGACTGTTTGGATCACTCCTTTACTGATAGTCATTTCTTGTGAAGGAAAATGTCTCTGTTCTAAACCACTAACAGTAAGTCTTAGCGGTTCCTCAGGGCAATAGTTTGGTACAGAGCAGGTCACTTGCATCCGCCCTTCTCGGATATCTTTAGGGTAGATGTCCATCCTAGGATGTGGAGGAGACTCTACAGCCAAAAATAAATGGAGAAATACCAAAGTACGGTTAGGGGGGAAATCTCAAAAAGATGTCCTTGCAGAAACATATGGCATTATCTGCTGGTTTCTGCCTGGACACAGAATATTTAGCTACACATCTAAAAATCAGCAGATACTCGAACATGCAGCACCAACCCACATCCTCTCACGCTGTTAAGATAGGAACTATAGGAGATACATTGACCTGCTACTGGGGCAAGGAAAAATCAGCCCAATTTCTGCCTGGCCCCTCCCCTGCCTCTCTTTGCATGAATGGACAGTGACAATCACAATTCAATTCAATACCTTTATTGGCATATACCATGTGACACATGTGAGGGGCTTCCTTGAATGCTCCAAGTGCTGCAACATCTAAGATGCCCCCCGTTCTCTCATGCTCAGTAAGGAACACATTTCCCATCAGATGGAAAGAACTGTGGTTACTTATTTATTTATTTTTAGCCTTATATCCCGCCCTTTTCTCCCTGGTCCACTGCAAAATCAGCTTCAGATGTCTTCCCATCCAGAACTCTTTCTTTGTGGTATCATTTCTCTTATGGTGTACAAATAATTTCTCAGTGACTTCTCATATGAAGGGTACAATTTATGGAAATGGGCTGCCAAGGGGTACACAAGTGAAAAAAGGCTGGGAACCACTGGCCTAGATCATCCTACAATCACATCAACCTCTCATTCACTTTCCGGGGTCATGCACTGTGTCCTCATATGAAACTGGGGGTGGTTGTTTTTGTTACCCCTCCTGAGTTACTCCTCCCCTGAGTTGAAGCCCAGGCACAATTTTAACAGGAGAGGCTTTTTGAGCATGTTCCCCATGCGAGCTTTAACCATTCAGTTTCTGCATGTCGAATATCTGTTACATGCATAAGAGCAGTAAAAGGGAAAAGGTTGCAATGTGAACATGAACGCAAGTCAAAATTGCAATGCTGTCACACAGTGGTGTAGCAAGGGTGGGGATGGGTTGGAAAGTTAGTACTGCACTCAAACAGGACACCTTGTGAGTCAGCTGGTCATCTGCTAGGAGGAAGCAGTCCCATCCATGTTCTCAAACCGCTAGCCTGCAGGACACACTGCCACTGATCTACCAATCACGACCTTCTGATAATCTGCAGTAGTGCTCAAAGGGAAGATCCATTTTCCCATTCCAGTATCTGGAAGCTGTCTCCCTCTTAGCCATGCTCCCCTAGCATCAGTCCAGAAGACTGCCAATTCAAATCTCACCTCATTGATCCCTTGAAACGATAACTTTTGTAAGGGATGAGGACGAGAGAGAAACGTCTCTACTAAATTCTTACCAGCAACATTCACTATAGCTTTGAGAAACCACTTCTCTCGCTGAACTGGGTGATTATTATAAGAAGCAAAAAGTATTGCCCGGTAGATGCCTGTGTCCTCTCTCCGGACTTGAGAGATCTTCAGGCTGCAGTCTTTGTTCTCTAAATTCCCCATGAAGTTTGCCTGAGGCTGAGAAGCAGACTGTGATCGAGCTTGGTCGTTCCTTGCAGAGCTGTTATACAATAAAGTACCAACATAATCTGTCCGGTATGCATCAAAAAATGGCTGAAAATACCAAAATAGTGAGGTGTCTCTGAGATCAGCCCCCATATATTGACCAATCTTGCAGGGAATCAACACACAAGATCCTTTCCAGGACACCAGGGAATCAGGGCTTATGGTCAGTGGGTTTGGATTACACAGGAAACCTGTAATGGAAGAAACAGATGGCAAAAATTGATCAACTTCCCCTGGTCCCCTAGAACCAAATATTACAAAGACACCTGAAGTTTCTATTGCTCTTTCTTCCAAAGGAAGCCAGTCCCCGAAATGCTACAACCACTCTGATATCATATAGACTTGACCGGGACCAAATAATTCTGAGCTAATTCTATTCATTTGGGGGGGGGGTGACTTTGGACTTAGCACCGCACTGTGTCACATGGCCAGCTGTTTTTCAGTAGCTGGAGGAATTTCCTATACACTTTCTGCTGTAGTTTGAGTCGGGGTTGTCAGTGGTTCTGAAAGAGTAAGTCAACCCCCCATTTAGGTTTGTACAAGACTTGGATCTTCTTGCTGTACCTCTTTGGATCCTACCCTGTATCCATCCATGACAGGCAGAGCTAAGAAAGGGGCCCCAAAGCAGCCAATAAAGGCGGTGCTCTGAATCTTCCAAGAGGAACTACAGGGGGACTCAGGAGTTGAAAAGCAGACGTGAGGGAAGATGGAGTTAGGTAATGAGGGTTCATTTCATAAAAGTGTTAATATTAATATTAATTAATTAATAATAATATTAATAAGTGGTTGTGTTTTCAAAATAATAAACTTCATTTGTGTTCACTTTTTAAAAGAAATCATCTTGTGTCTGTCATTTTTAACCTCAGTGACCGTTCAAAGCCAGAGTGTTTTTTGTTTTTTTAAAAAAAAAACTCTGTCCCAGGTCCAGGCCCCTCGAATCCAGTTTATATTTTTCTTTTTAATTTCCTGCTGGGAACCTCAGTGCAGTGGGTTAGGTGATAAATTGAAATGGTCGCAAGAAGGATGAACCCTGTGTGGTCTGGTGGGAAGCCCCCAAGGATAATTGTCATATTATTATTATTTTTAGATTATTATTTAGATTATTATTTGGCCTCTTTGTGTTACTTCTTTTATTCCTTTCGGTCTTTTGGTGCGGCCATGCAGTTTCCCACATTGACTAGAACCCAGACTGCTCTCCAGGGAAGTTCTGACAACCTACCATCTTCTCTGGGACCCTGACCTCAGGTGTGGAATAGGCATGCCGGGCTAGGACTAAGGGGGTGCATTTAGGGCAAGGCCATCACCCCAGCCTTGCAGTGTAGTCATTGCCATGGCAACAGCAACACAGGCATGCCAGGCAAAAGACCTAGACACCTTAATTGGTTTTTTTTCGGGGAGGGGGGGTCTTCGTATGCTTAGCTCTGGCCAGCCTCGTCAGAACTCGGAAGCTAAGCAGGGTCAGCCCTGGCTAGTATTTGGATGGAAAATCTCCAAGGACTACCTGGGTCCTTATTCAGAGGCAGGCAATGGCAAACCACCACTGAACGTCTCTTGCCTTGAAAACCCCCAAATGGGTCACCATAAGTCAAATGTGACTTGAAGGCCAAAAAAAGTTTACCAACCTCCAAGTGAGTCCTCCTGGAGTTCTCTCGGATTTACAACCGATATCCAGATTGCAGAGATCAATTCCTCCGGAGGAACTGAGCAACACCCTTATTCCAACCCTACACTGATGTCATTGTCATGGCAATAGATGGGTCAAGCAGAACACCAGCATATTTCAATAGCTCTGGGGGTCTTTGTGAGCTTGCCTCAGACTATTTAAATATCAGTCAAACCAGAACTGGAGTGGGAGAGTCCATTCAAGATAAAATGGGAAAAGGCTCTTCTCAACAATGAGCATGAGGAGGACATGGTTGCTGGCCAATCCCCTCCCCTCCTAATCTGCAGCACACTAAGGCTGCCTCAAGACGTCCAGGACAGAACAAGGATTTAAAAGCTCTAATTGTGATTCCAGACCCCTCCCAGATCATTGGCATGTATAGTCTTACGGAATATGCATTTTCTTGAGAGTAAGTCCAATTATATTCTGCCAGGAAACGTTTCAGCTTGTTGCCCCATGAGACATCCAATGCAGTCTTGGATCCTTCTTTCCTATTCTCCCCATGGACCAAGGAGAGAAGAGGAAAGACTTGACTCATTCCATCCCACTGACACACATCATTACCCGGAAGGAAGAGCAGCCAAACCAAATGCTTCATTGCGAGCTCCGGAAGAGGCCAAGCCTGGGGAAAGAAAAATTAATTATCTCTCTCATTCACCTTGATTTTTACCACTATCCAAATGGTAGGAGGGGCAAGGAACCTGGCCAATACAAATGCGCTGCAGCTCAGTCAGTGGGCCTAGCACATGGTTACTCTTTCCTCGGTCACAGAGATCCAGAAATTCCAACCACACTTATCAGCCAGTTTGGGAAACCAGCTATTTTTTTAGCATTTCCACTGGCCTGCCAGAAAGAGCTTGGGCTATAATGAACACTTTTTTTTATTTGTTTGTTTGTTTGCTTGCGTCATTTATTAATTTTATTAGATTTTTATCCCTCCCTTTCCTGACCGAGGTCGGGCTCAGGGCAGCTCACATCCAGCAATATCCAAGTTGAAACAATATCGGAATAATAAATAGTTACCAATTAAAACCTAGAATATCCCAGAGTTAAACAGCTTAAAACCAAAAATCCGGATGGTGCTTACATACCAGTACCGATGACTAAGCAGTCAAGTGAGAAGGCAAGGCAGGCTGCAATAAGATGGAGTAAGAGGCCAGCTAAGATGGAACCAATGCCCAACACAGTTGGGAGCTGGAAAGCCAACACATTCAGAATGGGGAGAGCCCTCGCCCTCCTTAGCTATGAGTGCTGAAACCCTGAAGGCAGTTTTGTCAGCTGCTCACCATCTGGAGATGAAATGATCTGAATGAATAAAAGTGAAGGGATTAAAGCAAGAGGTTGTTCCCCTTTTCAGTTTTGGTTTCTATATTTGTGAGGCAGGAATGGGAGTTACTGGCATCTAGACCATTTGAGCTCAGACAGACTTCTCTTTTTTGGACTCTCTTTACGTGGCTAGTTGATTGAGATTTCAGATAATGTTTTAATCTGCTGTTAGTGAGCCAGGGTGGTCTAAGAGTGTCAGACTAGGATCTGGGAGCCTTGGGTTTGAATCCCTACTTGTGCCACGGAAGCTCACAGGGTGACCCTGGGCAAGTCACACCCTCTCAGCCTGAGCTACCATCTTTTTCCAATATGGAGTTAACATCAATACAGCTTCCTTCCATCGGTCTACCTTGCAGTCTCGTTAGAGATAATTTGGTAGTGACCCCAGAAAAAGAAACCTGATGTGATGAGCTCATGTCTGTTCCTGGTGTGAGAACATCACACCACATGACTGCTGAGACCATTTGTTGGTTTATTATTGCACACATTTCAACAAGGGCTTCCCGTTTTTGCTTTGACAAGTCAGCCAATTTCTTGGTGACTCATTATGCTGAAATGGGGGGACTGCTATTAACCTCTTTCGGTGTATTCAGTCAAATGAAATGATACCTAAGACCACCTGTCGAGCGACCTCAGATTATGATTTCGGATTTTGCTTTGATGAACTTAGGGTTGCCAATTTCCAGTTGATGGCTGAAGATCTCCTGCTATTACAACTGATCTCCAGACAACAGGGATCAGTTCCCCTGGACAAAAATGGCCGCTTTGGCAATCGGACTCCATGTCATTAAAGTCCTCCCCTCTCCAAACCCCACGCTCCTCAGGCTCCACCTATAAAATCTCCAGATATTTCCCATCCTGGAGCTGCCAACCCTACTCATTCCCCATCCCATGAAAGCCTGAGGAAAGCCCACCGGGGATTGGCTTATTCACTGGCCCCAACACAATTATATCAGAAGCAGTATCAGCTGAAGGTGTCTTTATTTCAGGGGTTACATCCAGAAGAGAAAATCTATTAGTGGTGGCAATACTGAACCCAGGAGTATCAGGCAGGGTTAAAAAGTCATCAGTTTGGCTTTGCTTGGAGTTTTGGGTGGGCATTATCTTGGTCACTTTTACCATGGCTAGGTGTGCAGCCTTACCCTCTGCTATGTTAGAAGGGAAATTCAAGAAGATACCCAGGGCAGAGAGACTATGCCCCTGAAAATCCGGGGATTTAGAAATCACTGAACATGTTCTCCTGAACTGTAACTATTACACTATACCCGTCCTAAGTTTATTGAGCCCCTCACATTGAGAATGGGACTCGACAGGGAAAGAGAAAAGATAGAAAAGCTCCTACAAGGAGATAATCCCTCAATCACCTTTCAGGTGATTTGTACGGCTGCAATGAAAATTCGTTGCCACAGAGTAGTCTCTTAGTCCAAATGGCAGATGTAACTCGAATATTATTTTTTTATTTTATTTTTTTTAAGTGACTTAAGACTCGGTCTGTAAACCTTTGTCGGCAGGACCATTTTAGTCCATGTATCTTGTTTTATCTGGCCAAGGGCCGCAAATAAACTATCTGATCTGATCTGGTCTGGTCTGATCTGGTCATTTATGTGCCCCCGTGGCTTCTCAGCCCAGTAAAAAGTGTAGTCCAGAATAGTTCAAGGCAAGGTGGGCACAGATGTATTAGGGTGAAAACGTATGGTCGCTTTATCCTCCTTTAATCCCTGTTTCAACCAGGATTCAGCCAGAATCGAATGCATGCATTTTGCCTAATGTGCGTTCAATCCTGGCTAAAACAGGGATTCAAGGGGGATAAAGCGACCATGCATTTTCGCCCTTAGTTTACTGTCCTTCCAGAAGCTAACTCCTGGAACATACGGCAAATTTCAGTTGCTCTCAGGATCGCTTACCTTTGCTAATGTGTCAGACCAGAATTCTTTAACGTAATATGGCAGGAGGATATCTGCTAGAACTGGAGTCACACCTGGAGTCTTCTTGCTCTAATGCAATAGGTAGAGCTACACTAAAATGATTGACATCTTTTCTTTTTTTAAAGGTTTTATTGTTAAACACGAAACATATTAACCTGAACATATAAACATTAAAAAATCAGATTATTACATTCTATGAAGCTTACTTTGAAATTACATTTCAATTATTAACTTCTTTGAATTACACTTCACTATGTTCTCAGTATATTTCCATATCTGACAATATATTTATTCTTAAACATGTATTACCTAAATTCTTATACTTTCTATTATTAATTATAGCTATATAATTAAAAAAGACATTCCATTTTTTCTTAAATTGAGCTATTATGTATAAAAGATGTTAGTTTTACAATAGTTGCATATTCTGTTAGTTTGTTCATCCATTCAGCCAGCTCTGGATATTTCTCTGCTTTCCACGTTGCTGCCTATATCACTCTCGCTGCCCGATTGACATCTTTTTTTCAATTTATTTTATGTAGATAAAATGTAAAACAGTGCCTTCCTCTCTCTAAAACCTTCCCAAATCATTTACAGGGCAATCCTAGACAAAATGACACCCTTCTACACCCATGGAAGTCAATGGTCTTAGAAAGGCATAATGCTTCATCCAGTCGAACTGTCCAACCATAATCAAGATTGCTCTAGGGCAGCATTTCCCAGCCTGTGGGACCCAAAGTAAAAGGGGGTGACAAAGACTGTAAAAGTGGGCCTCAGGCTTAACCAATTTAATTGATTTATGTGTGTTCTTTTTTTTAAAGTGGGTTCCCACACCAAGAACATTGGGAATGGTGGGTCACCATACCAAACAGGCTGGGAACCACTGCTCTATGGAATATTTCAGTTGTTGCTCCCTAGAACATCCCAATTATGAGCACTGCCATTTTGGGATGACTGTTATCTTATTGGGGACATATACCATACCAAAAATATTTGGACTGGTGGGTTGGACTGAGAGCCAGTGTGGTATAGTGGTTAAGAGTGGTGGACTCTAATCTGGTGAACCGAGTTGATGTCTCCCTCCTATACATGAAGGCTGCTGGGTGACCTTGGGCTAGTCACAGTTCACTCAGAACTCTTTCAGCCTTACCTACCTCATAAGGTGTCTCTTGTGGGGAGGAAGAGGGAAGGCGATTTTAAGTTGGTTTGATTCTCCTTAAAAGGTTGAGAAAATCTTACCATACCAAAAAATCTGGGAACTACTGCTCTAGGGATAGTCAAAGTTGTTGCTCCTGCCAACTTGGAATGTGTGTGTATCTTATTGGGCATATATACCCATATGCTGTTCTTTGAGGCAGTCTTTGCAGTTCATGACAACAGAGAACCCACTCTGTAGAGGGAGGAATTAATGTTTTCCTAGTGGTTTGCATGAGCACTGTTTCTCAACATTTGTTCCCCATCAAATAGCTAGTATTTTGACAACACACATGAACAACTGTGAATATGGCTGAGCTGCAGGAATACTTTATGAAAAGAAAGTCCTTTTTAATGAATGAGTTTTTTTAAAGAGTGTCAATAAGAAGGAACACTTGAAACAAGAAAGAGATACAAGGTCAAAGAATCAAAACAGATGAGGAAAAGGGTTGAAATCTCAACTGCTCCTCTACTGCTTCTCTATCTCGCTGGGAACCATGCATGTCCTCTGCCTAATTCGAAGTAGCTCTTTCCGAAGCTGGTCGGCGAGCTGGGTCACCGCAGATTTTAACTCTTTGAAGCTGTGGAGAATCTGGTTTTCTGAAGAAGAAAAAATGGGGATCCTCAGAGCCAAGCGACACGTATGGTGGTGTCATAATCAAGCTTTCCAAGGCGTACTTTAGGCTTATAAAGCATCTGGATTGGGGCCTTCTTGTAGGTTTCCCAATCGTTATTCCCTTAGGCTCCTATTACAAAAGAGTGTGGTATAATATGAATCCGTGTTCTCCCCCCCCCCCCCAAGACACACACAGGGATTAATAGTGATTTAAAGGGGAGATATTTTAACCAGGAAAATACTTCACAGGAAATGATTAACCTCCCCCCACCCACTGTTTCCCTAATGCTGTTCCCCTGATCCAAGTTGCCCCACTTGCTCTTTTTAAAGGTCAGGCAGATCTAGTCGCAGATTCCCAGTATCATGCATACCACAGCTTTTCACATCACAGGCAGCCAGGCCTGGCCCTAATGTTAGGCAGGATGCAGCAGCCCACCACAGGTTTATTATTAAAGGGAAACAAATTGTCATCTATTTGGTTTATGATAAGATCAACTGGTTGTTTAGCCACTCCCGCCTTCCATTCTTCTAGTCAATCAAGGAATTCACAGCTATGACTGGCATGCTTGCAACGCCTCTCCCAGACATGATCTCCTTCGGACAGCATGCTGCTGTGAGATTCAGGTGTAAACCAGGAAGTCCAGGGTTCAGATTCTAAACCTTCCATGAACCCAGTAGATAGCCTTAATAAGCCACAACCCCTCAGATCCAGCTCGTCCTTCCTCCTCATTCCACATCTTCAGAATGGGAATGCTCTTTACTCCTTCTAATAGCAAACAGGATGGCTGAGCACCTGTCGGTATAGAAGAGAAAATGGGCCACCCACAAACCAGGGAGAGGTTCTGCATGGCTGAAGGACTCCCTAGGTTGGCAGGGGGAAAAAATAGAGATTGCTTAAGGAGGCACAGAATGCTAAGAGCAGCTGAGGATCAGTTAAAGGAGGACGGGAAGAAAGGGAAAGGGCAGCTGGGAATTATCCTGCTCTACAGGCCCATAGAATACAGCCTTGTTAGGATCAAAGGGTTATTTCCCAAGGATCTGTGTTCCCCCTAAGTGCCATCAAGTGACAACCAGCAAGGGGCTTTCAAGACAAATGAAATGCAGAGGTAGCTTGTCATTGCCTTCCTCTGAAGAGTCTTCCTTGGTGGTCTCCTTTCCAAGTATTAACCCTGTTTAGCTTCAAAGATTTGACAAGATCAGGCTACACCATGCTGCCTCCCCCCCCCCCAATTCCTCATAGGCTTGTAATAATAATACTTGTAACGATAATACAGGGTGCCCTGCACTGCCTTAGAAGATGCAGGGAGATTTGGGTGGGCAATGACTGAAGAGGGCAGGTTTGAAGGGGATCCTGTGTCACTTCTCACTGATGCTCTAGACTGCCTCCATTAATCTCTATGGTCTTTACTGTTGAGACTAGAGAGAAATTTCTGGAGCGTCACTATGTGGAGGACATTTTTTTCTCCAACACCTTATTATTTTAGGAGTGGTAAATTGGGAGTGGTAATTCCCTACCTCAGGTGGATAAACAGGAGACCTAATGCAGAACTCCTTTCCAGGATTATGATAAGGATTACTGAGACAATAGATGTGAAGCATCCCAACCCTTCTGAAGCACTATGCAAATGCTTAATGATCACGGTTGAAGCAAAATTGGTGTCTGCTGTACAGGTAACACTTACGGGCCTTTTCAGCCTGGGCCTCCAATTCATTGAGGGAACTCAATTCCTCCGACAGGGCTCTGCCATCACAGGGTGCCTCAGAAGATGGGAGAGGAGAGATGGGGACCTGAGAAGGGGGCAGTTCAGACTGGGAAGGGGGACTGGATGTTGAAGGCAAGGGGGCTGAAGGCAAGGAAGTAGTGAGAGGAGGTAGAGAAGATTGAGGTCCTGCTGTAGAGGAAGACAGAAACACATATTAGCACACATACCCACGAAGACCTCCCTGTGTGGGAATCACATAATAAAACACACTCAGACATATATTTGCTACTTACTATATCAAGTAAGTAGTAATTAATTGAGTTTCAGGGAGGAGTAATAAGGAAAAGGCTTGATTAAATCAATCCTGACCTCTTTCTCTTCTGCTGACTCAATTACCATAGCTGTCCCCTCACACTCTGTCTTCCCTGTGTCAAAGAGTAGGCTTGCCAACCTCCCAGTGGGGCTTGGAGATCTCCCAGAATCCCAACTGAACTTCCACAGGGAAGACAGAGATCTGACCTCCTGAAGAAAATGGCTGCTTGGGAGGGTAGACTCAATGGCAGTGTACCCAGCTGAGATCCCTCCCCTCCCCAAACCCCGCCCTCTCAAGGCTCCACCTCCAAATTTCCAGGAATGTCCCCACATGGAGCTGACCACCCGTGGACCCTGAGATATTCTGCATCTATTTCTCTCACTCAGTTCCATATGGGGTTGCCAGTTCTGGGTTGAGAAATACCTGGAAATTTTGGGGGTGGGACATGAGGAAGGTGGGGTTTAGGGCAGGGAGAGACTGCAGCTGAGTGCAGTGCCGTAGAATCCATCTTCCAAAGAGGCCATTTTCTCCAGGGGAACTGATCTCTATTGCCTGGAGATCAGATGTAACAGCGGGAGATCTCCAGGCACCACGTAGAGACTGGAAACCCTCGTTCCATATGATACACTTACCACCCTGTGCTGTGGGTTGGGGTCCAGAGGCAGCTGGAGCTGATGTGTCCCGGAGGTGAGCTACGAACAAAGAAAGACACCTGTCAATCATTTCATTCTTCCCAATAGAACTCAGAATGGAAACCATGTAATCAGAGATGGACTATTTAAAATTTGGGAATCTGTTCGAAGAGTTAGCCCCCCAATATCACCATTAATGTCTCCTATAGAGGCATATTATGACAAATATGTGAGAAAAAACAACAATAATATAACACATGGGGAAATGATAAATTCACAAGGAGACATTAAATTATGGCAAAATATAAAGGACGAAGGCAAAAATATACAATGGTTGTTAAATTTCCAACTTGTTTCAAGAATTTTAAAAGATATTCAAATGGTCGGAGAAGCAAAAAGAAAACTGACCTAATGTGAAAGCATAATAACGAAACAAAAGGATCATTTATTAGAACGAATCTATAAACTGTTACTTCAATGGGATACAGAAATAGAGCAAGTCAAGACATACATGTTCAGACTCCATTTGGTAGAGACAAGTGGGGTATAAGAAGTTAAATAAATCTTGAACTCTCTCTCTCTCTCTCTCTCTCTCGCTCTCGCTCTCTGCTGAATCAGCTGTTCCCTCACACTCTGTCCTTCCTGTGCCCCAGAGTAGGCTTGCCAACCTCCAAGTGGGGCCTAGAGATCTCCCGGAATGCCAACTGACCTCCAGGCAACAGAGATATATCCCTCTGGAGAAAATGCCTGTTTGGGAGAGTAGACTCTATGCCATTGTACCCAGCAGAGATCCCTCCCCTCCCCAAACCCCACCCTCCCAAGGCTCCACCTCCAAATTTCCAGGAGTGTCCCCATCTGGAGCTGGCACCCCTATGACCCTGAGTTATTTTGCGTCTAATTCTTTCACTCAGTTCCATATAGGGCTACCAGCTCTGGGTCGGGAAATACCTGTAGATTTTGGAGGTGGGACCTTAGGAAGGTGGGGTTTGGTGCAGGGAGAGACCTCAGCAGGGTCTAATGCCAAAGAGTCTATCTTGCAAAAGGGCCATTTTCTCCAGGGGAACTGGTCTCTGTTGCCTGGAGATTAGTTGTAAAAGCGGGAGATCTCCAGTCACCACCTGGAGACTGGAAACCCTAATTCCATATACATTGGTGCACTTACCACCCTGTGCTGTGGGTTGGGGTCCAGAGGCAGCAGGAGCTGATGTGTCCTGGAGATGAGCTAGGATCATAGATGGACTATTTAAAATTTGGGAATCTGTTTGAAGAAGAGTTAGCGCCCCAATATTACCATCAGTGTCTCCTATAGAGGCATATTGTGACAAATCTGTGAGAAAAAAACGATTATATAACACATTGGAATGCAGTGAATGAATCAGCTGAACATTTATGAACAGTCTGAGAGCCAGCGTAGTGCAGTGGTTAAAAGCAGCGGACTTTAACCTGGAGAAGAGGGTTTGACTCCCCACTCCTCCACATGAGTGGTGGACTCTAATTATTATTTATTATTTCTTTATTTATTTTGATTTATACCCCACTCTCAATTTCCGCCATAAACTGGGCTCAGGGCAGCTGAACCAGACTAGATTCCCCACTCCTCCACTTGAAGCCTGCTGGCTGACCTTGGGCCAATCACAGTTCTCTCCGAACTCTCTCATCCCCACCTACCTCACAAGTTGTTTGTTGGGGGGGGGGGGAAGGGAAGATGATTGTAAATCGCTTTGAGAGTCCCTTTGGTAGAGAAAAGCAAGGTATAAAAACCAACTTCTTCTTCTGTTGAAAAATCAGCTCCTTGTTCACCTCTGGCAAACAGGACATCCGCCAAACCCAGAGTTAGGGGGTCCCTAATTTAACTGCCCTGAAATACTGTATGCTGGTATTTCGTACTACCTTCAAAGAGTTTTGTTTTCAATTCAGTTTGACAGCATGACATTACTGTTATATGGGGCAGATTCCATTCAGTTGAATAATGGCATTTCGTAGCATTGGAAGCCTTTAAAAAAGCAATGTTTCCTGGTGGCAATCCTCCCTGCACATGCTCTGGGGAAGCAGTTTCTGAATCTCACTTCATAGCTAAGAGGGTTTTTTCCATGGCAAACATATAACATCTTATCCTTTAAATGTTCTGTGATACCAATTTAAATCCTACACCGACCAGAACATACAACTGGCTTTCTTTCCACTTTCTATAGTCCATTTATGATAGTTACAAACACCATGACTAGCGTGAGGATAAAGTAGTTTGAGAAGGGAATGGAAGAGGCTGGCATTTGAAGCCTCAACAAAGACCCTGCCCTCAAGATTACATCTCTGGGTCTTTTATGCAGGGCTGTTTCCTTCGCCGTCACCCCTCCAATGACCTTAGGTTTTTGTGTGGATTGTGCATGCCGTTTCTGACCATCAGGGGTCGCCTCGCTCTCCCCCTGCGTTTTCCTGTGTTTTTGCCCACGTTTTCAAATTTGAGGCAAAACAGGTCCCTCAAAACGTGGGCAAAACGTGGAGAAAAGCAGGGGGAGAGCGAGGCGACCCCTGATGGTCAGAACCGGCATGCACAATCCAAACAAAGACCCATTGGAGGGGTGACGCCGAGTGAAACAGCCATGCATAAAAGACTCAATATACCCTCTCGGGGATTCAACTCACATTGGACATTTGGGCTGCTGCTCTTGATCGTACACTCCAGAGAGAGCATCTCTCCTTCTCGAATGATCATTCCAGGGGAAGCAGTCAGCTGAACAGCTTTTGGTACATCTGAAATAAGCAATCGTCAGGAGAAAAAAGCAGAAATTAGGCATGCTGTAAAAAAAATAGTCAAAGGCAGCTGGGCTTGTGATCGAAGAAATAAAAGCTTCATATATTTTTATTATGCCTTCTCCAGTCATATACAGACTCGGGTTTTTTTGCTGGTTCTAACGGTCAGGCACATATCAGTAGCTCTGATTTCAGATTCCCAGTATCTTACATACCGTAGCTTTTCAAATCACGTGCAGCCAGGCCTGGCCCTAACATTAGGCAGGATAAGGCCGCCCACTCATTATGAAATGGCAGCATATTGGCCCTTTTTTGATTTAAGATAAGATCAGCTGGCTGAGCTTTGGGCCACTCCCGCCTTCCATTCTTCTAGTCATAGCTATGATTGGCATGCTTGCAACATCTCTCCCAGACACAATCTCCTAAGGCCAGCATAGTTGCTGAGAGATTCAAGTGAAAACCAGGAAGTTCCGAGTTCAAATTCTGCTCCTTCCATAAACCCAAGTTCGAGTTCTGTTCAAGTTCTTTATTATTACAGTCGATGACCAGTATATAAATAAAGGAAACATTAATTGCAAAAAGGATAAAAGTAATATACAAAGACCCATTACATTCTCTCGGGGATTCAACTCACATTGGACATTTGGGTTACTGCTCTTGATCATACACTCCAGAGAGAGTGTCTCTCCTTCTCGAATGGTCATTCCAGGGGAAGCAATCAGCTGAGCAACTTTTGGCACATCTGAAATAAGCAATCGTCAGTTTGGCTTGTGATCGAGGAAATGAAGGCTTCATACCTTTCGATTATGCCTTGTCCAGTCATAAAGAGTAGGATTGCACATATCAATATATCCAAACCGAAAATGAACCCAAATTAGCCATTTCGCCAATATTCGGGTTTTGTTTCAGCTGATTAGTAAAACCTGACAATCTGCCTGAAGCTGAATACCCAAAACTGATATTCGGCTTTTTCGGGATTTGGCTATTCTCCTTTGCTCAGATGCACGGCTCTGTGCTTTCTCCCATTTTTCTGTCTTTGATTAGTTTTGTGAAGCCCCCATAGGGGGCCCTTTTGAGGTTAGAGAAGATTGGGAGAGAGAAGATTGTAGCTCTGCTGTCTATGCAACATAAGAAAGAAAACAGGTTTGCAAAGAGCTAGATCAAAAAGCATCTTTGGTTCTATGTAATAATGCAAGCTTGTGCTGACTCCAGTCAACCATGTAAGCTAGCTACATTAATCTACGAGCCGTACCAACATCTCAGTGCTGAACTCAGCACTCGATGCTGTTATCCACACTGGCCAAGTCCCCATGCTCAGCCTGTGATTCCCTGCACTTGCCACATAAATAAGAAGAGGAGCTGCAGAATCTGTGCACTTCTTCAGATCAACTGCATGGAATAAATGCACCTTCCTCCTGTTATCTCCCTCCAGTTTGCTATGAACATTTTCTATTTACCCGTGAATGATGTCTTAGAGATTACAAGAAGTAAATTAAAATGGCATTACTCACAGTGGATATCCACAGTGACTGATGGAGATGAACCACATTTTACGGTATTGCAGGCTTCACATCTGTAATCACCAGCCTGTTCTAAATTTGCAGAGAAGATCAGCAGGTTTCCTTGACTTGATAACACAGAACTAGCCTTATACCATTTATACCAGATATTATTACTAGGGTTACTGTGACCAAATGAACACTTTAGTGTGACTGTGTCATTCTCCTTTATGGGTAGCTGGTCATTTTCAATGGCAAGCTGGACATCTTTGGGACCGTCTGGAAAAGAAGATCAGAGTATTTCTTTATGGAGAAGGCAGGCAGCAAAGATGTCACAGTGAATGCTCACATCAGCTCCAATCATAGCTGAATTATACTGACTACAATGGCTGAATTATACTGACTGAGGGGGCATTGCTCAGTGATAGAGCCTTTGGTTTGCATGCAGACGTTCCCAGGTTCAATCCCTGACATCTCCAGTTAAAAAGACCTGGTAGGAGGTGATGTGCAAGACCTCTGCCAGGCAGCGTAGACAATACTAATCTTGATGGCTCAGTATAAGTCAGCTTCGTGTGTGTTTTGTAACTAAACCAGCTTTGATAGCGATTGGCTGAGAGCCATGACAAGACAAGGGCAGTGCAAGCCAATTGATTTACTTCCAAATCTCAGCGGCTTTCAATACCATTGACTGTAGCGTGATCACAGAGCACCTGCCTGGAGCTGCATCCACACATCACAGGAGATTACGCTATTGTCGTGCCATAGCAATCATTTACAACTGAAATAATTTATCCACACAGGATAATCCAGTTGCAAGCAATTGCAAGCACCACAAGAGTGCCATGTCCAGCAATGTGTGTGTGCAGCTTGGGTTGGGAGTGAGACACAGAACAGCAACATTTCCACTCCTGCCTGATAAGTCATTCCCAGAAGATGGTGCTGGTGAGCTATTTTTTTTCTGCACTGGGCGGCATCCTTTGATTTTATGCTATGGCCTGCCATGGGGCTCAGCTTGCACCTTTAGGCTACTCAACCTCTATGTAAAACCCTCAATACAAGTTGCCCAATGTTTCAGACTGAGGTGTACATCCATGTGCAGAATACTTCCAACTCTGTTTCTCCTTTTCAGTTAATCTGCCCGCAGGGCCAATTGTCCTGGTCAGTGTCTTCTCACTGGGGAGGGCCCAGCTTTGGAACCCCTTTCACAGAGAAACCTGATCATTCCAGCACCATCCGATTATCATTTGGGTGCCATTTGGTCCTTCCTTTTCATCCAAATCTATAATCAGCAACTACTTGGTTATGCCTGTAGAAGTGGATTTGCTTATGAGGGTTTTTTATGGAAAAAAAATGTTCTGGCTTATTTTGTATTGCATTATAGTAGCTCTAGCACTGGTGTGCTGTGATTTTAATATTTTCAGATATTTTTTCCTTTTTTAAAATACATAAAAACTGTTGCTCGCATGGTTTAAACACAGAAATTAATCTTTTGTTGATATAAGAGTTACATTCTAGACAGATTTAAATGTAATCTGATTTAGCCTCATGCTTCTCCATGTTTCAAGTGGGAGTTCCAGTGGTTAGGATTCCCTTCTCCAAGTTTAAGGTGCCATTTTTAACATACACAATCAGAATGTACATTTTTTAAAAAAATGATTTCCAACCACTTTTGTAAGCCCCAGTGAAGATTTTGTATATTGGAAAAGTGAAATATCAATGATCTAAGACAGGAAGGAAGGAAGGAAGGAAGGAAGGAAGGAAGGAAGGAAGGAAGGAAGGAAGGAAGGAAGGAAGGAAGGAAGGAAGGAAGGAAGGAAGAAAGAAAGAAAGAAAGAAAGAAAGAAAGAAAGGAAGGAAGGAAGGAAGGAAGGAAGGAAGGAAGGAAGGAAGGAAGGAAGGAAGGAAGGAAGGAAGGAAGGAAGGAAGGAAGGAAGGAAGAAAGAAAGAAAGAAAGAAAGAAAGAAAGAAAGAAAGAAAGAAATTTATTTTCTACATTAGCAGCACAACGACATCACTTCCAGTGCGACACAGAAACTTGGGCATTAGCCCATAAGAGTTTCTGGTGAGCTCTAGGGAAGTGCCCTGGTGCAATACTAGCAGTTCCAGGTCATGCCAGAAGTGACATCAGCATGTTGCGATGATAATAATGACCCCCTTCACAATAAGTACACACACACCCTCTCCTACTGGTTGCCTGGCAACCCTATGAGGGACCAATTGTCTTACAGAGTAAGCTTGTGTGTTATCTTTGCACTGAACATGGACAGTAACAGAGACTTCATTGACAGGAGAAGAAAAGCAAGGCTTGGAAAGAGATGATGTCATAAAAATGTACACTCTGTACAAACTGTCCATAGTGCATAGTGTTGAAACAAAAATTGGAACAAAACACACTTCATCAACTGCCCAGAAACCAGGAGATTTCTTTTTCTCCAGTGTCTCCTGTACTCCTCGGAACTTACCTTGGAAAATCAGGCATCCAGGAAGCTGTTATCATGCACTGCTGCCCTAGAAGCATGGCTTTTTCCAAGCAATGGTGCTCACTAACGACTATATCAACCTGCTTCTTCATATGCTGCATTCCACACCATGCACCGTACATTACCAGCCTCCTTGCTGGTACAGTTAACCATTGAAGTAAGGTGTGAGTAGCTAGGCCGAGCTAGAGATGCAATTATTTCCCACTCGCTGGCCCCACCTATGCGATCGGTAGGGTTGCCAGTTCCAGGTCAGGAAATACCTGGAGATTTTGGGGGTGGAGAATAAGGAGGGCAGGGTTTGGGGAGGGGAGGTACTTCAATGGGGTACAAGGTCATAGAGTCCAATGGTCAAAGCGGCCATTTTCTCTAGAGGAACTGATCTCTGTCGCATGTAGATCAGTTGTAATAGCAGGAGATTTCCAGCTACCATCTGGAGATTGGCAACCCTAGCGATCGGTTTTTTTCAAGCATCAGAGGCTGGGGTGTGTGATCCACCATCATGCTATCATTTCTTGCAAGGATGAAGAGCTCTATTTCTATTGAGGGTCAGGAGAGAGCAGAAGCTAGACAAAAGGGACAGACAGATGTATTTAAACGACAACTGCAGCCAATAGAAGAGCGGGCTATACCAATCGACAAGGCAAGGCAACAGATTTGCAGAAACCATGAAAGGGCTATAACTGGTCGATCTTTTTTATCCCAGATTTAGCACCACTATTGGGCACCAGTTGGATTTTTGAATCAGGGTTTAAAATCTCCTGGACTGTTTCTGGCAGGTAGAGTAGATTTGCTGTCATTTCTTGTAAGGCTAAAGAGCTCTATTTTCATTGCGGGACAAGAGGGAGCAGAAGCTAGACAAAAGGAACAGAAGGATGCATTTAAACAATGGCACCATGGATTGGGAACCATTTGGATTTTTTTAAATCAGGGTTGAAAATCTCCTTGACAGTTTCTGGCAGGTAGAGTAGCTACTTCCCAAACTCAATATTCTATCCTGCATTGAGACCCTCTAGAAAATGTAAGGGATTATTAGGCTTTTATTGCCCTGAACAAGGGTTGTCGATTTGGTTCGTCCTGAACCGAAAACCAGCCGAATTTCCCCTGATTCGGCGGTTTTTAGTTCAGATGGAACCGAACTCAAAAAAGGCGGGAAAACGGGGAGCCAGATTCAGCGAATTCGGGGTGTTCGGCAAATAAATTCGGCAAATTCGGGGTTTGGCACAGCAGCATAACCGTCAGTTAGTAAGCAGCATTTTCCTGCAGCCAATCGGTGGCCAAGCTGGGTCTTCTTCTGGCCAATCAGTTTGAGTGATTGAGTGCATGAGCCCAGCTGCTGCGCTATCTGTTTGTGTGTGAGAGAGAAATCCCCGTGGGGGGGTGCTTGTGCACATTCGCTCCTTTCCGTGGCTGCAGGGGGTGCATTTTTGGGGGTAGAGACCCCAAACTTTCAGCGGAGCTTCAAAGGACCCTTCTTGCGAGACCCCCCAAGTTTTGTAAACATTGGGTCAGGGGGTCCCGCGATATGGGGTCCCCCCCTTTTCCCTATTGGGATGAATGGGATCAGCCAATCCTGTGTGCTTCTTGAGAGCGGCAAATCCAAGGCAAAACCTTCCATGCTTAAATGGAATCATATTGGATTATCCAGTCCTCCCAGTCCCTCCTGATAGAACAGAAGACATCCACAGTAAGACCCCTTTTGGGGCTTTAATCTATAATTTTTCTCCTGTGTGTGTGTGTGTGGTGGGGGAAGCAGAGTCTGTGTGTGTGTGGGGAGGGAGCAGTTTCTGTGGGGGGGGAAGCCAAAGGGGGATGTCGCCCCTTCTGTCTGGGATGTCGCCCCTTCTGTCTCTCTCTCCCTGGTTTGAGGGGGGGACTTCAGTTGTGTGTCCTCAGGTTTTCCCTCATTCATAAGATCAGTTAGGTATATTTTGATGCTTGCTCAAAACTGGTTTTCAAATGGTGCCTTAAAAAATGCATTTTCCTGGTCCCGAGTCCAATGCAAAAGGGGAAATTCCACCCCCTCCTGCTCCTGATGCTTAGTTATCATGCCTCTGTCCCTTTCCATGGTTTGCAAACTCCCAGGCATCAGGTGTTGCTTTGCATTTTTGCAAACGTGATGGTTTGCATGGTTGTGTTGCTTTTCATGGTTTGCAAACTTCTTCATACTTGCCCTGCCCTTGCTCCCCGCAGCTCAGCTGTTTGTCGGGGCTGGGAGCTTTGAATGGGGGCAAGCTCTGCTAATTGCAAATGCACATTAAGGAGGGGGGACCCCTTTCTGGGCCCATATCTCAGCCCCTGCTGATCCAATCTTTACAAAACTTGGGGGTTATTGCAATAAGGGTCCTTTGAAGCTACGCTGAAAGTTTGGGACCTCTACCCCAAAAAATGCCCCCCCAGAGCCGCGGAAAGGTGAGATTGTGATTTTAATGGCTTTATTCGGCCAAATTTTTCCCCAAACTCCGGACCTCATGCCGAATTGCACGGACCCAAAGCGGGGGAGTTCGGACTTTGGCATTTCCCAAATAAAAACAAGCCAAATTTTGTCGAATCCGAATTTTACCAAAAAAAAAATTTCAACAGCCCTACCCTGAACACCATATACCAGGTACCGTCAAAGAATCACAGAATCATACAGTTGGAAGGAGCCATACAGGTCAATTACCCAATCCCCTGCTCAATGCAGGATCAGCCTAGACTAGAGCATCCCTGACAAGTGTTCGTCCACCTGCTGCTTAAAGACTGTAAGGAGGGGGAGCTCACCACCTCCTTAGGCAGCCAATTCCACTGCAGAACAACTCTGACTGCAAAAAAATATTTTTCTTAATATCTAGCTGGTACCTTTCTGTTAATAATTTAAACCCATTAATGTGAGTCCTATCCCCTGCTGATAGCCATGCGAGAACGGATAGAACTGGGTCTAACATTCAGGTTGATATTCTGTCAACCTGATTTTCTCTGAGAAAATCAGATTTTCTCTGATAATTCCCACACTCAGCATTCAATCTCTTGCACCCTTTCAATGAATCAACTCACACTGAACATCTATGTAGCGTGTCTCTGATGATCCGGTCCCAACAGCGTTCTTTGCCTCGCATCTATAAGCACCAGAATGCCAGTCTCCTTTGGTTTTGAATTCAATTTTTTTGCGATTCTGCCACTCATACTGCTGTCGGTAATCCTTATACCAAAGGTACTCAGAAACCCCGGGGTTACTGCTATTGATTGCACACTCCAGAGAGAGCGCCTCTCCCTCTCGAATGATAATTCCAGGGGAAGCTGTCAGCCGAACATCTTTAGGCCCATCTGAAATAAGCAACCATCAGGGCAAAGAAGCAGAAGTCAGATAAACTGTATAAAATGTGTTTAAAGAAACTTAGTCTGGGGTCTAGGAAACCATCATATCAATCCCTGATGCCCTGTGCAGTCACACATGACTATAGCACCAACTCAGTTCTCCTCTTACATGCTGCACTCATTTACAACTGTTTGCATGCAACATCTGTATCCTACTTTTATCAGCTCTTGTGCCCCTTTAGGCCCCGACTGTTGAAAATAATTTGAAGCCTTCCATGTCTGAGACTGCCAAGCAGATTGATTAAAAATGTGGTAACTTTTGGATATGTTAATGGGTACATGTGTCTTGTTATTTGGGGGGGCATCCACCATCTAAGCCAGGGGTCCCCAACATGGTACCCATGGGCTCCATAATACCTACCAACACCTTTCCTGGTGCCCACCAAGTGCTTCTAGAAAGTGGGTGGGTCCAAGGGAGGCTTTTGTCCACGGGCTCAAACAAGTTGGGGACACGGATCTAAGCAAATTGCATTACATGAAATTTGACCCCTTAAAATTGCCAGAGGATCAAGTGCCACTTCTGAACCTGACTACACCTCAGCAATGAAATCAGGGGGATGCCAGGACCCGAGATGCCTACTCAGGGATTAACAAATCAAATAACTAAACACGTAAGCCATTTTCATTATTGTTGGTGCTATTAATTACACCTCTGAAAATAATGGCAAGCAGTGGTTTTCAGAAATCTTTGGAAATGCTGCCTCAGTTACAGTTTTTTTTAACTGTACACATAGTTTAGATCGATCGATCTATCGACGGATGGACGGATGGACAGACAAACAGATGGACAGACGGACAGACAGATAGATAATCGTTCTGCTTTTCATAGCTTTGATGAGATGGCAGCAGGACCAAACTGAAGACACTAAGTGAAAAGTGTCAGAACAGCAGAAGGAAGGAGAGGGTACGTTACCAGCTGGAGCAACTTATAGCGATACACTATTGCCTACTGAAGAAAATTACAAACTGAGCCCCTCACAAAAGCTCAGCTGTTGCCATCAAGCTGCAATGGCCATAGAGTGATAGAGGACGTACGTTCACGCATTGTTGGGGCACTGCACATAAATACCCCCACCCCCACCCCACAGATAGATTGCCTCAAAATGTAGGATCTCTCTCTCAACTTTCTCCCTCCTCCTTTTCCTTTTGAATGAAATGAGGGTTTTAGCCCATCTTAATTAAAAGATGGTTGCAATACCACAGTCCAGATGGAAATCCTTTGATGGAGGCCTAGGCAATAATTTCACTTTCACTGATTTAAATCCCCAAATTTGGAGAAAATTAAGACCTTGGGAACAGAAAGAAACCACTACAATTAAAAAAACCCCTTCATATTAGTATCATTTCCTTAATGTATTCTGTATGCTGAAGTTGTGTCAGTACTCAAGATGTCCAGAGATAGCCAAGAAGATATCCTTTGTTCTTTTATACCTATAAGGGGAGATCCCTGTTGCTCTATGGCACCCTAACTGCACCCAGCTATCATATTTCATGTCGTGCCTGATCAAATTATATTTTGTTCAGGTCAAGCAGTATCTTCTTCTCAGGGTGTCTCTCCCCGTCCACCATGTCCAGATCCCTCCTTACACAAAACTCACGTTTCACATCCAACTCCATGGTGCTTTTGGATATTACTGACCACCCATTCTGTCTCTTCAAGGAGCAGACCAGAGTCTTCCCATGGTCCTCCCAGGTCGCTTGAAATCTCACAACTGTTTGGATCACTCCATTATTGGTAGTCATTCGTTGTGAAGACAAACGTCTCTGTTCCAAGCCACTGACAGTCAGTCTTAGCGGTTCCTGGGGGCAATGGTACAGTACAGAGCAGGTCACTGTCATCCACGATTCTCGGATATATTTAGGGCTGATGTCCATCGTAGGCTCTGGAGGTGACTCTATAGCCAAAAAATAAATAGGGAAATACCCAAGTATCGTTAGGTGAAAATCTCAAAACATGCCCTTGCAGAAATGTGGGGCTTCTTCTGCTGGATTCTGCATGGTCACGGAAGCTTTGGCCAAACATCAACTTGCCACATCCAATACGCAGCCCCAACCCACATGCTCTCACATGTGACACAGAACTGCAGGAGATACATTGACCTGCTACTGGGGCAAGGGAAAATCAGCCCATTTTCGGCCTGGCCCCTACACTGCCTTTAGTTGCATAAATGGACAGTGAGGGACCATGTGATGCATGTGAGGGGCTTCCTCGAATGCTCCAGATGTTGCACCATCCAAGCTGCCCCCCCCTTTCTCACACTCAGTAAGGAAATCCCATCAAATGGAAACAACAGTGCTTATCTGGGCCATTGGAAGATAAGCTAGAGATGTGTTCCCATCCAGAACACTTTCTTTGTTATCACCTCTCTAATGGTGTGCAATTAATTTCTCAGAGGCTATTGAACCAACCTCATATTTTCATGACCCAACACAATCTTTGGTCAAATGTATTTTGCAGCAGGTTCATAGGACGTTCAACCATACATAGCAAAAGTTGAAACCAGTCCCACGAAAAGTGGCCCAGAGTAATGCAGCGGGCAATAAGGCACATGTTGCTATGTCTAGCCTATGGCATAATGCTCAGAATAGGAACAGAAGACACACACACCACTATGCAGATCTGGAAACTTTGGAATTTTAGATAACAGGTTTTGTTAGCATGTCAATGAATAAAAAATACGTTTGTATCCTTATAAGTGTTTTTGTGCCCTGACTTTGGGGGCTGAGGCTAGCCCAAACTCATCAGATCTCAGAAGCTAAGAAGGGTTGGTCCTTGTTAGTACTTGAATGAGAGACCACCAAGGAAATCCACAGATGTTATACAGAGGCAGGCAATGCCAAACCACCTCCGCTCATCTCTTACCTTCAAAGCCCTACCAGGTTGACATAAATTGGCTGCAACTTGATGGCGCTTTCCACAAGAAAGTTCATAAAACTATGCATTTTTTTAAAGGAAAAAAACCTTTCGAACTACTTCTCCCACTTAGCAAGGCCATTCCTGGATGTTTTCCGTTTTTTTAAAGCATGATTTGAGAATCAAATTGGCAAGACCATAAGACGATGGCAAGCTAGTCTAGTCAATTTCACATCCCCGATAAGCTTTTAGGGATTAGCAAAATCAACTACAATCAAGAAAATGAATGGGGGTGACAGGCTTTTCTGCTTTCTAGTGACCCAGCATACGAACACACAATTCCCTCCAGGCATGGCGATAACATTGCTAGAACAATGGCTTCTAGTTCAATCACAGATGAAGAGGAAGCCACTGCCAATGGACACCAGAGAAGTCACTTGTACCAAGCACAGTTTGACAAGTAGCAATCCTAGCTGTAAAGCTGAGAGAAAGCCCTGCATAGAAAGGACAGAGCGCCCTCCCACAGCCTACCCATTTTCCTTGCTGGCTGTGCATGTTCTGTTGCAGGTACTGCAGAAAATACATTTGAAAGGGTAGCAATGGAAAGTTATGCCTAAAACAGCATGTGCATCCCAACACCCCCATTGCCCCAACCATTGGAGCCATCTGCAAGAAGATCACATGAGCTTTGCCTCTATTGGACAACCAGCATGCAGTGTGTCTTGCACTGGTTAGCTGTAGTGCATACACAGTCCTTCAGTGCCATTCTAAGCAGAGTTAGACCCCTCAAAATCCATTGAAGTGGATGGATTTAGAAGAATGTAATTTGGCCCTGGCCCTGGTGGTGTTTTTATTCTGCCAGGGGATAGGCCACCAGCTCCCTTGGGTGAGAGGGCTCCTGGCAGCGCAGGTTGAACAGACAAAGAGTTGACCCTTCTTCAAAAGGCATCAACATGGGATCCAGACATGGTCACAGATGCCACTCTGATGGCCACCAATGTTGACCTCTAGAGAGAATCCTCCACTGATAGCAGTTGTTTTTAAACTATAGCTCCAGTTACAGATGAGGTGATGCATCTTTGAGGCAGCCAATCCAGGAAAGGAAGAACAGACGGAAAGCCCAAAGTTGTTTCACTTTTAGTGGGAATGGAAGAAAGGTTGTTCTGAGGAGAGGATGGAGAAGGTTAACATGAAGGAGGAAGAGGCCAGAGGAAACTGTGGTTGTAATAGGGAGTTGGGTGAGATTGGTCTGTACCTGCACTCCCCACCAGAATGATTTGGAAATTGCCCTGTTATAAACCATGACTAAACCAGCAATTGCAGCCCTCCAGGACTCTGCATATCTTCTGAACACTGGAGAATCAAAGGTATGAAGTGCCTCTAACCCCCCACAGACCCACCAGGGGGATGAAACACTCTGTTGAGGAGTACACTGTTAGTGTCCAGAAAGAAATACTCATGGCTCAATATCATGCCACACATGTAGGGTTGTGCAAAAAAATATTTTTTCAGTCATTTTGGTTTCAGTTTTTTTTGACCTGATTTTTTCGGTAAACCCGAAATGATGGGTATTCAGCTTATTTTTGGGTTTACTGAAAAATTCAGGCCCATTATACTCAATGGGGATTTTTCAAAGCTCATGGGGGGGGCATTTTTGGAGGTAGAGCCCCCAAATTTGCAGTGTGGCTGCAAGGGACTCTCTTTAGACAGTCACCACAGTTTGGTGAACTTTGGGACAGGGGGTCCAATTTTATGGGACTGCAAAGGGGTCAACCCCATCCTCCAGGCATTTGCGAGCTTAGTTGTCCATTGGTTTTCAGGTTCAGACGTTCAGCACTGCCAAGGACTGACAAAAAGAGCTTATTGCCAGGCTGGCACCTCAAAGCCTGGGGGCTGCCTTCATTTCTGAGTTGCTTTGCATGAAGTCCATGTGAATTAACTTCCAAATGGAGGAAAGGGGCTTAAATGCAAGAGAAATAAGGCACAGAAAACATTCCTTTTGGGGGCAAATGATATCCTGTGAATAGCCTTTACTGTGATCATAAAGAAGCAGGTTTTCATGGAGTGGTGGTGGTGATGACATCGGAACTGGATGAAGTCATGACTATGGGGCTGTCTGAAGGAGATTGCTCATCCACATGGATAAAGAAATCTCCTTCAGAAGCCTGGTGGGTGGCTGTTGAAGCTGGCTCTTTTAGTTGGAGGGTATATCTCTCCAGATGAGAATGGGTGAGCCCCGTCTTTTAAATAACCTCATCTCAAAAGGGCCCCAACTATGGGGTCCTAACAAAACCAGTCAAAAGAAAAAAAAAAGAAAGAGGGGAGAAAGCACAGGGCTGTGCCTCTAAGCAAAAGTGAATAGCCAAACCCAAAAAGCTGACTATCTATTCGGCTTTTTTGGGAATCGCCTATTTGGCTTCACCTTTATCCCCAGGTTTTGGCATTCGGTAAACCCAAAACATGAAATTTACCAAAATGGCTAATTTCGGGTTTATTTTTGTTTCGGTTTTAATGGTAAGCACAAACACATGGTTAGAAGCTGGTTCTACTATTGATAATAGCCACCTACTTCCCATATTAGGGATGTCCCGGCCATATACGGAAGAAGATTATTAGTGCTTCCAGACTAGTATCTACATAGATCTTGATAGTCTGTATCCTGTACATCACATGATACGGTATGCTGTGATCTCAAAAAATGATCTGAAATGATCGGTTCTTCAACCATTGGCCTAGATCATCCTAAGATCACACTGATCTCTCATTCACTTTGTGGTATCATGCACTGTGCCCTCATATGAAACTAGTAGTGGCTGTTTTTGTTACCTCTCCTGAGTTACTCCTCCCCTGAGTTGAAATCCAGGCACAATTTCACCAAGAGAGGCTTTACTATTATGTTTCCCATGCTAGCTTTACCCACTCTGTTTCTGCACGTCAAAGTTCTGTTACACTCACAAGAGCAGTAAAAGGAAAAAGGTTGCAAGGTGAACAAGAACACAAGGCAAGATTCCAGATGCTGACATAGAATGGTATAGCAAGAGTGGTGATGGTTTGGAAAGTTAGTACTGCAATTAAATGGGACACCTTGTGAGTCAGCTGGTCATCAGCTAGGAGGAAGCAGTTCCATCCACATTCTCAAACCAATAGCCCATAGTACACACTGCCTCCCATCTACCAATCATGTTCTTCTGCTAATCTGCAGAAGTGCTCAAAGGGAAGCTCCATTTTTCCCATTCCAGGATTTGGAAGCTGTTTCCCTCTTAGAAATGCTCCCCTAGCAGCAGTCCAGAAGACTGCCAATTCAAATCTCACCTCATTGGCCCCTTGAAACTTTTGTAAGTGATGAGCATGAGAGAGAAACTTCTCTAGTAAATTCTTACCAGCAACATTCACTGTAGCATTGAGAAACCACTTGTCTCGCTGAACTGGGTGATTATAAGAAGCAAAGAGTCTTGCCCCGTAGATGCCTGTGTCCTCTCCCCGGACTTGAGAGATCTTCAGGCCACAGTTATTAATCTTTAAATTCCCTATAAAGGTCGCCTGAGGCTGAGAAGCAGACTGTGATCGAGTTCGGTAGTTCCCTGCTGTCGCAGAGCTGTTATACAATAAAGTACCAGAGTAATCTGACTGGTTGGCATTAAAAACTGGCTGAAAATACCAAAGTAGTGAGATGTCTCTGAGAGGAACGCCTTTATATTGACCAATTGTGCAGGGAATCAACACACAAGATCCTTTCCAAGTCACCAGGGAATCAGGGCGTATGGTGAGTGGGTTTGGATTACACAGGAAACCTGCAATGGAAGAACCACATGGCAGAATTTGGTCAGCTTCGCTGGCCCCATAGAACCAAATATTACAAAGACACCCGAAGGCTCCATTGCTCCCTCTTCCAAAGGAAGCCAATCCCCGAAATGCTACCTCCACTCTGATATCATATAGACATGTCAGGGACCAAAGAACACTACAAAGCTAGTTTTATTCACCCAGGGGATGAATTTAGCATCGCTCTGTGTCACATGGCCAGCTATTTTTCAATAGTTGGAGGAATTTCCAAAACACTTTCTGCTATTGTCTGAGCTGGGGTTGTCAGTGGTTCTGAAAGAGTAAGTCAACAATCCAGGTTTCTACAAGACTTGGATCTTTCTTGCCATACCTCTTTGGATCCTAACCTATATCGATCTGTGACAGGTAGAGCTATGAAAGGTGGCCCAAAGCAGCCAATGAAAACAGTGGTGTGAATCCACCAACAAGCGTTGTACTGTGGAGTTATCAGCTGCAAAGGGAAGATGGAGTTCACTTTTGACGGTTCCTTTCATAGAAGAGTGTTATTTGTCTCAAGTTATATGGGTCTTTTTTTCAAAAATAAGTTTTGTTCTTGTTAGCTTTTAAAAAGAAATCTTTCACGTTTCATCTCAATGAATGTTGCAAACTTGAGTGTGTGCTTTTTAATTCAATCCCAGGTCCTGTGCCCTTGTCCTCAGTTTATATATTTTTTACTTTTTCATTTCCTGCTCAACACCCCAGTGCAGTGGGGTAAGCGGGACATTGAAATGATCACAAGAGGGATGAATCCTCTGTTGGGTCATGGCTTATCCATCACAGCATCTTCCTTTTTCAAATTGGACCTGTCTGTGTTACTTCTTTTATTTCTTTTGGTCTTTGGGTGGGGCTGTGCAGCTCCCCAGATTGGCTAGGGCCCAGACAGCTCTCCAGGGAAGTTCTAACAACCTACCATTTTGCCGGGACCCTGACCTCAGGTGCAGAATAGCTAGGCATGCCCGGCTAGGACAAAGGAGATGCTTCAGGGAAAGACCAAAATCCCAGCCTTGCAGTGTAGTCATTGCCATGGCAACAGCAAAACAGAGAGGCCAGGCAAAAGACCTAAATACCTTAATTGGTTTTGGGGGGTCTTTGTGTATGCTGCTCTGGCCTATTTAAAGTTGGGGTAGGGTTACCAACCTCCAGGTAAGCCCTGGACTTCTCCCAGA
Source organism: Euleptes europaea (assembly GCF_029931775.1). NCBI lineage: Eukaryota > Metazoa > Chordata > Lepidosauria > Squamata > Sphaerodactylidae > Euleptes > Euleptes europaea. The sequence continues at coordinate 15,332,958 of NC_079314.1, forward strand.
ATTGCAGCCCATCTCCAGACTGCAACAACCCTCATCCCAACCCTACACTGATGTCATTGTCATGGCAACAAACGGGTCAAGAAGACCATCAGCATATCTCAAGTGGCTCTGGGGGTCTTTGTGAGCCCAGCTCAGGCTTATTTAAATATTGGGCAAATCAGAACTGGAGTGGGAGAGTCCATGCGAGATAAAATGGAAAAAGGCTCCTCTCAGCAATGAGAATGAGGAGGACATGGTTGCCGGCCAGTTCCCTCCCCTCCTAATCTGAAATGCAGTAAGGCTGCCTCAAGATGCTCAGGACAGGACAAGGATTTAAAAGCTCTGATTGTGATTCCAGACCCCTCCCAGATCACTGGCATATACAATCTGAGAGTGTACACATTTGTTTGGGAGTAAGTCCTCTTATATTCTGCCTGGGAACGTTTCAGCTTGTTGCCCCATGAGAAATCTGATACAGTCTTGGATCCTTTTTTCCTATACTCCCCACAGACCAAAGGGAGCAGAGGGGAGACTTGACGCATTCCACTCACTGACACAAAATTACCTGGAAGGAAGAGCAGCCAAACCAAATGCTTCATTGCGGGCTCCGGAAGAGGCCAAACCTGGGGAAAGAAAAGTGGATTATCACTCTCATTCATCCCCTTGTTTTTTATCACTACCCGAGATCCTCACCAAATGGTGGGAGGGGCAAGGAACTGGGCCCACAGAAGGGGGCTGGAGCTCAAGGGGTGGGCAACATCCTACCGCTTGGTCCCTGTTTCCCCTTGCCATAAAGACCCGGAAATTCAGACCACACCTAGCATCCAATCCAGAAATCCAGCCATTTGCACATTTCCTGTTTAGAAAAAAAACCCTTTCAAGCATACTGACCTGCCAGGAGGAGCTCAGGCTCTAACAAACATTTCATTTATTTGCTTGTTTGTTCATTTACCTCGTTTATTCTCTGGCGTATGTATTGATTTAGCTCGTGTATACCCTACCTTTCTCCCCAGTTGGAACAGAAAGGTGCTTCTTTCATTAACCTCTCTTCTATCTTCACAACCACCTTGTGAGGCAGGTTAGGCTGAGAATGTATGCCTGGCCAAAAGTCAACCAGCTAGGGTTTCCAGGTCACCTCTGGCCACCAGTGGGGGATGGGGAGTAGGAGATCAGCAGCCAGAACTCTCCCACTATGGGGTGCCGTAAAGGCATGGAGCCAAATACACAGTGCAGCAAACTAACTTATTTATTTGACAAACCTCCAGGTACTAGCTGGAGATCTCCTGCTATTAAACTGATCTCCAGGCGATAGAGATTAGTTCACCTGGAGAAAATGGCCGCCTTGGAAATTGGACTCTATGGCATTGATGTCCCTCCCCTCCCCAAACCCCTCTCTCCTCAGACTCTGCCCCAAAAATCTCCCACCGGTGGCAAAGAGGAACCTGGCAATGCTATTTGGACCATTTAAACCTGAAGTTCACCACTCACCTGCCCCGTGATTCCGACTCGTTCCTGCCTTGATCTAGCTTGTGGTTCCTGCCTCCTTCTCCGCAGTCAAACGGGACTGCAATGTAAGCGAAGACAGTGGGTGGACACTCCAAGGATCTTTTGCGCCTTGCAGCCAGGCAAGGCCTTTTGGCCTATCCCCCTACGACAAGAGGGGTCTTCTGCTGTCCCACCTGCTGGGTCTTCCTTGGCCTCCCTTGCTGTCACCTGGCAGGTGCAAAGACACATGGTGCTAGGCAGGCTGACCAGCATTACTGGAAGGGGGCCTCCTCCCCTTTGAATAGATCTTGCATATCCCATCACTACCCTTCCCTAAGCAGAACTGGATTTGCATGTGGGGTGAAAACGACTCTCCCTGCAATTCAGTTACTTGCTGCAAATACTTTGTTGTTTTTAAATAGCAGATGCCCTGGGGAGACTTAAACATACTGGGGGGTAGGTAGGGCTGAGGGTAAGATGTGTGGTTTTCTGACTAAAGGGTGGCCTAGCAGCATTTTAAGACTAATTACCTCTGGTCGGTAATGACCTATGCTATTTTGTAGTATGGCAGCTTAAACTTAAAGTTTATGATAGGGTAGATATAGAGAAAAAATTTATTACAGAAAGAAGCATTTTTTATTCACTTATTTGACACTACAGAGTATGCCCACAATACAATACAAAGGATTTGCAGATCTAGCAGCCAAAACTTTACTTTTCATTGCATTCACTCAAAGCCATAGCAGACCCCCCACCCCCCAAAGCAATCTTGAAAACAAGACTTTCCTGTAATCCCCTGATTTGTCTCTGGCAATGCCCAACAGAATCGGGAGCAGGAAAGCTAACCCGTTCAGAAATGGGGAGAGCCCGCCTTACCTGTGAGTGCTAAAGCCCTGAAGATGATCGTATCAGCTTCTCACCATTTGGAGATGAAATGATTTGAGTGAACAAAAGTGAAGGGATCAGAGGAAGAGGTTGTTCCCCTTTTCAGTTCTGATTTCTATATTTGTGAAGCAGAATTGGAAGTTACTGGCATCTAGACCATTTGAGTTCAAACAAACTTCTCTTTTTTTGGACTCTCTTTATGTGGCCAGTTGATTGGGATTTCAGATAATGTTTCAATCTGATATTAGTGAGCCAGGGTGGTGTAGTGGTTAAAAGTGTCAGACTGGGATCTGAGAGACTCAGGCTCAAATCCCTACTTGTGTTATGGAAGCTCGCAGGGTGACTTTGGCCCAGTCACACCCTCTTAGCCGGACCCGCCTCACAGGGTTGTTGTGAGGATAAAAGGGAGGAGAAGAGAACCATGTATGCCTCTTTGAATCCCCACTGGGGAGAAAAGCGGGGTCTAAATGAATTAATTAAATGAACAAATAAATAAAAGAATCTTCTAATCTGATATTAGCCCATGGGAAGTCATGTCAGGGGGTTGTGCCACATTGATATCCCCTATCAGGAAGGCTGGCTGAGGCAAAACAAGGGATTGTGAGGGTTGGGGAGTTCTACTACACTGTTCTCCCCTCTCCCAGTTTATCCTCACAACAACCCTGTGAGGTTGATTAGGCTAAGTGACAGTGACTGGCCCAAGGTCGCCCAGTGAGCTTCCGTGGCAGGGCAAGGAAAATGTGTGAGTGCAAAATCATTTCAAGAAGACAGACAGAAATGAACACCAAACTGTAAGACTTTTTGAGGATAGGGTGCTTATTTGTAATTACTGGATGACTGATATGCTCCCTGTTTATTTGATCAGCTGCTGAGTGGCACAACGTGACAAGAGGTCTGTGGGTGAGTAGAAGGGGGAAATTAGGACTTCCACTGGGTTTCTGTGCCCAACCAGATGCCTCTAGGAAGCCCACGAACAAGACAACTGCAGCAGCATTATCCTGCCTATGTTTCACAGCACCTAATATAATAGGCATACTCCGCTGATCCTGGAGAGAATAGTTATGCATCATGACTAATCGCCATGGATACCCCTCCATGAACATCTCCACTCCTCTCTTAAAGCCTTCCAAGTTGGCAGCCATCACCACATCTTAGGGCAGGGAGTTCCACAATTGAACTATGCATTGTGTGAAGAAATACTTCCTTTTATCTGTTTTGAATCTCTCACCCTCCAGCTTCAGCAGATGACCCCGCGTTCCAGTATTATGAAAGAGGGAGAAAAGCTTCTCCCTGTCCACTCTCTCAACACCATGCATGATTTCATAGACCTCTATCATGTCTCCCCTTAACCACCTCCTTTCCAAGCTAAACAGCCCTAAGCTTTTTAACCGCTCCTCATAGGGCAGTTGCTCTAGTCCCCTGATCATTTTGGTTGCTCTTTTCTGCACCTTCTCAAACTGCAATATCCTTTTTTAGAAATGGTGACCAAAACTGTACACAGTATTCCAAGTGTGGTCTCACCATAGATTTATTTGTACAAGGGCAGTATGATAGCACATGAACACATGAAGCTGCCTTCTACTGAATCAGACCCTTGGTCCATCAAAGTTAGTATTGTCTACTCAGACCGGCAGCAGCTTTCCAGGGTCTCTGATAGAGGTCTTTCACATCACCTACTTGCCTGGTTCCTTTAACTGGAGATGCTGGGGATTGAACCTGGAACCTTCTGCAAGCCAAGCAGATGCTCCACCACTGAGCTACAGCCCTGCCCCAGCAGTTTTATTCTCTATTCCTCGTTTAATTATGGCTAGCATGGAATTTGCCTTTTTCACAGCAGTAGCACATTGAGTTGACATCTTCATCAAGCTATCCATTACCACCCCCAAGATCCCTTCCTTGGTCTGTCACTGCCAGTACAGCTCACATCTGTGTATATGTGAAGTTGGGTTTTTTGTTTTTTTGTTTTTTGCCCCAATATGCATCACTTTGAAATTGTTGAAGACTTTCTATTCCTTGGTTCCATTATCAACCAAAAGGGAGACTGCAGCCAAAAAATCAGAAGGAGATTGAGACTGGGAAGGGAAGCCATGAAGGAGCTTTAAAAGATTCTTAAGTGTAAGGATGTGTCACTGGCAACCAAGATCAGGTTAATTCATGCCATTTTATTCCCTATTACTATGTATGGGTGTGAGAACTGGACAATGAAGAAAGCTGATAGAAAGAAAGTAGATTCCTTTGAAATGTGGTGTTGGAGGAGAGTGTTACAAATACCATGGACCGCCAAAAAAACAAATCAGTGGGTTTTAGATCAAATCAAGCCTGAACTGACCCTAGAAGCTAAAATGACTAAACTGAGTCTGTCGTACTTTGGACATATTATGAGAAGACAAGAGTCACTGGAAAAGACAATCATGCTAGGAAAAGCTGAAGGCAGCAGGAAAAGAGGAAGACCCAAAAAGATATGGATTGACTCTATAAAGGAAGCCACAGCCTCAATTTGCAAGATCTGAGCAAGGCTGTTAAGGATAGGACACTTTGGAGGACGTTGATTCATAGGGTTGCCATGAGTCGGAAATAACTTGACGGCACTTAACACACACACATGCATCACTTTACACTTGCTTACATTGAATCTCATTTGCCATTTTAATGCCCATTCCTCCAGTTTGTAGAGATCCTTTTGGAGCTCTTCACAGTCTGTTTTTGTTTTAACTACCCTAAATAATTTGGTGTCATCTGCAAACTTGGCCACCTTGCTGTTCACCCCCAACTCCAGGTCATTGATGAACAGATTGAAAAGCACCGGTCCCAACACAGATCCCTGAGGGATCCCGCTGCTCACATCCCTCCATTGTGAGAACTGGCCACTGATTCCTACTCTCTGCTTCCTATTTTTCAGCCAGCTCCCAATCCATAAGAGGACTTGTCCTCTTATCCCATGACTATGAAGTTTGCTTAGCAGTCTTTGGTAGGGGTCTTTGTCAGAAGCCTTTTGGAAATCCAAATACACAAGGTCCACAGGCTCATTCCTGTCCACATGCTTATTTTTTAAAAAATAATTTTTATTGTTTTTTTCAAAAATACAGAAAAGAAAAGGGGTAATAGGTAAAAGGGAAAAATAATATGATAACATTTTGTGTGTGCCCTGCGACCCTGTCATTAGTCATTTTTGTAATCAAGTATTTTCTTTATCATTTATGAGTCATATTACTATATTTCTTCTGAATAAAAAAAATACTTTCCATCTGTCATTATATTTCTACACTTATTCCTACACTGTATTTCGATATATGATTCTTATACACACAAGTCTTGTTAATTACCAAATTAGAATAAAATCTCCTAAATATAACCAATCTTAACCATACTTATTGTGGAAGGGTTGCCATTTCAGTTGATGTTCTTCATGTTGTCTTCCTTGTAACTGATCAATAAGCTTTGCCATAGTAGCAAATCCCATCATTTTTGTAATCCATTCTGTCAAACTGGGTATCTCTTTGTTTTTCCAATATCTTGCATAAACAATTCTCGCTGCGGTGGTTGCATATTGAAAAAAAATCTTTTTGTACAGCTCGTAACTGAGCTGGGATCATCCCCAAGAGCATAAAATTAGGATTTAAGTCAAAATTCGTCTGAAGAGTTGTCATGATCTCATTATGTTTTTTCTTCCAGTATCTCTAAGCTTTTTTACAAGTCCACCATTGATGAAAGAAAGTCCCTTCTGTCTCTGAGCATTTCCAACTATTCGCTTGGTTAGATTTATACATCTTTTGTAAGTCTTTTGGGGTGAAATACCATCTGTAAAACATCTTGTACCAATTTTCTCGGACATCCTGGGATCTGGAGAATTTTATTTCAGATTTCCACATTTTCTCCCACTCAGTCATCATTTCACTGAAATTAATAAGTGATCTTGCTATTTCGTTATTATTTGTTCAAAGTATGTCAAATTGTCGGCTGGGTGATAATCAGATTTTAACCCATGTGCCACTTGATGATATGCCAGCCATGATATTTTGATATTTTCTTATTTTAATTCCTCGAGAGATTTAATCTGACCATTCTTTTTTATTAAGTCTCCATACCTCAAAAAGTCATTGGATTTTCGACTCTCAAAGTCCATATATGCTTCTGTTGGAGACATTAGTCTAGAAGCTTTTGGGCTAAGAGATGGTTTCAATAAATTCCATGTTTTAATCAAATGGTAACAAGTAGATTCTCGAGAACGATCTTTGGTAAATTCTTGATGTCTTTAGACCAAAGCCAGTAATGAAATCCTTTTTCAAGGGAGGCTTTCTCCAATCTGATTGTTCTACTTTCAGGTTGGATTATCCAATCTGTCACAGCCAATAGTGCAGCGGCTTGATAGTACAGAAATAAATTTGGAAGTGAGAGTCCTCCTCTTTCTTTAGCATCTTGTAAAACCGCAAATTTAACTCTAGATTTTTTTTCCTTTCCAAACAAACTTATTGATACTTCTTTGCCATTTTGGCCAATCAGTCAGGATTGAGTACTGGAGGAATCAGCTGCTGAGTGGCCTGGCTGGGGAGAGAGAGAGAGAGAGTGAAATCCTCGTGGGGGGGTGCTTGTGCACATTCACTCATTTCTGTGGCTGCAGGGGGCACATTTTGGGGGGTAGAGACCCCAAACTTTCAGCGGAGCTTCAGACGAGCCTTCTTAAGAGACCCCCTAAGTTTTGTAAACATTGGGTCAGGGGGTACCGAGATATGGGTTCCACCCCTTTTCCCTCCCCCCTTTTCCATTTCCGTGGCTGCAGGGGGGGCTTTTGGGGGGGCTTCAGACGAGCCTTCTTAAGAGACCCCCCAAGTTTTGTAAAGATGGGTTTAGTGGGGGCAGAAATATGGGCTCCACCCTTTTCTCTTTCCGTGGCTGCAGGGGGTGCATTTTTGGGGGTGCAGCCCCCAAACATTTAGCACAGCTTCAGACGAGCCTTCTTAAGAGACCCTCCAAGTTTTGTAAACATTGGGTCAGGGGGTCCCGAGATATGGGCTTTCCCCTTTTCCCTATTGGGATGAATGGATCACCCGATCCTGTATGCATCTCCAGAGCAGCAAATCCAAGGCAAACCTCCCGTACTTAAATAGAATCATATTAGATTACCCAGTCCTCCCAGCCCCTCCTGATGGAACCGAAGACAGCCACAGTAACACCCCTTTGGGGGCTTTAATCTATAATTTTTCTCCTGTGTGTGGGGAGGGGGAGGAAGCAGTTTCTGTGGGTGGGGGGGAAAGCCAAAGGGGGCTTTCGCCCATTCTGCCTTGGGGGGGTGTGCCCCCTCGAGTCTCTCTCTCCCTGGTTTGAGGGGGGGCTTCAGTTGTGTGTCCTCAGGTTTTCCCTCATTCATAAGATTGGTTAGGTCTATTTTGATTAGGGCTGTCGATTTGGTTCGGCCTGAACCGAAAAACAGCCGAATTTCCCCTGATTCGGCGGTTTTTAGTTCAGGATGAACCGAACTCAAAAATGGCGGGAAACCGGGGGAGCCGAATTCAGCGAGTTCGGGAGTTCACGAATAAATTTGGCAAATTCGGGGCGTCAGTAAGCAGCATAACCATCAGTAAGCAGCATTCTCCTCCCCCCAGCCAATTAGTGGCCAAGCTGGGTCTTCTTCTGGCCAATCAGTCAGGATGAGTACTGGAGGAATCAGCTGCTGCGCAACCCGGCTGGGGAGAGAGAGAGAGTGAGAGAAATCCTCGTGGGGGGGTGCTTGTGCACATTTGCTCCTTTCCGTGGCTGTAGGGGGCGCATTTTGGGGGGTAGAGACCCCAAACTTTCAGCGGAGCTTCAGATGAGCCTTCTTAAGAGACCCCCCCAAGTTTTGTAAACATTGGGTCAGGGGGTACCGAGATATGGGCTCCACCCCTTTTCCCTCCCCCCCTTTTCCATTTCTGTGGCTGCAGGGGGCGCTTTTTTGGGGGTGCAGCCCCCAAACTTTCAGCATAGCTTCAGACGAGCCTTCTTAGACATTTTTGTAATTTTGTAATTTTTGTAATTACAAAATTGTAATTTTGCTCTCGAGATAAAAGAATTTAAAAGAACTGATTCTGATTTTTCTTTTAAGATACATTCCTTTTCTAATTGTAATACCAAATACTGCATTTATTGCTTAATCTGCCCCTGCCAGCGTATTTATGTGGGCTCCAGTATTCGACCAATTAAAGCACGAATATTGGAGCACAGTTCCAGAATTAGGGCGGGCATAACTACAGCCCCAGTCGTTGATCACTTCCTTCAGTGTACACAATGAGAACGATTTGAGATTTTTTGTAATCTGACGTTTACAACCCAATAGATTTAACAGAAGTGATAATGAAAGAATTCTTAGACACAAGGAATCCTACTTCATACATATTTTGAACACCATGGCACCCCATGGTTTAAACTTGGAGAATGATTTTTCCTGGTTTTTGTAAATAGGTAATATCACTTTAAGAATCGATTTCAGGTACTAGCACGTCAGCTGGTACACTTAGTACACACCTGATGGGTATTTAGCTTACTGAACATACTATGTGAATAACGCCACCTGATTCCTTACCAGGAGTGGAAGGAACTCAGCATCTTACCCCTCTGAGGAAGCATTATTCACTTTATTCCGGAAAAGGTTATTCTTTGAAACCTGATATCATGGATGGTGATATATGATTGCATGCATTGCATTTTTTGTAAGTATTTGAACTATCAATTGTAATGTATTTATTGTTATTTATTGAAAGATATTTAATGGATTTTAAAAGGGACTGCAGACTATGAAAGAATTTTATTTGTTGTATTGTACAGGAAGGACTGATGAAGAATTGAGCTCTGTGCTCCGAAACGATCATATTCTCCTTGACTGTTCATCTTGCAGCAATTGTTTTGAGAAAATACCAAAGATATTTATTTCAAAGGACTTATGTGACACTTACCTGATAGAGGACTTATATGATACTTACCTGATAGGATTAATATTTCAAAATAATTTTGCACATCCTCTGTTGTATTGTATGTATGTGTTGTTGGTGGGTTCATTACCACATACTGTCAAGTGTATATGTAGCATTTAATATATATTGGCATTTAAACTTCCAGGTGATGGCTAGAGATCTCCTGCTATTACAACTGATCTCCACGCAACAGAGATCAGTTCACCTGGAGAAAATGGCCAATTTGGAAGGGGGACTCTATGGCATTATTCCCCATTGAAGTCCCTCCCCTCACCAAGCCCCACCCTCCTCAAGCATCACCCACAAAATCTGCAGATATTTCCCAACCTAGATGGGAAAGCTGGCAACCCTAGATGGACCCTAGATGGCAACCCTAGTTGGCAACCTTAAATGGACTCCTAGCAACCATACGTTGCAGAGTGGACAACATTTGGACAATTACACTAACCACTTAGTTTAACTTAACCAGTTTCATGTGACATCTGAACCCCCATGGCTCCTCAGCCCAGTAAAAAGAAAAGTCCAGAATAGTTCAAGGTGAACTTGGCACAGATATATTAGTTTACTGTCCTTCCCGAAGTTAACCCCTGGAGCATACGGCAAATTTCATTTGCTCTCAGGATAGTTCACCTTTGCAAATGAGTCAGCCCAGGATTCTTTAATGTAATATGGCAGGACAATATCTGATAGCACTGGATCCACACCTGGAATTATCTTTATCTAATATGATAGGTAGAGCTACACTAAAATGATTGACATCGGTCAAAAAAGCATGGCTGTTTTGTTTTGCGCTTCTCCCTGGAATGAAGCGAATGTCCCATCTTTTATTTTCTCTTTTAAACTTTTTATTTTTAAACACAAAACATACAAACGTATAAACCTGAACATACAAACATAAAAAAATAAGATTATTACACTATATGTAGTTTACTTTGAAATTACATTTCAATTATTAACTTCTTTGGATTACACTTCTCTATATACTCAATATATTTCCATATCATATCTAATAATATATTTATTCTTAAACATGTATTACCTAAATTTTCTATTCTCTATTATTAATTTTAGCTATATAGTTAAAAATGCATTCTATTTTTTCTTAAATTGATCGATTATGTTGAAAAGATGCTAGTTTTGCCATAGTTGCATATTCTGTTAGTTTGTTCATCCATTCAGCCAGCTCTGGATATTTCTCTGCTGTCCACATTGCTGCATATATCACTCTTGCCGCCTGATTGACAACTTTTCTCATTTTATTTTACTTAGATAAAACAGTGCCTTCATTCCTCTCTCTGAAACCTTCAGAAATCATTTACAGGGCAACCCACATTCACTGAAGTCAATGGTCTTAGATAGGCATAATGCTGGATCCAATCATACTGTCCAACCATATTCAAGACCGTTCTAAGGCAGCAATTCTCAGCCTGGGGGTCCCAATGTAAAAGGGGTCACAGAGACTGTGAAAGTGGACCTCAGACTTGACCAATTGAATTAATCTGTGCATGTCCTTTTTTTAAAGTGGGTCCCCACACCAAGCACATTTAGAATGGTGGGTCACCATACCAAACAGGCTGGGAACCACTGCTCTAGGGAATTTCTGTTATTGCTCCCTGGAACATCTCCATTATGACCGCTGCCATTTTGGGATGGCTGTGTCATCTTATTGGGTACATATACCATAACAAGTATATTTGGACTGGTGGGTTTGACTGAGAGCCAGTGTGGTGTAGTGGTTAAGAGTGGTGGACTCTAATGTGGAGAACTGGGTTTGATTCCCCGCTTCTCCACAAGAGCAGCAGACTCATCTGGTGAACTGCGTTGGTTTCCCCACTCCTATCTTGGGCTAGCCACAGTTCTCTCAGAACTCTCTCAGCCACACCTACCTCACAAGGTGTCTGTTGTGGGGAGAGGAAAAGAAGAAGGTTGTAAGCTGGTTTGATTCTCCTTAAAAGATAGAGCAAAATCGGCATATAAAAACCAATTCTTCTTCTTCTTACCATACCAAAAAAAATCCAGGAAACACTGCTCTAGGGAAGGTTAAAGTTGTTGCTCCTGCCATTTGGGATGTGTGTGTATCTTATTGGGCATATATACCCATGTGCTGTTTTTTGAGGCAGTCTTTGCAATGCATAACAGCAGAAAACCCACTCTGTAGAGGGAGGAATTCGTTTTTTCTAGTGATTTGCATAAGCACAGTTTCTCAACAGTTGTTTCCCATCAAATAATTAGTATGTTGACAACACACATGAACAATTGTGAATAATTTATGAAAAAATGAAGTTCTTTTTAATGAATGAACAATTATTTTTTGAAAAGAATGTCAACGTAAGTAACACTTGAAACGAGAATGGGCTACGAGGCCCAATAATCAAAACTGATGAGGAAAAGGGATGAAATTTCACCTTCTTCTCTACGGCTTCTCTACCCCTCTGGGAACCTCACACGTTTTCTGCCTTATTTGAAGTAGCTCTTTCCGAAGCTGGTCAGCAAGCTGGATCACCGCAGGTCTTAATTCTTTGCAGCTATGGAGAATCTGGTTTCCTGAAGAAAAAATAAAAAATGGGGATACTCAGAGCCAAACGAATTGTATAGGGATGCCACAATCAAACATTCCAAGGTGTACTTTAGGCTTATAAAGCATTTGGATTGGAGTCTTCTTGCAGGTTTCCCAATTGTAATGCACTTAGGCTCCTATTACAAAAGAGTGTTGTATAATATGAATCCGTGTCCTTCCCCCCCTCCCCAACACACACACGCACACACAGGAATTAATAACAATTTAAGGGTGAGATATTTTTTTAATTTTTATTATTTTTCAAAAACAAATACAGAAAACAGAAATATAATTAAAAAACTATGTAATCAGAATTACATATAGTTTATAAAAAAGAGAAAAAGTTAAAAAATTCCAATTTGCAATCTTATTACATTTGTTCTATTATTTTCATTCCCCCCACCCTCCACCAGTGTACCCTTAATCCCGCCCCCCACCGTGTTAGACTTCCAGAGAAGTGTCTAAGCAGTTTGTTAATAGAATGTTTTGACAATAATTAAAACTACAAAAAATTGCATCTACAACTCATTCACTATATTAATAAAATTCATTTTTGCCAGCTTATCCCAACATGCGAAGGCCTTTGACCACATCATTTTGAATTCTTCGACATCCTTCCCATGAAGGGAATCTGTTACTTTGGCCATCCGCATATATAACCATAACTTTTCTCTCCAGTCTTTAATCAGAGGTTTATTTACTAGCTTCCAGGATTTTGCTATTGTAATCCTTGCCGCTGCAAAACTATATTGACAAATGACTCTGTCACTTTTATTCATTTTGCCTTTAGGGAATCCCAATAAACAAAAACCTGGGTCAATTTTTATTTTACTATTAATCAAATTGTTAATCTCCCTCACTACCTTTCTCCAAAACTTTTTAATCTTTTTACAAGTCCACCAGGCATGCATAAAGGTCCCTTTTTCCATTCCACATTTCCAACACAAATCAGTGTTTCCTGTTATAAATTTACTAACCATCACTGGTGTAATATACCATCTATAAAACATCTTATATAAATTTTCTCTTATTTCATTAGTAATTGTAAATTAAAATTATTTTTTCCACAACATCTCCCAAACCTCAAGATTAATATTATAACCCAAGTCCCTCATCCATTTTATCATAACTGGTTTAATCCTTTCCTGCTCTAAATTTGTTTCAATTAACAATTTATATATCCTCTCTATCTGACCTTTATTTCCCTTATTTAATATTAATTCTAACTTAGATTTATTTCTATTGAACCCAACTAGTTTATCTTTGTTAAATATATCTTTTAATTTATAATACATAAACCAATCTCCAATCTTGAGTTCTTCTCTAGATCTAAGAGTCCATTTTCTCCCACTATCTTCTATAGGATTAATCCACCCTGGGGTTTTAATTTCCCAACATTTTTTGTATCTTTTCCAGACCTGTAATAAGCTATTCCTAATAATATGGAAATTAAAGTTTCTATTCACTTTATCTTTATCATACTATAGATATGCATGCCAACCAAATCTTATATTAAATCCTTCCAATTCTAATAAACTGGGATTCTCTAATAAAATCCAATTTCTTAACCAGCCAAAACAGATGCTTCATAATACATTCTTAAATCTGGGAGACCCAAGTTCAATTAAATTATTATAAGCTATCCTGTGTCTCTCTTTTCCCCAAAGGAAATTCACAATTTCCTTCTTCCAAACTTTAAAAATCTTTATTCCTTTTATAATTGGCAAATTCTGAAATAGGAAAAGCATCTTTGGTAATACCATCATTTTGATTACTGAAATTCTTCCTCATAATGATAAGGGTAACTTTTCCCAATTTTTAAAATCTTTTACAATTTGTTGCCAGATTTTAACATAATTGTTCTGAAATAAATTAAGATTATTTGAGGTTAACCATATGCCTAAATACTTTAGTTTGGATTCAGTTATTAAACCTGTCTTACCAGTTGATTCTTCTTGTTGTGAGAGAGTCATATTTTTTACCAAAATTTTCATTTTGTTTCTGTTTACTTTATATCCTGCAAGCTTTCCATAAACCTCCACAGTCTTATTCCATTTTTCAATCTGACAATTAGGGTTAGTCAAAATACATACTAAATCATCTGCATACGCTTTAATCTTATAATGATTTCTCCCAATTCTAATACCTACTATATTATCATCTTGTCTAATCTTAGTCAGTAAAACTTAAATAAACAATAAAGATGAAAGAGGACATCCCTGTCTAGTCCCCTTCTGAATTTCTAATTGCGGTGATAGTGTACCATTAATCAATAATCTAGCTGTTTGTTGAGTATATATACTTTTAATCGCCGTCTTAAAACCAATACCCAATCCCATAAAATCCAATATTTTTTTCATAAACTTCCATTTAACATTATCAAAAGCTTTTTCTGCTTCTAAGAATATCATAGCCATTGGGGTTGGTGTATGCTCTGAATATTCTAATAGATCTAACACCGTTCTGACATTTTGACTAATTATTCTACCAGATAAAAAACTAGATTGGTCTTCATGTATATATTCATTTAGTACCTTTTTTAATCTTGTAGCTAAAATATTAACAAATAGTTTATAGTCATTGTTTAATAACGAAATAGGCCTATAATTTTTAACTTCAGACCAATCTGTATTTGACTTTGGTATTAAAACTATATTTGCTTGTTTCCAGGTTTGTGGGATAGAACCATTCTGCAAACAAGAATTCATAACCTTCAATAGATGTGGAGATAGCTGCTCTTCAAAAAATTTATAATAAAATGCCGTAAATCCATCCGAACCTGGAGACTTATTTAACTTACTTTTACTAATTGCACCCTTTAATTCTTCAGGCGTTACTGGTGAATCCAAAAGGTCCATCTTCTCCTGAGATATACCTTCCCAATGAAATTGTTTCAAATAAACTTCCATCTCTTTATCTGAAACCGGTTTTTCTTTATATAGATTTGAATAAAATTCCACAAATGTCTCCATAATTATTTGTTTATCTGTAATTGTTTTGCCTTCTTTTTTTTATTCTTAATATAGGTTCCTTTTTATCTCTTTGTTTAAGCTGCCAGGCCAACAATTTACCAGGTTTATTAGCATGTTCAAAAAAAATGTCTATTAAACATTATTTTATTTTCAACCTCCATTGTTATTAATAATTCATATTGTTGTTGTAATCTTTTCAAATTGTTAATATTTTCTTGCATATATAGTTTATCCTGGGCTTTTTTTATTTGTATTTCTTCTAACCTAATTTTTTTTAATATTGTTTTCTTTTGTTTCTCTTTCTTTTTAAACCATCTCGAGTTCTGTTGAATTAAAAGTCCTCTAATTACTGCTTTACCGGCATCCCACACCATCATATCTGTTATTTCCTTATCCACATTTTCAATAAAATAATTTTGAACGTCTATTTTTAATTTGTCAACTTTTTTTTTTTTTAGCAAATATTCATTTACTGATCAAGGTCTATAGTTCCTATCACCGATCTTAATTTTTATTATGATGGCATTGTGATCCGATAATACCCTAGGAAGTATCTCCAGACTATCTGATATATTCATTAACATTTTAGAAAGCCATAACATATCTATTCTTGAATTAGTAAGGTGTCTGGATGAGAAACATGTATATCCCTTTTTACACCCATTTATAAGTCTCCAAATATCAAACATATCCTATTGGTTTGTTATATTATTAAAAATACCAGACAGCTTACCCTCACATTTCACTTTCTTTTCCCCCCCGGATCTATCCAATTTTGATTCTATTACCCCATTAAAATCCCCCATCCAAATCATTTTGTCTGAACCATACTCCACCAATATTACCGCCAACTCATTATAAAAAACTCTATGGTATTATACCCAGCTAAGTCCCCTCCCCAAATCCCACTCTCCCAAGACTCCACCTCCAAATTTTCAGGAATGTCCCCATATGGAGCTGGCAACCCTAAGGCTCTGAGTTATTCTGCATCTAATTCTCTCACTCATTCCCATATAGGGTTGCCAGCTCTGGGTAGGGAAATACCTAGGGATTTGGGGGGTGGGACATGAAGAAGGTGGGGTTTGGGGCAGGTAGAGACCTCATCAGGGTATAATGCCAGAGCCCATCTTCCAAATCAGCCATTTTCTCTAGGGGAACTGATCTCTGTTGCCTGGAGATCAGTTGTAACTGCGGGAGATCTCCAGTCACCACCTGGAGACTGGAAACTCTCACCCCGTACACATTGATACACTTACCACCCTGTGCTGTGGGTTGGGGTCCAGAGGCAGCTGGAGCTGATGTGTCCTGGAGGTGAGCTAGGAACAAAGCAAGACACCTTTCAATCATTTCATTCTTCCAAATGGAAACCATGTAATCAGAGATGGGCTACTTAAAAATTGGGAATCTGTTCAAAGAAGAGTTCGCCCCACAATATCATACATACATGAACCTTTATTGGCATAATAACCATATTGCCAGATGCATTTGTACAGGCACATTAAAAGAAAAAAAACCCCGTGTTCCATCATAAAATGACAATCAGTTAAAATTAGTATATAACTAACTTTAAAAAAATCTCCTTTTCATAATACAACCATCTGGACCCTCTAATAACAAATACATCTCTCTCCCTCCCTCTCCCTCCCTCTCCCTCCCTCTTCCTCTCTCTCTCTCTCTCACTCTGACTCCCAGGGGTTTAGCTATCAATAACAGTGTGATACTCTTGTCTGCTGAATGTTTTTGGACTTGAAGGTGAGGATTAATTAGTTGCCAACTCTATTGAATAAAAAAATGGACAGCTCAAGAGGATATGATGGACTGCATCTGGTTCTTTAAGATGACAACTACAAAACCTTTTACCGCGTGGTACTTTCTTGCTGAAAGTGCCCCCAAACTGAATTAGCATCCGGTTCCCATTCTGTTATATGCAGATGACACAGTGATCCTTGCCTTTTCCAAAGTTGGCCTAAAGTGTTCTCTAGCAGCATTTGTGTGTTACTGTGAGCAGAACCTTTTATCTATCAATTTTGACAAGACCAAAATACTGTTTTTTTCTAGATCGTGTAATCGGTTGGACTGGAGAGTTGGTGGGAGAGAAATCGAACAGGTTAAACCCTTCAGGTATCTGGGGGTAATCTTCCACCACAATTTAAACTGCTCCATCCACTGAGAGTGCTCTCTAATATCAGCTAAGAGTAAAGCATCTGCCATGGTTCTTTTTTCCATCAAAATGGAAATCAATTTGTCCCAGCCACTTTAAGGATTTTTCAGGCCACTGTAATCCCCCATCTACTGTATGGAATTCCAGGTTAGATTCAGGCTTTTAACAAGGAGGTTGAAAGATTTATTTTATTTTATATTTTTACGTCGCATACTTGGTATTCAGTTGGCTACCTTACATTATGTGCCGAATTTGGTCTTCATCTTTTGGAAACTAGAGCCTGGCTTTTGACCATTAGATCTTGGCTGCACCTCCATTTCCAAACTCCTTCCAATAGTCTCATAGCCAGTCTACTTGCTGACCCATATACTTCTAAATGGTCGCATTTGATATCACAAAAAATCTATTCCATAGGTATTGATCTGGAGGCCATGGCCAACTCTGGAGAAACCCACATCCTCCGGGTGATTCAAAAGAGGATTTGGGATGTTGAACAACAAATAATAATTGCTGGAGTGAACAACACCTGCTCACCATGTGTTTTTGGCCTCACACACAGAAGGCCATGGCCCAACAGTTTTCAAATTTAGTTCTCCCCCAGCAGCGTATGTATGCTTATTTTAAATAAATAAATAATCATCCCACTTTTCATAGCTTTGATGAGGTGGCAGCAGGACCAAGTTGGAAGACCTGGTAGTAAGTTATGTTAAAGTCACGAGACCCCAGAGAGCTGCTGCCAATCAAAATAGAGAGCACTGACATAGATAAACCAAGGGTCTGACTCAGTATAAGACAACTTTGTGTGTTCATGTATGTGCATGCTTTCCCATGTCTTCAGGCCAAGTGCAGTGACCATAAAGCCTCTGTGTCCCTATACTCCATCTCACTGGCAGGCAGAGTTGGGTACCCAGGTAGGGATCTGAACCCAGGTCTCCAGAATCCAACTACATTACCTCATTTGTTCACAAGAAGTTTTCATTTCATGAGTGGGAGACCAACCCCACTATCTGTTGGACCATAGATATGCCACTGTTGGCTACAGTCAGTCCAGAGACAGCAAAACTTTGGGGGGGTTGTCCTTAGCAGTAGTAAAATAGGATGGATAGCCACAGGATAGAGCAAAGGAATCAGACTCTCAAAGTTTATCATCAGCTTATTTGAAAACTTATTTCATTCTCATACTCACAATGGACATACAGCATAACTTGTTGGGAATGGGAAGTAGCCACGCGGTTAGTGGCCTCACACCTGTATAGGCCAGAATTTGCGTAAGTCACATGGTCGATTGTCAGCACATCAGTTGTATAATCCACATGTAGTAGCACACCATCTTTGTACCATATGTATCTGAAAGCTTTGGGGTTTGCCTTTGCCACGTCACACCTCAAATTAACATAGTCGCCTTCATAAATCGGAGTTCTTGGTTGTTGCATGACTTTGACCTCTTTGGGGGCAACTGCAGAAAGAGAGAACAAAAACAACATTCTCCATGAGGACACTGGACCTACCCCGGCACATGAATTCAGGAAAGAATATACCCACTGGGGATATGCTACTCCATGCTGGTTCCACTTTAGGTTGTACAACACATTTGTTGCTTAGTACTTTGCTTTACATTTCATTCAGGAGCCCTGCCCTAACCATGACCCCTTTTTTGTATGCCAATAGTAGATCATTTCTTCTTACATAATCATCAGTTTCTACAAGCTCCATAAAAGGTCTCCAAAATCATTTGGTCGGAATAGTCTCCCTGAGTCAGTTGGACCAGACCATAGGCCACAATTCACATCCCAAATCCTTCATGAAATGCAATGGTATGAAACATTTGACTTCCACACCATGCTACCTACCTACCAATGGTCTCATGTTGCAAATGTCACACCAACAGTGTTTCATCTCCCACACTGGCTATGCCATGTGCTCAGCCTGTGATTCTGTGCACTTCCCACATAAATAAGAAGAGGGGCTGTAGAATCTGTGCACTTGTTCAGATCAGCTGCACTGAATGAATGCACATTCCTCCTGTTATCTCCCCCCTGCTTGCTTTGAAGATTATCTATTTACCAGTGAAAGGGGTTTCAGAGATTACAAGAAGTAAATTAAAATGGCATTACTCACAGTGGATATCCACAGTGACTGATGGAGAGGAACCACATTTTATGGTATTGCAGGCTTCGCATCTGTAGTCACCAGCCAGTTCTACATTTGCAGGAAAGGTCAGCAGGTTTCCTTGACTTGATAACGTGGAGTTAGCCCTATACCATTTATACCAGATATTATTACTAGGGTTACTGTGACCAAATGAACAGTTTAGTGTGACTGTGTCTTTCTCCTTAATGGGCAGCTGGTCGTTTTCAATGGCAAGCTGGACATCTTTGGGACCATCTGGAAAAGGAGATCAGAGTGTTTCTTTATGGAAAAGGCAGGCAGCAAAGATGTCACCGTGAATGTTCACATCAGCTCCAATCATGGCTGAATTATACTGACTACGCTCAGTTTGGGGAGGGGCTGTGGCTCAGTGATAGAGCATCTGCTTTGCATGCAAATAGACCCAGGTTCATTCCCTGACATCTCCAGCTGAAAGAACCAGGTAGGATGGTCATCTGCCAGGGACCCTGGAGAGATGCTGCCAGGCAGAGAAGACAATACTGTTCTTGATGGCTCAGTATAAGTCAGCTTCATGTGTTTTTTGTAACTAAACCAGGTTTGATAGCTCTTGCCCGATACCCTTCACAGGTCAAAAGACAAGGGCAGTCCAAGATGGTTGATTTACTTGCAAATCTGAGTGGCTTTCGACACTAGATAGATAGATAGATAGATAGATAGATAGATAGATAGATAGATAGATAGATAGATAGATAGATAGATAGATAGATAGATAGATAGATAGATTATGGCCTTAGCCAGAAAAGATACACACCTTATCAATAAAACCCATTATATAATAAAATAATCTCTTTATAAAAGTACAAATAAAATTTTACCAGTAAAGAATTAACCTTATTAACATTAGTGACCTTTTTTGCACGGATTTTAATTACTGCAGAACAATATTTGGCCACCTGTAGAAGACATTGGGAGTGTCTCCCATAATAGGAATTTCATTCATTCTTCCTCCAGACTGAAATCCACTGTGTTAATGAGAGGAAGAATTAACTTCTGATGAATCCCCTCATAATAAATACACCTGAATAAGACATGACTTATATTTTCAATTTATCCTGACCTGCAAGGGCAACCCCACTCAGATCTTGATAACATCCTATATTTTCCCTGCAGGATTGCTGAAGGCAAGGCTGATCCTCTCACTAGAATCAGGGCTCTTCTTTGCTTCTTTAGCTCTAAATCAGACAGATATTCAGCCAGGGCTAGACAATATCTAGCCTCAAAAGCCCTAACTTTACTTTTATATGCAGATGACACTATTCTCTTGTCTCACACTCAGGTGGGCCTGAAAAGACTATTATGCCAGTTCTAAAAATATTGTAAAACAAAAGAACTCAGGATCAACTATTCAAAATCCAAAGTTATGGTATTTTCAAAAGCCAAGGAATTCACTCCTGTAACCTGGAGAACTGACGATACCGAATTGGAACAAGTCCCTAGCTTTCCATATCTGGGCGTGATTTTTAATTCTAACCTTAGTTGGAAACCCCATTTTAAATTTATAACAAATTAAACCTTCGGTGGCAGCAACTGAACATTTTTTTTCTTTTATAAAGGAGCAAAATTTATCCCAGGGGGACTGCAAGTGTTTAATATGAAAAACATTCCACAACTTTTATATGGTGTTTCAGTTTGGATTCTTGAGGTCAATGAAAGCATTGATCTTCCACTGTGTCAATTTTTGTAGCGTATTACGGGGCCCCAAGATGCATAGCTGGAGTAAGCATAAGGCTAGAACTAGACCAAGGCTCCACTGAAGCCAAAGCATGGTTACAAGCCTTTAAACATCATCTTATGGTTATATTTTCAACTGAGAAGGATGGCCTTATATACAAGTTAAACCAAGACCAACTCCAGATGGATGCAAGAAACTGATTTAAAAAAATCACTTTTACGCCTAACTAAGGATATTTTATTAAGCATGGGAAAAAGGAAATCTACATATCAGTTATTAAGAGCTATACAAAAAAAATTAGATTATTCCAGCTCTACAATGCGTGCTTGAAGAGTATGCTCTACTCAGTTCTTAGGTATCCTTACTCCTATGCAAACTCCACCATATTTTAGTAATTAAACAGTCCCAGGTTTCCAAAAAGCCTTTATGCTTGCTCGTCTGAACGCCATGCCTTCAGCAGTGCTAAATGGAAGATTTGGAAATTTACCCTACCCTGAAAGACTGCTCATGCAATAAGAAGAAAATTGATAACACTTTCTCACTTGATGCTGGAGTGTCCCAGGTCCCCACACTCAGCATTCCATGTCTTCCACCCTTTCAACGAATCAACTCACACTGGACATCTATGTTGACTATATTTGATGATCCGGTCCCGATGCTGTTCTTTGCCTCACATCTATAACCACCAGAATGCCGGTCTCCTTCGGTTTCAAATTCATTTTTTTTGCGATTCTGCCATTCATACTGCAGTTGATCATCCTTATACCAAAGGTACTCAGAAACCTCTGGGCTACTGCTATTGGTCGCACACTCCAGAGAGAGAGCCTCTCCCTCTCGAATGGTCCTTCCAGGGGAAACTATCAGCCGGGCATCTTTAGGCTCATCTGAAATAAGCAACCGTCAGGGCAAAGAAACAGAAGTCAGATAGGCTGTGTAAAAATGTGTTAAAAGAAACTTGGTCTATGGAAATAAAACTGTCATACCACCCACTGATGCCCTGTGCAGTCATGTGTGTCTAAAGCACCACCCCCTCTTATATGATGCACTCATTTACAGCTGTTTGCACACAACATCTGTATCCTACTTTTATAAGCTCTTGTGCCCCTTTGGGCCCCTGTCTTTTGAACATAATTTGAAGCCTTCCCAGGCTGAGACAGCCAAGCAGTTTGATTTGAAATGTGGTGCCTCTTGGATATGTTAAGGGGTTGTTATTTTTTTGGGGGGGAGGCATCCACCATCTAAGCCAGGCGTCCCCAAAATGGTCCCCATGGGCTCCATGGCACACACCAACACCTTTCCTGGTGCCAGCCAAGTGCTTCTATAAAGTGGGTGGGTCAGGGAGGCTTTTGCCCAGCTAGGGTTGCCACAGGTCCCCCCTCTCCTTCGGTGGGAGGTTTTTGGGGTAGAGCTGGGGCAGAGATTGCGCGTGCGTGGCCACGCTGCCAAGATTCTATCACTTCCAGTTTACACCCAAAGCTGCCCACAGGCTCAAAAAGGTTGGGGAGCTGTGATCTAAGCAAATTGCTTTGTATAAAACTTTAATAAATAATCGTTCTGCTTTTCATAGCTCTGATGAGGCGGCAGCAGGGCCAAGTGGAAGACACTGAGTGAAAAGTGACAGAACAGATCCCACCTGAACAGGTACACAGTGTTGCTATGGAAGAAAATTAAAAACTGAGCCCCTCACAAAAGCTCAGCTGTTGCCATCTAGCTGCAAGGGCCTTATAGTGATAGAGCACATGTGTCTGTGCATAGTTGAGGCACTGCATACAACAACCCCTCCAGAAGTATATTGCCTTAAAATGTAGGATATCCCTCTCAACTATCACCCCCCCCCCACACACACACACACACACATACACCCTTTCCAGTGTGGTGTAGTGGTTAAGAGCAATGGTTTGGAGCAGTGGAGTCTGATCTGGAGAACCGGGTTTGATTCCCCACTCCTCCACATGAGTGGCTGAGGCTAATCTGGTGAACTGGATTCGTTTCCCCACTCCTACACATGAAGCCAGCTGGGTGACCTTGGGCCAGTCACAATCTCTCAGCCTCACCTACCTCACAGGGTGTCTGTTGTGGGGAGGGGAAGGGAAGGTGATTGTAAGCCGGTTTGATTCTGCCTTAAGTGGTAGAGAAAGTTGGCATATAAAAACCAACTCTTCTTCTTCTTCCCTTTGAATGATATGGTGGGTAAATCATTTTAGTCCATCTCGGTTAAAATTTGATTGGAATACCACAGTCCAAATGGAAATCTTTTTGGTGGAGGCCTAAGCAATAGTTTCATTTTCCCTGATTTAAATTCCCAAATTTAGAGACCACTGAGACGTTGGGAACAAAAAGAAATCACTACAATTAAAAAAAAAAAACCTTCAAATTAATATCATTTCTTTAATGTATTCTGTATGCTGAAGTTGTGTTGGTACACAAGATGTCCAGAGCAAGAGATATCCAAGAAGATATCCTTTGTTCTTTTATAACCATAGCAGTATTTCCTATCCCAGCAAAGTCCTCTGTGTTTGAATTATACCGAAAAAATCTCTGCTACTCTATGACACCCTACTGCACCCAACTATCATATTTCTCGTTGTGCCTGATCAGATTATATTTTGTTCAGGTCAAGCAGTATCATCTTTTCAGGGTGTCTTTCCCCCATCCATTGAGCCCAGATCCCTCCTTACACAAAACTCACGTTTCACGTCCAACTGCATGGTGCTCGTAGATAGTACTGCCCAATTCTGTCTACTCAAGGAGCAGGTGACAGTCTTCCCATGGTCCTCCCAGGTTGCTTGAAAACTCACAAATGTTTGGATCACTCCATTATTGGTAGTCATTTTCTGTGAAGACAAACGTTTCAGTTCCAAGCCACTGACGGTCAGTCTTAGCAATTCCTCGGGGCAATGGTACAGTACAGAGCAGGTCACTGTCGTCCATGATTCTCGGTTATCTTTAGGGCTGATGTCCATCCTCGGATCTGGAGGTGACTCTACAGCCCAAACATAAATGAGGAAATACCCAAATATGGTTAGGGGGAAATCTCAAAAGATGTCCTTGCAGAAACGTGGGGCTTCTTCGCCTGCTTTGGCCACACATCTAAAGATCTGCTGATAGACTTGAACATGCAGCACCAACCCACAACCTGACACCTGTTAAGATCAGAACTGCAGGAGATACATTGACCTGCTATTGGGGCAAGGAAAAATCATCCCATTTTTCTGCCTGGCCCCTCCACTGCCTCTACTTGCATGAATGGCCACTGACGGTCAATGTGATGCATGTGGGGGGCTTCCTCGAATGCTCCAGGGGCTGCAACATCCAAGCTGCCCCCCCTCTCTTGCTTAGTAAGGAACAAATTTTCCATCAGATGGAAAGAACAATGCTTATCTGGTCCATTGCAAGATAAGCTAGAGATGTGTTCCTACCCAGAACTCTTTCTTTATGGTATCACCTCTCTTACAGTGTACAATTAATTTCTCAGAGACTTTTAAGGCAGCACTGTATATTGCCAGTGCAGAAAAACAGGAACAACCCTCATATTTACATGACCCAACACAATCTTTGGTCAGATGTGTTTTGCAACAGGTTCATAGGACGTTCAACCACACACAGCAAAAGTTGAAACTTGTCCCCAAAAAAGCGGCCCACAGTAATGCGATGGGCAATAAGGCACATTTTGTGATATCTAGCCTATGGGACAATGCACAAAAGACCTGGAAACTTTGGAATTTTAGATAACAGATTTCGCTAATCAGTGAATGAAGAAGAAGTTTGTATCCTTATACATGTTTATGGACCCTGACCTTGGTGGCTAAGGCTAGCCCAATCTCATCAGCTCTCAGAAGCTAAGAAGGGTCAGTCTTGGTTAGTGTTTGAGTCGAAGGCTATCAAGGGAGTCTAGGGGCACTACGAAGAGTCAGGCAATGGCAAACCCCCTCTGCTCATCTCTTATCTTCAAAGCCCTACCAGGCTGACATATATTGGCTGAAGTTTGATGGCACTCTCCACCAGCAAGTGTTCATAAAACTATTTCTTTAAAGAAAAGGAAAAACCTTTGCACTACTTCTCTCACTTAGCAAGGCTATTCCTGGATATTTTCCTATTTTTCAAAAGCATGATTTGGAAATGAAATTGACAAGACCATGAGAAGATGGCAAGCTAGTATGCTCAATTTCACATCCCCCTTGATTTTTAAGGGATTAGGGAAATCAACCACAATCAAGAAAACGAATGGGGGTGACAGGCTTTCAAACTCTCTAGTGACGAACATATAACTCCCTCCAGGCATGATGATAGCATTGCTAGAACATAGCAGGATCACAGTTAAAGAGGAAGTCACTGCCAACGCACACCAGAGAAGTCCCTTGTACCAAGTACAGTTTGACAAGAAACAATCCTAGCTGTAAAGCCAAGAGAAAGTCCTGCATCGAGAGGACAGAGAACTCTGCCATAGCCTACCCATTGAGCTTGCTGGCTGTGCCAGTTCTGTTGCAGGTACTACAGAAAGAACATTTGAAAACGGAGCAATGGGAACTAAGACAGCATGCACATTCCAACACCCCCATTGCCCCACCCATTGGATCTATCTGCAAGAAGATCACATGAGCTTCGCCACTGCTGGACAGCCAGCATGCAAAGCATCTTGCACCAGACTGCCCTAGTGAGTACACCACCTTTCAGCACCATCCTAAGCAGAGTTTGACCCTTCTGAGTCCACTGAAGTTGATGAATCTAGCAGGATATAACTTTGCCATGGCCCTGGGGGTGGTTGTATTCTTCCAGGGGATCGGCCACCAGCCCCCTTGCGTGAGAGGGTTGCTGGTGGTGCAGGCTGAACAGACGAAGAGTTGGCCTTTCTTCAGGCATCAACATAGGACCCAGGCATGGTCACCAATGCCACTCTAATGGCCACCAATGTTGATCCTGAGAGATATTCCTCCACTGCTGGCAATCCCTCGAAAACCATAGCTCCAAATACAGGTGAGGTGATGCACCTATGAGGCAGGAAAAGAAGAACAGATAGAAAGACGAAAGGTGTTCCACTGTTGGTGGGAATGGAAGAAAGATTGTTCTGAGGAGAGGATGAAGAAGGTTAGCATGGAGGAAGAAGAAGCAAAGGGGCCAGAGGGAAGTGTGGTTGTAATAGTGAGTTGGCTGAGAGACACAATTGGGGATTGCCCTGTTATAAACCTCTTGTAAACCCACTGTAAACCCTGACTAAACCAGCAATTGCAGCCCTCCAGGACTCTGAGGATCTTCTGGACATTGGAGAATCAAAAGTATCAGGTGCCTCTAATCCCTCACAGACACACCAGGAGGCTGTAACACTCTGTTGAGGATTACACTGTTACAGCACATTCCTGAGATGCGCTGGCAGCCGTGCTGAAAGGCCTTTGGAGGCTGGTGCTGGCTTCTGCCGGCGCAAGGGCCCACAGCACCGGTGCCTAGGAGGAAGTAGTTCCATCCTTGTTTTCAAACTACTAGCCTGCAGGACACATTGCCACCCATCTACCAATCATGTCCTTCTGCTAATCTGCAGTAGTCCTCAAAGGGAAGCTCCATTTTTCCCATTCCAAGATTTAGAATATGTTTCCCTCTTAGCAAAGCTCCCCTAGCATCAGTCCAGAAGACTGTCAATTCAAATCTCACCTCATGGATCCTTTGAAATGATAACTTTTGTAAGGGGTGAGGATGAGAGAGAAACGTCTCTACTAAATTCTTACCAGCAACATTCACCGTAGCATTGAGAAACCACTTCCCTTGTTTAACTGGGGGACTATTATAAGAAGCAATAAGTCTTGCCCCATAGATGCCTGTATCCTCTATCCGGACTTGAGATATCTTCAGGCTGCAGTCTTTGTTCTCTAAATTCCCCATGAAGTTCACCTGAGGCTGAGAAGCAGACTGTGATCGAGTTTGGTCGTTCCTTGCAGAGCTGTTATACAATAAAGTACCAAAATAATCTGCCCGGTTTTCATAAAAAAATGGCTGAAAATACCAAAGCAGTGAGATGTTTCTGAGATAAACCCCCTTATATTGACCAATCTTGCAGGGAATCAACACACAAGATCTTTTCCAGGTCATCAGGGAATCAGGTCTTATGGTCAACGGGTTTGGATTACACAGGAAACCTGCAATGGAAGAAACACATAGCAAAATTGGGTCAGCTATGCCTGGTCCCCTAGACCCAAATATTGTCCGGGACCCTGATCTTAGGTGCGGAATAGCTAGGCATGCCCAGCTAGGTCTGCAGAGATCAGTTCCCCTGGAAGAACGGTGCAACACCCTCATCCCAACCATATGCTGATGTCATTGTCATGGCAACAAATGAGTCAAGCAAAACACCAGCATATCTCAGTGGCTCTGGGGGTCCTTGTTAGCTCTGCTCAGACTTATTTAAATATCAGACAAACCAGAACGGGAGTGGGAGAGTCCATGCAAGATAAAATGGAAAAAGGCTCCTCTCAACAATGAGACTGAGGAGGTCACGGTTGCCGGCAATCCCCTCTCCATCTAATCTGAGGCCCACTAAGGCTGCCTCAAGATGCCCAGGACAGAACAAGGATTTAAAAGCTCTGGTTGTGATTCCAGACCCCTCCCAGATCATTGGCCTGTACAGTCTTAGGGAGAATGCATTTGTTTGGGAGTAAGTCCTTTTCTGTTCTTCCTGGGTACATTTCCACTTGTTGTCCCATGAGACATCCGATCCTGGATGTCTTGGATGGGTCTGGGATCCTGCTTTCCTGTTCTCCCCACAGACCAAAGGGAGCAGAGGAGAGTATTGATGCATTCCACCCCACAAATAATTACCCGGAAGGAAGAGCAGCCAAACCAAATGCTTCATTGTGGGCTCCAGAAGAGGCCAAACCTGGGGAAAGAAAAGTCGATTATCTGTATTGTTCACCTTGATTTTTATTACTATTGATATCGTCACCAAATGGTAGGAGGGGCAAAAAACTGGGCCAATACAAATGGGCTGCAGCTCAGGCAGTGGGCAAGAGCCTATTGCATGGTCACTCTTTCCTCGGTCACAGAGATCTAAAAATTCCAACCACACCTATCAGCCAGTTTGAGAAACTGGCCATTTTCCTAACATTTCCACTGACCTGCCAGAAAGAGCTTGGGCTAAAATGAATATTTTATGTATGTATGTCTGTTTTTCTGTCTGCATGTATGTATATACCTCATTTCTTTATTTTATTAGATATTTATCTCTCCCTTTCCCGGACGAGGTCGGGCTCAGGGCTGCTCACATCCAGCAATTTCCAAGTTTAAACAATATCAGAATGATACGTAGTTACAAATTAAAACCTATAATATCCCAGAGTTAAACAGCTTAAAACCAAAAATCCAGATGGCACATACATATCAGTACTGATGACTAAGCAGAAAGGTGAGAAGGTAAGGTAGGCCGCAACAAGATGGAGTAGGATGGAGTAGGAGGCCAGCTAAGATGGAACCATCGCTGCCCTCAACCATGGAGATCAGTTGAAATAGCAGGAGATCTCCAGGAGATCTCCAACCTGGAGGTTGGCTACCCTAGCCCTCAACCATGTACCCAACTTTCCTTCCCAATGGGGACCTTGAGCGGCTGACCTCACTCTCCTCTCCTCTATTTTATCCTCACAGCCACCCTGTGTAGTAGGTTAGGCGGAGAGTATGCGACTGAACTAAGGTCGCCCATCAAGCTTCCATGGCAGAGTGGGGAGTTGAACCTGGGTCTCCCAGATCTTAGTGTGAGACTCTAATCGCTACACCACACTGGCTCTCTGTGTACCCGAATGTCCTCCACCCCAGACAAATAGAACCTTGGAGCAAAGCAAATTAAGCACATAAAAATAGATACAAAGCACAGTTAAGGAGAACCCGCCCTCCAAATCTTCTACTTCAAGCCCAGCTAGGGTTGCCAAGTCCCTCTTTGCCACCGGCGGGCGGTTTTTGGATGGATCCTGAGAACGGTGGGGTTTGGGGAGAGGCTTCAATGCCGTAGAATCCAATTGCCAAAGTGGCCATTTTCTCCAGGTGGACTGATCTCTGTCGGCTGGAGAGCAGTTGTAATAGCAGGAGATGTCCAGCTAGTACCTGGAGGTTGGCAACCCTAACCCTCTCCCCCATCTTCTGCTTCAATCCCAGCAAGCGTCAAGGTCCTGGTAAGAAAAGTAAGTTAACTTCACCTTGGAGTTAACCATCACCTTGGTTTTGCAGCTTAATCTGGATCAGCCCCGTGCTAGGGCTGCCAACTTCCAGATGGGATAAACCAAGAGAAATAACACCTACTGCTGTATCAGTATAGTGTAGAAAAAAAGCAGCACATGGGTTCACCACGAATAAATCAATTACAATATTATATGATTTTCAAATCTTATTCTTATTACTATAGTGCTTATAATATTTACAGTGTGTACAATATTAAAGAATTACATTCATAAATGTTTGAAAATCATATAATATTGTAATTGATTTATTCGTGGCAAGCCCATCAACTTCCAGTTGGGGCCTGGAGATCTCCTGGAATTACAACTGATCTCCTGACTACACAGATCAGTTTCGCTGGAGAAAATGGCTGTTTTGGAGAGTGCCCTGTACGGCGTTGTACAACACTGCTGCCCTTCCGTTCCCCAAACCCGCCCCTCCTTTGACTTTACCTCCAAATTTCCAGAACTGTCCTAACCCAAAGTTAGCATAAGCAACCTTAGCCCCATCCACGTTTCTAGGGATGCCAATCTCCAAGTACCAGCTTAACTCCTTCCTGCCTAGATCTGGCCTGTGGTGGCTTCTCCTCAGCCCAACGGAACTGCAGTGGAAATGGAGACAAAGGGTGGACACTCAAAAGATCTTCTTCATCTGGCAGCCAGACAAGGCCTTTTGGCCCTTCTCTCCCCCGCCCCCACTACTGTGGGATGTGTAAGATTTTAATTAATTTAATTCTAGCATATTAGAAAAATGTTATTTTTCTATTATATTTGTAAGCTGTGGTTATTTATATAAGTCAGTAGAAAATAGTCCTGTCTAACTTAAACTGAACAAAGCAGGTGATCTTTCGTATCTGGTACAGGATATCACCAAATAACAGATGAGATCATATACATGTGACCACAAAATGAGATCAGAGTTAGGGTGGATTTGAGAGGAGGAGATATTCAAATCCTCTTAGAACAAAGAACTCTGGAAAAGTATAAATATGAGAACTAGGCGGAGTCTGTTAGGAGACTTTCACTTTTGAACCCGAAAAGGGCTGAAATGTCTTCCTCTTTTGCCTGGCAAAATAAAAAAAGCTTTTTTCTCCCTTTGCTTCTTAAACCTGGCGTCGTCTCTACTTTGTGATAATAAATCTGGTCACAGAGGAGAGTGTATATTTACATCCAACACTACAAGCTATCCCACCTGCTTGGTCTTTCTGAGCCTCCCTGCTCTCACCTGGCAGGTGCACAAACACCTGGCACTAAGCAGGCTGACCAGCATGGTATAGTGGTTAAGAGCGGTGGACTCTAATCCGAGAACCGGGTTTGATTCCCCATTCTTCCACATGAGTAGTTGTCTTTGAGCTCTCTCACCCTCACCTATGTCACAAGGTGTCTGTTGGGGTGGAGGAGGAAGGGAAGGAGATTGTAAGCTGGTTTGGTTCTCCTTAAACGTTAGAGAAAATCAGCATATAAAAACCAACTCTTCTTCTTCACTGGTAGGGTTGCCAGGTGCCTGTTAATGGCAGGCAATTGCCCGCCAATTAACAAGCCCGCCCGCCGCCCCTCAGCTGGTCGATGAGGAAAACAGGCCAGCTAAAGGGGGGACATTCCCATGCATGCACAGCAGGGCTTGGCACAATAATGTCCCTTCCAAGGTAAACCCAGAAGTGACAGGGACATAATAGCATGTCCCTTTAAAAACTCTATGGAAACTATGGAGGCTTTGGGGGAATATGCTAGAGCATCCCCTCCCTTCTGGGTTTACCCTGGAAGGGACATTATTGCATGCATGGGCTGAATGCCCGCAAATCCCCAGCCACACCGAAACTCCCACCAATGGCAAGGAAGGACTTGGCAACCCTATGTACTGCAAGGGGACCTCCTCCCCTTTGAATAGACCTTGCAAACCCAATCACTGCCCTCCCCTAAGCAGAACTTTATTTGCATGTGGGATGGAAACTACACTTGGTGCATTTCTGTGGCTTACCATAAGGACCCTGTTGTCTTTAAATAGTGGATCCCCTGGGGAGCCTTTGACTTAGAAGGTTAGTGTGATGTTGAGTTCTAAGGAAAGGGTGTCATGCCAGCCCTTTAAGAGTAAATGGGTCTGGCTGACAAAGAAGAGGAACCCTGTTTTTTTTTGGGGGGGTGCTTCCCATTAAATAAAGAAATAATGCTTCAGTTATTCCCCCAGGCCACATTATAGAGTATGCCCACAATACAATACAAAGGATTTGCAGATCTAGCAGCCAAAACTTTACTTTTTATTGCATTGACTCAAAATCATAGAAAACCAGCCCCACTCCCCAAGGCAATCTTGAAAACAAGGCTTTCCTGTTATCCCCTGATTTGTCAATGTCGATGCCCAACAGAAATGGGGGCAGGAAAGCCAACCCATTCAGAAATGGGGAGAGCCCTCCTTACCTGTGAGTGCTAAAGCCCTGAAGACAGTTTTGTCAGCTTCTCACCATCTGGAGATACAATGATTTGAGTGAATAAAAGAGAAGGGATTAGAGGAAGAAATTGTTCTCCTTTTCAGTTCTGGTTTCTATATTTGTGAAGCAGGAATGGGAGTTACTGCCATCTAGACCATTTGGGCTCAAACAAACTTCTCGTTTTTGGACTCTCTTTATGTGGCCAGTTGATTGGGATTTCAGATAATGTTTCAATCTGATATTAGTGAGCCGGGGTGGTGTAGTGGTCTAAGAGTGTCAGACTAGGATCTGGGAGACTCTGGCTCAAATCCCTACTCGTGCCATGGAATCTCGCAGGGTGACTTTGGGCCAGTCACCCCCTCTGAGCCTGACCTACCTCACAGGGTTGTTGTGACGATAAAAGGGAGAAGAAGAGAACCATGTAAGCCCCTTTGGTTCCCCACTGGGGAGAAAAGCAGGGTCTAAATGAATTAAATAAATGAACCAATAAATAAAATAATGTTCTAATCTGATGTTAGCCCAAGGGAAGTCATGTCAGGGGGTTGTGCCACATGGATATCCCCTGTCAGGAAGGCTGGCTGAGGCAAAACAAGGGATTGTGAGGGTTGGGGAGTTCTACAGCATACACTGTTCTCCACTCTCCCAGTTTATCCTCACAACAACCCTGTGAGGTTGATTAGGCTAAGTGACAGTGACTGGCCCAAGGTCACCCAGTGAGCTTCCGTGGCAGTGCAGGGAAAATGCGCAAGCGCAACACCATGTCAAGAAGACAGACAGAAAGACTTGAACACCAAATTGTAAGATTTTTTCAATATAGTGTGCTTATTTGCAATTACTGGCTGACTGATTTGCTCCCTGTTTAATTTATTTGATCAGCTGCTGAGTGGCACGAAATGACAAGAGGTATGTGGGTGAGTAGAAGGGGAAATTAGGACTTCCGCCGGGCTGTCTGAAAAGGTTTCTGTACCGTACTGTTCAGACACATGAAAAGTAACTTCACAAACATCTTCAAACTGTTCACGAACAGCTGAACTGACTGGCAAAAAATCAGCTCACCTGGCGAACAGACTGAGAACTGAACTGGTGGGTGTTTGAGCATCCGTAGTTCATACATGCATGTTCATCACTTAACAACTGTGAAATTTAGTGGTTTCCTGCCTGTGTGAATGGGCTATCACAGGTAAAGCTTTCTCTATCATCCCATACACAATGCTTCTCAGCAGTTGTGCAATTGCCAGGCATCAATTGTACAGTGGGGTCCCCAACGTGGTGCCTGCGTACATCATAGTGCCTACTGACTCCTTTTATGGTGCTCGCCAAGTGTTTAGAAAGTGGGTGGGGCCAGGTGGGACTTTTGCCCAGCAAGGTTTCTGATTGGCCACTGGATATTTGATCAGCTGTGCATTTATGTTGCTTTGAAGCAGCTGTCTCCTGATCTTTAGGCCAGCATCTCCTGAACTTTTGCTACCAGGGCACAAGTTTGATTATATTTAAAGAGGCACACTCAAAAAGATGCCTATGCATTTTATCAATCAGTTCCTGGATCAACAGACAGACCAACTCCTACCTTCTACCCGCTTAATTGTTCCTCTTGTTCCCTTGGCACAAAAAGCTGGCAAACGTTCCAGGAAATGGTGACGGTTAGGAGATTCCCAGCTACAGCACCATCTACATCTGAAAATCCCATTTCCCCAGAATAATGTCACTACCCATATGTTAGGGGAGTGGACTAAAGCTTCACAGAGCCTCCCCATTTTAAGGGTTGTAGAATGTTGGATGTGTCCAACATGGTGACTTATGACCGAGAACCAACTACAGAGACCATTCATTAGTGTGTGTTTTTTTTTCAAACAGGCCAAGCTCTGTAAAAAAAAAAAACATACCACTCACTTTTATTTTTCCCCTTCTTTATTTATTTGCTCTCAGTCTTTGGAAGGGCTGGTGTATGATGTTTGGGCTTTAGAAAGTATTTAGCCCTTTCTTTTCAGGTTTATAACCTTGCAAGCCTATTGGGAGAATACAATGAGGCCGCCTTCAGTTGATGGAGAAAGTCTGAGCTGCTGAGTTTGTGTGTCTCTCAAACCTGTTCTCCATCAGTTTCCTGCTCTCTGTCCTCACCTGCCCGGGATGTGGTAAAAATGACATTGCTGCATCAGAGGAAGAAAGAGGGGCTGTGGCTCAGTGGTAGAGCATCTGCTCGGCATGTAGAAGGTCCCAGGTTCTATCCCCGGCATCTTCTGTTACGGGGACTGGGCAAATAGGTGATGTGAAGACCCTGGCCTGAGAAACTGGAGAGCCACTGCCAGTCTGAGTAGACAATACTGACTTTGATGGACCAAAGGTCTGATTCAGTACAACGCAGCTTCATGTGTTCAAATGATCTACACAGATCAGTTTCGCTGGAGAAAATGGCTGTTTTGGAGAGTGCCCTGTACGGCGTTGTACAACACTGCTGCCCTTCCGTTCCCCAAACCCGCCCCTCCTTTGACTTTACCTCCAAATTTCCAGAACTGTCCTAACCCAAAGTTAGCATAAGCAACCTTAGCCCCATCCACGTTTCTAGGGATGCCAATCTCCAAGTACCAGCTTAACTCCTTCCTGCCTAGATCTGGCCTGTGGTGGCTTCTCCTCAGCCCAACGGAACTGCAGTGGAAATGGAGACAAAGGGTGGACACTCAAAAGATCTTCTTCATCTGGCAGCCAGACAAGGCCTTTTGGCCCTTCTCTCCCCCGCCCCCACTACTGTGGGATGTGTAAGATTTTAATTAATTTAATTCTAGCATATTAGAAAAATGTTATTTTTCTATTATATTTGTAAGCTGTGGTTATTTATATAAGTCAGTAGAAAATAGTCCTGTCTAACTTAAACTGAACAAAGCAGGTGATCTTTCGTATCTGGTACAGGATATCACCAAATAACAGATGAGATCATATACATGTGACCACAAAATGAGATCAGAGTTAGGGTGGATTTGAGAGGAGGAGATATTCAAATCCTCTTAGAACAAAGAACTCTGGAAAAGTATAAATATGAGAACTAGGCGGAGTCTGTTAGGAGACTTTCCCTTTTGAACCCGAAAAGGGCTGAAATGTCTTCCTCTTTTGCCTGGCAAAATAAAAAAAGCTTTTTTCTCCCTTTGCTTCTTAAACCTGGCGTCGTCTCTACTTTGTGATAATAAATCTGGTCACAGAGGAGAGTGTATATTTACATCCAACACTACAAGCTATCCCACCTGCTTGGTCTTTCTGAGCCTCCCTGCTCTCACCTGGCAGGTGCACAAACACCTGGCACTAAGCAGGCTGACCAGCATGGTATAGTGGTTAAGAGCGGTGGACTCTAATCCGAGAACCGGGTTTGATTCCCCATTCTTCCACATGAGTAGTTGTCTTTGAGCTCTCTCACCCTCACCTATGTCACAAGGTGTCTGTTGGGGTGGAGGAGGAAGGGAAGGAGATTGTAAGCTGGTTTGGTTCTCCTTAAACGTTAGAGAAAATCAGCATATAAAAACCAACTCTTCTTCTTCACTGGTAGGGTTGCCAGGTGCCTGTTAATGGCAGGCAATTGCCCGCCAATTAACAAGCCCGCCCGCCGCCCCTCAGCTGGTCGATGAGGAAAACAGGCCAGCTAAAGGGGGGACATTCCCATGCATGCACAGCAGGGCTTGGCACAATAATGTCCCTTCCAAGGTAAACCCAGAAGTGACAGGGACATAATAGCATGTCCCTTTAAAAACTCTATGGAAACTATGGAGGCTTTGGGGGAATATGCTAGAGCATCCCCTCCCTTCTGGGTTTACCCTGGAAGGGACATTATTGCATGCATGGGCTGAATGCCCGCAAATCCCCAGCCACACCGAAACTCCCACCAATGGCAAGGAAGGACTTGGCAACCCTATGTACTGCAAGGGGACCTCCTCCCCTTTGAATAGACCTTGCAAACCCAATCACTGCCCTCCCCTAAGCAGAACTTTATTTGCATGTGGGATGGAAACTACACTTGGTGCATTTCTGTGGCTTACCATAAGGACCCTGTTGTCTTTAAATAGTGGATCCCCTGGGGAGCCTTTGACTTAGAAGGTTAGTGTGATGTTGAGTTCTAAGGAAAGGGTGTCATGCCAGCCCTTTAAGAGTAAATGGGTCTGGCTGACAAAGAAGAGGAACCCTGTTTTTTTTTGGGGGGGTGCTTCCCATTAAATAAAGAAATAATGCTTCAGTTATTCCCCCAGGCCACATTATAGAGTATGCCCACAATACAATACAAAGGATTTGCAGATCTAGCAGCCAAAACTTTACTTTTTATTGCATTGACTCAAAATCATAGAAAACCAGCCCCACTCCCCAAGGCAATCTTGAAAACAAGGCTTTCCTGTTATCCCCTGATTTGTCAATGTCGATGCCCAACAGAAATGGGGGCAGGAAAGCCAACCCATTCAGAAATGGGGAGAGCCCTCCTTACCTG
This sequence comes from Euleptes europaea, assembly GCF_029931775.1. NCBI lineage: Eukaryota > Metazoa > Chordata > Lepidosauria > Squamata > Sphaerodactylidae > Euleptes > Euleptes europaea. The sequence continues at coordinate 15,368,853 of NC_079314.1, forward strand.
TGAGTGCTAAAGCCCTGAAGACAGTTTTGTCAGCTTCTCACCATCTGGAGATACAATGATTTGAGTGAATAAAAGAGAAGGGATTAGAGGAAGAAATTGTTCTCCTTTTCAGTTCTGGTTTCTATATTTGTGAAGCAGGAATGGGAGTTACTGCCATCTAGACCATTTGGGCTCAAACAAACTTCTCGTTTTTGGACTCTCTTTATGTGGCCAGTTGATTGGGATTTCAGATAATGTTTCAATCTGATATTAGTGAGCCGGGGTGGTGTAGTGGTCTAAGAGTGTCAGACTAGGATCTGGGAGACTCTGGCTCAAATCCCTACTCGTGCCATGGAATCTCGCAGGGTGACTTTGGGCCAGTCACCCCCTCTGAGCCTGACCTACCTCACAGGGTTGTTGTGACGATAAAAGGGAGAAGAAGAGAACCATGTAAGCCCCTTTGGTTCCCCACTGGGGAGAAAAGCAGGGTCTAAATGAATTAAATAAATGAACCAATAAATAAAATAATGTTCTAATCTGATGTTAGCCCAAGGGAAGTCATGTCAGGGGGTTGTGCCACATGGATATCCCCTGTCAGGAAGGCTGGCTGAGGCAAAACAAGGGATTGTGAGGGTTGGGGAGTTCTACAGCATACACTGTTCTCCACTCTCCCAGTTTATCCTCACAACAACCCTGTGAGGTTGATTAGGCTAAGTGACAGTGACTGGCCCAAGGTCACCCAGTGAGCTTCCGTGGCAGTGCAGGGAAAATGCGCAAGCGCAACACCATGTCAAGAAGACAGACAGAAAGACTTGAACACCAAATTGTAAGATTTTTTCAATATAGTGTGCTTATTTGCAATTACTGGCTGACTGATTTGCTCCCTGTTTAATTTATTTGATCAGCTGCTGAGTGGCACGAAATGACAAGAGGTATGTGGGTGAGTAGAAGGGGAAATTAGGACTTCCGCCGGGCTGTCTGAAAAGGTTTCTGTACCGTACTGTTCAGACACATGAAAAGTAACTTCACAAACATCTTCAAACTGTTCACGAACAGCTGAACTGACTGGCAAAAAATCAGCTCACCTGGCGAACAGACTGAGAACTGAACTGGTGGGTGTTTGAGCATCCGTAGTTCATACATGCATGTTCATCACTTAACAACTGTGAAATTTAGTGGTTTCCTGCCTGTGTGAATGGGCTATCACAGGTAAAGCTTTCTCTATCATCCCATACACAATGCTTCTCAGCAGTTGTGCAATTGCCAGGCATCAATTGTACAGTGGGGTCCCCAACGTGGTGCCTGCGTACATCATAGTGCCTACTGACTCCTTTTATGGTGCTCGCCAAGTGTTTAGAAAGTGGGTGGGGCCAGGTGGGACTTTTGCCCAGCAAGGTTTCTGATTGGCCACTGGATATTTGATCAGCTGTGCATTTATGTTGCTTTGAAGCAGCTGTCTCCTGATCTTTAGGCCAGCATCTCCTGAACTTTTGCTACCAGGGCACAAGTTTGATTATATTTAAAGAGGCACACTCAAAAAGATGCCTATGCATTTTATCAATCAGTTCCTGGATCAACAGACAGACCAACTCCTACCTTCTACCCGCTTAATTGTTCCTCTTGTTCCCTTGGCACAAAAAGCTGGCAAACGTTCCAGGAAATGGTGACGGTTAGGAGATTCCCAGCTACAGCACCATCTACATCTGAAAATCCCATTTCCCCAGAATAATGTCACTACCCATATGTTAGGGGAGTGGACTAAAGCTTCACAGAGCCTCCCCATTTTAAGGGTTGTAGAATGTTGGATGTGTCCAACATGGTGACTTATGACCGAGAACCAACTACAGAGACCATTCATTAGTGTGTGTTTTTTTTTCAAACAGGCCAAGCTCTGTAAAAAAAAAAAACATACCACTCACTTTTATTTTTCCCCTTCTTTATTTATTTGCTCTCAGTCTTTGGAAGGGCTGGTGTATGATGTTTGGGCTTTAGAAAGTATTTAGCCCTTTCTTTTCAGGTTTATAACCTTGCAAGCCTATTGGGAGAATACAATGAGGCCGCCTTCAGTTGATGGAGAAAGTCTGAGCTGCTGAGTTTGTGTGTCTCTCAAACCTGTTCTCCATCAGTTTCCTGCTCTCTGTCCTCACCTGCCCGGGATGTGGTAAAAATGACATTGCTGCATCAGAGGAAGAAAGAGGGGCTGTGGCTCAGTGGTAGAGCATCTGCTCGGCATGTAGAAGGTCCCAGGTTCTATCCCCGGCATCTTCTGTTACGGGGACTGGGCAAATAGGTGATGTGAAGACCCTGGCCTGAGAAACTGGAGAGCCACTGCCAGTCTGAGTAGACAATACTGACTTTGATGGACCAAAGGTCTGATTCAGTACAACGCAGCTTCATGTGTTCAAATGATCTACACAGATCAGTTTCGCTGGAGAAAATGGCTGTTTTGGAGAGTGCCCTGTACGGCGTTGTACAACACTGCTGCCCTTCCGTTCCCCAAACCCGCCCCTCCTTTGACTTTACCTCCAAATTTCCAGAACTGTCCTAACCCAAAGTTAGCATAAGCAACCTTAGCCCCATCCACGTTTCTAGGGATGCCAATCTCCAAGTACCAGCTTAACTCCTTCCTGCCTAGATCTGGCCTGTGGTGGCTTCTCCTCAGCCCAACGGAACTGCAGTGGAAATGGAGACAAAGGGTGGACACTCAAAAGATCTTCTTCATCTGGCAGCCAGACAAGGCCTTTTGGCCCTTCTCTCCCCCGCCCCCACTACTGTGGGATGTGTAAGATTTTAATTAATTTAATTCTAGCATATTAGAAAAATGTTATTTTTCTATTATATTTGTAAGCTGTGGTTATTTATATAAGTCAGTAGAAAATAGTCCTGTCTAACTTAAACTGAACAAAGCAGGTGATCTTTCGTATCTGGTACAGGATATCACCAAATAACAGATGAGATCATATACATGTGACCACAAAATGAGATCAGAGTTAGGGTGGATTTGAGAGGAGGAGATATTCAAATCCTCTTAGAACAAAGAACTCTGGAAAAGTATAAATATGAGAACTAGGCGGAGTCTGTTAGGAGACTTTCCCTTTTGAACCCGAAAAGGGCTGAAATGTCTTCCTCTTTTGCCTGGCAAAATAAAAAAAGCTTTTTTCTCCCTTTGCTTCTTAAACCTGGCGTCGTCTCTACTTTGTGATAATAAATCTGGTCACAGAGGAGAGTGTATATTTACATCCAACACTACAAGCTATCCCACCTGCTTGGTCTTTCTGAGCCTCCCTGCTCTCACCTGGCAGGTGCACAAACACCTGGCACTAAGCAGGCTGACCAGCATGGTATAGTGGTTAAGAGCGGTGGACTCTAATCCGAGAACCGGGTTTGATTCCCCATTCTTCCACATGAGTAGTTGTCTTTGAGCTCTCTCACCCTCACCTATGTCACAAGGTGTCTGTTGGGGTGGAGGAGGAAGGGAAGGAGATTGTAAGCTGGTTTGGTTCTCCTTAAACGTTAGAGAAAATCAGCATATAAAAACCAACTCTTCTTCTTCACTGGTAGGGTTGCCAGGTGCCTGTTAATGGCAGGCAATTGCCCGCCAATTAACAAGCCCGCCCGCCGCCCCTCAGCTGGTCGATGAGGAAAACAGGCCAGCTAAAGGGGGGACATTCCCATGCATGCACAGCAGGGCTTGGCACAATAATGTCCCTTCCAAGGTAAACCCAGAAGTGACAGGGACATAATAGCATGTCCCTTTAAAAACTCTATGGAAACTATGGAGGCTTTGGGGGAATATGCTAGAGCATCCCCTCCCTTCTGGGTTTACCCTGGAAGGGACATTATTGCATGCATGGGCTGAATGCCCGCAAATCCCCAGCCACACCGAAACTCCCACCAATGGCAAGGAAGGACTTGGCAACCCTATGTACTGCAAGGGGACCTCCTCCCCTTTGAATAGACCTTGCAAACCCAATCACTGCCCTCCCCTAAGCAGAACTTTATTTGCATGTGGGATGGAAACTACACTTGGTGCATTTCTGTGGCTTACCATAAGGACCCTGTTGTCTTTAAATAGTGGATCCCCTGGGGAGCCTTTGACTTAGAAGGTTAGTGTGATGTTGAGTTCTAAGGAAAGGGTGTCATGCCAGCCCTTTAAGAGTAAATGGGTCTGGCTGACAAAGAAGAGGAACCCTGTTTTTTTTTGGGGGGGTGCTTCCCATTAAATAAAGAAATAATGCTTCAGTTATTCCCCCAGGCCACATTATAGAGTATGCCCACAATACAATACAAAGGATTTGCAGATCTAGCAGCCAAAACTTTACTTTTTATTGCATTGACTCAAAATCATAGAAAACCAGCCCCACTCCCCAAGGCAATCTTGAAAACAAGGCTTTCCTGTTATCCCCTGATTTGTCAATGTCGATGCCCAACAGAAATGGGGGCAGGAAAGCCAACCCATTCAGAAATGGGGAGAGCCCTCCTTACCTGTGAGTGCTAAAGCCCTGAAGACAGTTTTGTCAGCTTCTCACCATCTGGAGATACAATGATTTGAGTGAATAAAAGAGAAGGGATTAGAGGAAGAAATTGTTCTCCTTTTCAGTTCTGGTTTCTATATTTGTGAAGCAGGAATGGGAGTTACTGCCATCTAGACCATTTGGGCTCAAACAAACTTCTCGTTTTTGGACTCTCTTTATGTGGCCAGTTGATTGGGATTTCAGATAATGTTTCAATCTGATATTAGTGAGCCGGGGTGGTGTAGTGGTCTAAGAGTGTCAGACTAGGATCTGGGAGACTCTGGCTCAAATCCCTACTCGTGCCATGGAATCTCGCAGGGTGACTTTGGGCCAGTCACCCCCTCTGAGCCTGACCTACCTCACAGGGTTGTTGTGACGATAAAAGGGAGAAGAAGAGAACCATGTAAGCCCCTTTGGTTCCCCACTGGGGAGAAAAGCAGGGTCTAAATGAATTAAATAAATGAACCAATAAATAAAATAATGTTCTAATCTGATGTTAGCCCAAGGGAAGTCATGTCAGGGGGTTGTGCCACATGGATATCCCCTGTCAGGAAGGCTGGCTGAGGCAAAACAAGGGATTGTGAGGGTTGGGGAGTTCTACAGCATACACTGTTCTCCACTCTCCCAGTTTATCCTCACAACAACCCTGTGAGGTTGATTAGGCTAAGTGACAGTGACTGGCCCAAGGTCACCCAGTGAGCTTCCGTGGCAGTGCAGGGAAAATGCGCAAGCGCAACACCATGTCAAGAAGACAGACAGAAAGACTTGAACACCAAATTGTAAGATTTTTTCAATATAGTGTGCTTATTTGCAATTACTGGCTGACTGATTTGCTCCCTGTTTAATTTATTTGATCAGCTGCTGAGTGGCACGAAATGACAAGAGGTATGTGGGTGAGTAGAAGGGGAAATTAGGACTTCCGCCGGGCTGTCTGAAAAGGTTTCTATACCGTACTGTTCAGACACATGAAAAGTAACTTCACAAACATCTTCAAACTGTTCACGAACAGCTGAACTGACTGGCAAAAAATCAGCTCACCTGGCGAACAGACTGAGAACTGAACTGGTGGGTGTTTGAGCATCCGTAGTTCATACATGCATGTTCATCACTTAACAACTGTGAAATTTAGTGGTTTCCTGCCTGTGTGAATGGGCTATCACAGGTAAAGCTTTCTCTATCATCCCATACACAATGCTTCTCAGCAGTTGTGCAATTGCCAGGCATCAATTGTACAGTGGGGTCCCCAACGTGGTGCCTGCGTACATCATAGTGCCTACTGACTCCTTTTATGGTGCTCGCCAAGTGTTTAGAAAGTGGGTGGGGCCAGGTGGGACTTTTGCCCAGCAAGGTTTCTGATTGGCCACTGGATATTTGATCAGCTGTGCATTTATGTTGCTTTGAAGCAGCTGTCTCCTGATCTTTAGGCCAGCATCTCCTGAACTTTTGCTACCAGGGCACAAGTTTGATTATATTTAAAGAGGCACACTCAAAAAGATGCCTATGCATTTTATCAATCAGTTCCTGGATCAACAGACAGACCAACTCCTACCTTCTACCCGCTTAATTGTTCCTCTTGTTCCCTTGGCACAAAAAGCTGGCAAACGTTCCAGGAAATGGTGACGGTTAGGAGATTCCCAGCTACAGCACCATCTACATCTGAAAATCCCATTTCCCCAGAATAATGTCACTACCCATATGTTAGGGGAGTGGACTAAAGCTTCACAGAGCCTCCCCATTTTAAGGGTTGTAGAATGTTGGATGTGTCCAACATGGTGACTTATGACCGAGAACCAACTACAGAGACCATTCATTAGTGTGTGTTTTTTTTTCAAACAGGCCAAGCTCTGTAAAAAAAAAAAACATACCACTCACTTTTATTTTTCCCCTTCTTTATTTATTTGCTCTCAGTCTTTGGAAGGGCTGGTGTATGATGTTTGGGCTTTAGAAAGTATTTAGCCCTTTCTTTTCAGGTTTATAACCTTGCAAGCCTATTGGGAGAATACAATGAGGCCGCCTTCAGTTGATGGAGAAAGTCTGAGCTGCTGAGTTTGTGTGTCTCTCAAACCTGTTCTCCATCAGTTTCCTGCTCTCTGTCCTCACCTGCCCGGGATGTGGTAAAAATGACATTGCTGCATCAGAGGAAGAAAGAGGGGCTGTGGCTCAGTGGTAGAGCATCTGCTCGGCATGTAGAAGGTCCCAGGTTCTATCCCCGGCATCTTCTGTTACGGGGACTGGGCAAATAGGTGATGTGAAGACCCTGGCCTGAGAAACTGGAGAGCCACTGCCAGTCTGAGTAGACAATACTGACTTTGATGGACCAAAGGTCTGATTCAGTACAACGCAGCTTCATGTGTTCAAATGACAACTGGCAAGGAGACTGGTGGAAGCACGTAAGGTATGGTAACAAGGACATGAAATGGAAACAACCTGCTGCCAAGAGCCAAGGTCAATGGCAGCATCATTACAGTAGAACCAGTGTAAACCCATCCCCACTTCAGAGGACCTTCCAGGTAATGGGATAATCTTGGCAAACCAGGTCACTGTGGCATTGGTCTTATTATCCCCTACATATTACATTGTGGCTGCATGATTGGATCTCCTGTTATATGTATTAACCTTAATAAATAGTACTTCTGTCCCATCAAGTACCAACTGACTCATGTTGACCCTTGGACCATGGGGTTTCCAAGGCAAGAGATGAGCAGGGGTGGTTTGCCATTGCCTTCCTCTCCATAGCAACCCCAGTCTTCCCTGGTGGGCTCCCATCCAAGTACTAACCACAGTCGGATCTGCTTAGCTTCCAAACTCTGATGAGATCAGGCTAGTCAGGGCTATTCAGGCTGCTCCATGTGTTAACTCCAAAAAGGTCCTATTTGGACTGAGGCATGGGGGCTCCCATCCAAGTACTAACCACAGTCGGATCTGCTTAGCTTCCAAACTCTGATGAGATCAGGCTAGTCAGGGCTATTCAGGCTGCTCCATGTGTTAACTCCAAAAAGGTCCTATTTGGACTGAGGCAGGGGGGCCTTAATTCCCCCCATGCTTTCAATAGAATTTCCCTCCTCCTTGAAGCAGGTATGAATACTGGTTGGGGAACAAAGACTGGCTCTTGTACTCTGCCTGTCTTCTTCCTATACAGAGTTAACAGCAGTACAGCTTTCTTCCATCAGTCCACCTTGCAGTATCATTACAGATAACCTGGTGGTGACCCCAGATAAGAAGACCTGAGGTGGTGACCTCGCCTCCATTTCTGGCATGAGAACATCACACCACACAACCGCTGAGACAATCTGGTGGTTTATTATTGCACAAATTTCAACACAGGCTTCCTGACATATCATCCACTTTCTTAGCGACTCATTATGCTGAAACCAGGGGGGGGGGGCTACTATTATTCTCTTTCAGTGTATTCAATCAAATGAAATGATAGCTAAGACTACCTTTGATTAATTGAACTATCTCATATTATGATTTCAGATCTTGCTTTGATGGACTTAGGGTTGCCAACTTCCAGGTGATGGATGGAGATCACCTGCTATTACAGCTGATCTCCAGGCAACAGAGATCCATTCACCTGGAGAAAATGGCCACTTTAAAAGGTGGACTCTATGGCATTAAACACCACTGAAGTCCCTCCCCTCCCCAAGCCCCACCCTCCTCAGGCACCACTCCCAAAATCTCCAGGTATTTACCAATCCAGAGCTGGCAACCCTAGATGGACTCAAAGCAACTATATGTTGCAGAGTGGACGTTTGGACACTCACACTAACCACTTAATTCAACCACAGTTTCATGTGACAACTGAACCAAGTCTGTCTGTGACTGTTTAGAGGACTATGGTTTAGAAGTGACCGTACAGAAAGGTGCTGAAAGGATCAGGGGGAAGGGGAAGATGTCTGCCACGCAATGGGAATCGAAGCTTTCATGTGCAATCCCATCACTCCACAAGTTCCGGTCATCACCATGGGATAATCAGGCCTCAAGGCCAGAGACATTCACCACCGTGCTTTTTTCTGACTTGGAGAGTACTTTGCTGTGGAAACAAGTTAACGGGGAAATAGGGATCACTTAGCAGACAGTACATTTCATCTTTAGTTTCCATCTGTTTCTCAAGGCAAGACGATAACTGTAGTTGTCATTATGTTTTTTTTCCCTTTCGAATTGAGCTGAATCAAGGGGTTTAAAGTATTCTGGGAAGTTCATTGGCCATACTCAACTTCACCTCCAACCAGAGGGATGAATATGTTGATTCAGTCATGATTGGACTGGCGTTCTGCACATGCTTAGAGATTCTGTATCCAGGGAGCAGAGACAAAACCTCCAAGCCAGGTTGATACAGAGTTTCTAACTCCAGCCACTTAGAGTTATCTAGCACATTTTTATTCAAACTTTTCCCCAAGGTTCTCCTCACTTCCTGTACCCTTGAGGTAGGATAGCCTGGGAAAGTGTCTGGGCCGAAGTCACTCAGCCACTGTCTTGGCAGAATGGGGATTAGAACCCAGACCTCCCCATCCAGCTCTCTAACTTCCCCACCATAATGACATCATCTAATATTAAGCACTGGGGGAAAGACAGGGTTTCCAACCTCCACGTGGCAGCTGGAGATCTCCTGCTATTACATCTGTTCTCCAAGTGTCAGAGATCAATTCACCTGGAGAACATGGCTGCTTTGGAAGATGCAGTCTATGGCATTATACCTCATTAAAGTCCCTCCCCAAACCACATCCTCCTCAGGCTCCACCCCCAAAATCTCCAGGTATTGCCCAACCAGGATCTGGCAACCCTAGGGAAAGGCCATGTTGTCCATCTGTACATGCCCATTAATTTAACCATATGCACGTCTACCGTTAAACTCCCATAACTATACATTGAATCTGGGTTTGCAACAGGAAATCAACACACGCCTTCAAGAACTTGTCAGTTCTTCTCCCGCCTTCAGTGTGCAGAACAGGGAGGCTATTTTAAAGAAGAAGAGTCGGTTTTTATATGCTGATTTTCTCTACCACTTCAGGAAGAATCAAACCAGCTTACAATCACCTTCCCTTCCCCTCCCCACAACAGATACCCTATGAGGTAGGTGGGGCTGAGAGAGCTCTAAGAGAATGGTGACTAGCCCAAGATCACCCAGCTGGCTTCATATGTAGGAGTGGGGAAACAAATCCAGTTCACCAGATTAGCATCTGCCGCTTATGTGGAGGAGTGCGGAATCAATCCTGGTTCTCCAGTTCAGAGTCCACTGCTTCAAACCACTGCTCTTAACCACTATACCATGCTGGCTCTCAACGTATTTGTATCAGGTTTCTTACTCGATCAACAGCTATGCAAGAAAGCTTATATACAGTCACCATTCAGCTTTCCTGCAAACACATACAGCATACCTAAATTGTGGAATTCACTGCCCCAAGATGGTGATGTCTACCAACTTGGAAGGCTTTAAGAGGGGAGTGGACATGTTCATGGAAGAGAGGGTTATCCATGGCTACTAGTCAAAATGAATATTAGTCATTATGTGTACCTATTCTCTACAGTATCGGAGGAGCATGCCCATTATATTAGGTGCTGTGGAACACAGACATGATGCTGCAGCAGTCCTCCTGTTTGTGGGCTTCCTAGAGGCTCCTGGTTGGCCACTGTGTGAACTAAGGTTGTGCATATTGATAAACCGGCCCCATAAATAAACCCAAATTAATCGTTTTGGTAATTTTCCGGCTTTGGGCTTATCGAACGCCAAAATCTGGGGGTCTCCCTGAAGCTGAATAGGTGATTCCCGAAAAAACCGAATAAATATTCAGCTTTTTCGGGTTTGGCTATTCGCCTTTGCTCAGAGGCACAGCTCTGTGCTTTCTCCCATTTTTCTATCTTCTTTTTTTTTTACTGGTTTTGTTAGGGCCCTATAGTTGGGGCCCTTTTGAGGTTGGGGTCATGTAATCAGAGCCAACCTGGTCTGAACAACCAGGCGGTGGGCTGCTCTGCGTTTTAAAAGATGGGTCTCACCCAGTCCCCTCCAGAGAGATATACCCCCCAACTAAAAAAAATGCCAGCTTCTACAATTACTTATTGGGCTTTTAAAGAAGACTGCTACCCCACGCAGATGAGCAACTTCCTTCACAAGAGCTGCCTTGGTCATTACTTCAGCTAGCTCTGATATCAACACCACCACCCCTGAAAACCTGCTCTGAAACTGAAGGTCGCCCTGAGTAGTCTTTGTTTCCCTGCACCATGACCATCTCTTGATGACCATGATAAAGGACTGTTCACAGGACGTAATTTGCCACTAAAAGAAATGTGCCTTGTTTTTTTTTACATTTAAGCCGTTTTCCTCAGTTTGGAAGCTAATTTGCATGGACATCATGCTATGCACCCCAGATATGAAGGGAGCCCCCATACTTTGAGGTGCCAGCCTGTCAACTGGCTTTTTCCGCCAGTCCTTGGCAACGCTGAACTTCTGAACGCTGAACTTCTGAACCTGAAAACCAATGGACAGCTCAGCTCACACATGCCTGGAGAATGGGGCGAACCATTTGCGGGTCCATAATATTGGACCCTTTGTTCCAAAGCTCACCAAACTTCGGTGACTGTCTAAGTAGAGTCCCCTGAAGCCCCACTGCAAATTTGGGGACTCTTCCTCCAAAAATGGCCCCACAGGAGCTTTGAAATAAATCCCCATAGACTATAATGGGCCCAGTTTTTTGATAAACCCAGAAATAAGCTGAATACTGGAATTTACCAGTATGGGTATTCAGCTTTTTCTGGGTTTACCACCCCCCTCCCAACTCAGGCCCAATAAACCTGAACCCAATAATTTACCTTTTTCTTTTTTTTGCACAGACTGCTGGACTTGATGGTCCTTGGTCTGATCCAGCATGGCTTTTCTTATGTTCTTATGCCTTCTATCAAATCAGACCACTGGTTTATCAAAGTCAGCAGTGGCTCTCCAAGGCTTCATGTGGAGGACTTTCATACCACCTTCTGGTAAAAATAATTCCCACTGTTCTAGCCAGGCAAGAAAGTTCTGCCGTTACCTCAGCCACCTCCTTCCCCTCTCTACATTCACCGAAGGAAGCTGGCCCATTCCCTGATCCGGATGCTGTGACATTAACCGGAGATGCCTCAGTTTGAGGAGCCAGGGTAGAAAATTGATTAGGAGTAGGCACATTGAACTCAGAGGAATTAGTACATGCAAAGAAATCTTCAATTCTGCTCTGTCTGGTTTGATCTAACTCCCCTCTAGAGCATTTATGTGTCCCCAACGCTCTTCCCCTTTCTAAAACACACATGCACAGAGACAAGCAATGGGAAAACAGGCAAACAAACCAGGCCCCCAAAGGCTAGGCATGGGCAGCTGCAATTGAAGGCAATTAAAAACCCCTGCACTGCAACAAAGGCTTTTGTATATGCCACCCCCAGCCCCCCAAGAGAAAGAAAAATCCAGCAGATAGACCGGGAAAGCTCTCCGAGAGCTCAGCTTTAGACTGCATTAGTGATATTGAAAAAGATTCTGCCAGATTAACTCTCTAGCCAGCTGGGTCAGGCTTTTGGCTTTGCTCCGATCCTTCTGGTGCTTCTCAGGAAAACCCTGATGAACCCTCTAGGGCAAGGGTGTCAGAGTTAAGGCCTGTGAGCACTGATCTGGCCCACGAGCCAAGGAGGTCACCCCACTTCCTGTTCTGGGCTGCTGGGGCCATTTGATCAATGCTGCTTGCCGGCTGGGACCTCCACTAGGAGCACTGATCACACAGGCAGTGGGGATCGGAAGAAAGGGGCTCTGGCCCAGTGTGTAGATCGCCCTTCCCCACCACCCCCAAAGTCAGTGGCTGCTGGGGAGGACGCTGCACGCACTGTGCTCCAGCCCAGTGCTTGGATCGCCCTTAGGTTTGCCAGGACCCTCTTTGCCACCGGCGGGAGGTTTTTGGGGTGGAGTCCAATTGCCAAAGTGGCCATTTTCTCCAGGGGAACTGATCTCTATCGGCTGGAGATCAGTTGTAATAGCAGGAGATTTCCAGCTAGTACCTGGAGGTTGGCCACCCTGATCACCCTCCCCCACCGCCCCCTGAATTTGGGGGCTGCTGGGGGTGGCAATGTACATGCAGGGCTCATCAGGCGAGGAAGCCACCCCACTCCCGTTCCCGATCTGGGCTACCAAGCCCGCTGCGGGCTGGTACACATGGCTGCTCTGGGCTGGTGCACATGGCCCCACCCAACCAAATGACATTTATGTCATATCCGGCCCTCATAACAAATGAGTTTGACACCTCTGCTCTAGGCAGATTACTCAGCAAATGCCTCTGCACACCTGCCACAGCAGAATACTGTCTTGTAGGTCATTGGCTGGTGGAACAGTGCCCACCTAAACAATGTCACAGTTCCCAGGTCCTGCTGCTGGTTGCAGAGCAAGAAGACATAAAAATCAACAGGAACTGGAACAAAGCAGAGAAGTCCGTAGTGCTTGTCAGGACCTTGAGGCCATCACCATCACCACCACCTGGTCCTTAACTCCATATGCTAGAGATTGAACTTGGGAACTTCTGAATGCCAAGCAGTTACTCTACCACTGAGCCACAGCACCTCTCCATGCTGTGCTCTATGAAGTTAAGGGTTGCCAGCTCCGGGCTGGGAAATACTTGGGGATTTTGGGGATGGAGCCTGAGTAGGGCAGGGTTTGGAGGCGAGAGGGACTTCAATGCCACAGAGTCCAGTTTCCCAAGTGGCCATTATCTCCAATGGGACTGATTTCTATTGCCTGTAGATCAGTTGCAATAGTGGGAGATCTCCAGCCACCAACCTTATCTCTTGCTCTTTTCTACTGTGTAGTTAAATAAACTCCACCAGCACTGGCTGCTTCCTCTCCACCTTCTTCCCTGCGTCGTTGGTTTTTGCAAGCCTCCAGGCAGGTTTGCTAAGAAGTGAAGCACTCTGTAGAGTGTCAGAGCAGGATCAGGGTAGGGTTTCCAGCTCTAGGTTGGGAAATACCTGGAGATTTTGGGGGTGGAGTCTGAGGAGGGCAGGGTTTGGGGAGGGGAGGGACTCCAATGCCACAGAGTCCAATTGCCAAAGCGACCATTTTCTCCAAGGGAATTGATCTCTGTTGTCTGGAGATAAGTGGTAATAGCGGGAGATCTCCAGCCACCACCTCAGGGTTGGCAACCCTATGTGAAGTACATATGGTTTAGATCAGAAAACAGGATCACAATCCCCCATCATGCTAATGTGTGGCTCCCCTTGGTGAACTGGAACCAGTGAATGACAGAACATTGTGGGCAGTACACCCTTGGACTGGAATAAGTAATCAATCATTCTATAATTGACAAGGACATCTTCTTCTGAAGATGATTACAAGGCCCGCCTGTATCTCATCCCCTCCCCAGCGAAGCGAACTTACTGATTATTTTCTGACATGGCCCCAGGGGGTTCTTTGGACAGAACGTTGGTCCGGCAGTACATCAGCAAGCCCCGTCGCCGTGTGTAATAGCAGGACACATCCACCACCAGCAAGACCACCAGAAGGATCGCCAGGACGATGGCCAAGATGGTGCCAATTCCCAGTCCCTTTTCTTGAGCCTCTGGAAAAGAAGGACAACATTTATTCCTCATTCCACAGAAGCCCTGATCATGTGTTACAGGGAAGACATTTGGGTTGCCAGCTCTTGGTTGGGAAATTCCTAAACATTTTGGGGGCGGAGTCTGAGGAGAGCAGGGTTTGGGGAGGGAAGGGACTTCAATGCCATAGAGTCCAATTGACAAAGCGGCCATTTTCTCCAGGGGAACTGATTTCTATTGCCTGGAGATCAATTGTAATAGTAGGAGATCTCCAGAAACCACCTAGAACAGGGGTGGGGAACGTCAGGCCCGGGGGCCGTATAAGGCCCACGAAATCATTTGGTCTGGCCCTTTGTGGGTCCTGGTAGATCTCTAGCTCAGAAGGATCTAAGACTGGCAATCTGCCCCCTCCCGCGGACAGGAATAGCCTCTATTCAAGGCAGATTCGAGTTTGTTTTGCCGAGAAAAGGGATCTTCTTTCCCCCTTGCAGAATAGTCGTTAGCTATGGAGCTGCTAGGGCCGGCCAAGAAACTGTGTTAACCCTTTCCTACCCGGGCCGTGGAGAAATGTATTCCCTCTGTACTACAAGAAGGCTGGGGTGGAGGTGGCAACAATAGAGGGGTTAAAGGGGGCAGGGCCAGAATGTGTGGGGGCGAGTTCTGAGTTGATAATTTTGTATGGCCCGCGAATGATGTTATAAATATCCAAATGGCCTTGGCAGAAAAAAGGTTCCCCACCCCTGACCTAGAAGTTGGCAACCCTAGAATACATGAGCCAACATGTGTTTGCTTTATGAATGAAACCAGGACCTGGGACCTGGATAAATGTGGGGTGTGTATCACACATACAGCTTTATGTTCATTGACTGTAACATGAGAATTACTAAACATGCATACATAGAACAATCAAGTGTACACTGTACATAGATCATACATGGATTCACTGCAAGTTGTGAACACTTGTAGCTTTACCAAAGGATTCTGGGTATTTTAGTTTGACATAGGTCCTCAGAGATTTCTGGTCCCCCCTGCAGAGGAAGAATCATGAAGCTAGTTTAAGTCTGTGATGTGGCCTCCTGTTAAAGTCAGATTGTTTACCGCTTACCTTCTTTAAAGGGAAGTTCCTTCTCTGTGGAGCCCATTTCATTAGTAGCTGTGATTAAGAAGTCTGAAATGTCCTCTTGTGAAGCTTGGGTGAACTAAAACAAAAATATGTGTCCATTAATAGAAGGTCTTTTGCACATGGGAGGACTACTTTATCGATCTCAGACAGCCATTGGGGACAAATACCATCATTTTCTACACAGGCATGAAAGTGAAGGAAGGGCATTTGTCAAGCCAATGAGCATCCTGTCCATTGGCATTAACTGATGCCACTGAAGCAAGATCCCATTTGCGAAAGCGTAGAGGGACTAACCTATCTTCCACTATGGGCCGCGCCTCACCTCAAAGGAGTACAAATATCTGTTTTGGTCCTGTGCCACTGTCACAATATCGTCGCCTTCAAAAATGTTCCCCTTCCAAGAGATGGAGACGGATGGGATGGGGTTGGCCAGGACGGTGAAGTTGAATCGGGTGGGATTCCCAATCTGGGAAGTGACGAGCATTTCATCGGCTGGGAGTTCTATCCTGGGAGTAACTGGGAAGGCAAAAACCAGATCACATCAAACAGCGCTCTCCCATGCACCTGCTTCGTGTGCTAGATGTTGCTGTCAATCCCACTCCTGGATGCCATATCCCTTTTAAAGAGTGGTCATGGATGCCCTTCTTCTTGCTGACTGTTTTAATGAAATTGCCCTTAAGGGGGCAAGATTTTGTGCCTTGGCATGTCTAATAAGGCAAAAGAAGGTAGCCTAGGTATTATTGATTGTTAAATTCATCCTTTTATTAATTGCACTCCCTGTGTAGAGATTCATGTGTATTTAAATATATTTTTTGTTAAATATGCTTATGTCTGTAATGCTGGAGTAGCACTTAGTAGCCATGTACCTAGATCAGGGATTTACCATTTTATTGTAGCAATAATATCTGATAATTTTAACCCTTTTTTGGTATTATATCAGATGTTGCTGGTCTTTGGCTGTAAATAAATTGAACTGAATTGAATTGAGTGGGCATGGAGTAGGATTGCTAGGTCAAGGCTGAGAAATACCTGGAGATTTTGGGGGTGGAGCCTGAGGAGGGCAGAGTTTGGGTGCGGGAGGGACTTCAACGCCATTGAGTCCACCTTCCAAAGCAGCCATTTTCTCCAGGTGAACTGATCTCTGTTGCCTGGAGATCAGTCATAATAGTGGGAGATATCCAGGCACCACCTGGAGGCTGGCAACTCTAGCATGGAGACATGGGTTTGGATAAGCCTCAGCTATAAAATTAATCTGATGTCCCAGGGAATCCAGGGCGGACTAGACACTGAATTTACAGAGAAATTTCCCAGTGGGCCACAACCCTAGAAGCAACCAAAGTCAAACTACAGTAACTCTGTCAGTGCCTCTTGGCTCAGACCCTTCATCAGCTATGGTAATGTCTCAAGGCCATTCAACTTAGCTTGTTCCAAGAGCTGCTTTCACTTCCTAGTCCATTCCTGCAGGTAGGGTTGTCAACCTCCAGGTGGTGGTTGAAGATCTCCCACAATTACAACTGATCTCCAGGCAACGGAGATCAGCTCCCCTGGAGAAGATGGCTGCTTTGGAAGGTGGACCCTATCACATTATACCCCATTGAAGTCCCTCCCCTCCCCAAACCCTGCCCTCCTCAGGCTCCACCCCCAAAATCTCCAGGTATTCCCCAAGTTGGAGCTGGCAACCCTAACTGCAGGGGACACTGAGGTTCCTTGAAAACTTAATAAAGGGCTCCAGCAATCTCTCACCCTGGATCTTCTCATCATCATTCGTGGAATTGGCCAGTGCAGAACGATAGTGTCAAGTGGCTTTCCTGACATGCTAGATTTCTCTACAGGGTGCTTTAGGGTTGCCAGCCTCCAGGGACTAGCTGGAGATCTCCTGCTATTACAACTGATCTCCAGCCAATAGAGACCAGTTCACCTGGAGAAAAGGTCCGCTTTGGCAATTGGACTCTCTGGCATTGAAGGCCCTCCCCTCCCCAAACCCTGCCCTCCTCAGGCTCCACCCCCAAAATATCCAGGTATTCCCCAACCCAGAGCTGGCAACCCTAGCAGTGCTTACCCCTCCAACACCTTGAGAAGATACAGGCCAGGAAAAGATTTACCACAGCTGATTGGATAAACTCTATCACCCCCTCCCACTACTGCATAGGCTTCGTGGCATGAAAGTTTAGTTTTTCTGGGATAGATATGAAGTCAGTTTGCATTTGTCCCAAGCCAACCGCCCTTTGAAAAATTCTGTACAAAATCCAAAATATCCCACCTTGGAAGCCTCAAAAAGATGTCTCCTTCCATCCATGCAAGGCAAATTGTAGGCTGGTGCAGCCTCAGTTTGCCTCCAAGCCTTCAAAGAAAGGAAAGTGTGTTTAACCGTTCAGCCTCAACTTGGTTTTGGTGTTTTAAACCTGCTCCCCCATTCTGCTGTTAGCATTTCAAAGGACGAAAGATGTGTCCCTTAGGAACACATTTTTTTAATTTAAAATGCTAATGACAAAACAAGAAGCCAAGTTTAGAATAGCAAAACAAAGTAGGAGTTGAAGGGTTAAATCCTTTCTCCCTTCTTTGCATGGACTCAAGGCAAACTGAGATTCCACAAGCCTGAATTTGAATTCAATAGGTGTCTATCTGAGCACTGATGGAGTCTGATCCGGAGAACGGGGGTGGTTCCCCACTCCTCCACATGAGCAGCGGAGGCTAATCTGGTGAACCGGGTTGGTTTCCCCACTCCTACACATGAAGCCAGCTGGGTGACCTTGGGCTAGTCACACTCTCTCAGACCATCCTACCTCACAGGGTGTCTGTTGTGGGGAGGGGAAGGGAAGGTGATTGTAAGCCGGTTTGATTCTCCCTTAAGTGGCAGAGAAAGTCGGCATATAAAAACCAACTCTTCTTCTACACCCTACCAAGAGGGAACCCACTGCCTACTGGTATCCCCTCCATATTTACGTATTTACATTCGTCTTTAACAGGTTCATAGAATCCTCCATTCCTCATTTCGCAAACTTCACCATAGATTAGATACAATTCCACATCCCAAGCCCAAATCTGAAGAAGGAGAGTAGGTTTTTATACCCCACTTTTCTCTACCTTAAGGACTCTCAAAGCAGTTTACAATCACGTTCCCTTTCTCCCCACAACTCCCCAGAACTGTGACTGGTCCAAGGTTACCCAGCAGGTTTCATGTGAAGGAGTGGGGGATCAAAGCTGGTTCTCCAGATTAGAGTCTGCCACTCTTAACCACGACACCACACTGGCTCTCAATCGTGCCTTCCTTAT
The DNA here is from genome assembly GCF_029931775.1 of Euleptes europaea. Taxonomy (NCBI): domain Eukaryota; kingdom Metazoa; phylum Chordata; class Lepidosauria; order Squamata; family Sphaerodactylidae; genus Euleptes; species Euleptes europaea. The sequence continues at coordinate 15,387,279 of NC_079314.1, forward strand.
ACAGGCCAATGTCTTCACCTTGGCAGCGTTCAGGCACAAAACATCTCTTACATTTCACATTGAGAGTGACATTTGTAAAAGCCACTTCCTTCCGGTCTTCAGTGCTGGCTTCACAGCTGTAGACCCCAGCGTCTGAAGGTTGGGTGTTCTCTATCACCAGTAGCCCACTGTTCACCATGATACGACCTATGCCAACCAGAAGGAAGGTGCTGTTAGCAATGAAGACGGTGGGCTTTCTATCTGTGGGCTCTTCAACACAACATCCCCTACTCACCATCCCCACGAAGACTGAGGTCCTGGTTTCCGAAAAGCCATCTGACCGTTGGTGGTGGGATGCCCTGGGCCTGGCAGTTAAAACTTACTGCTGAGCCCTCTATCACTTCCTTCTCAGAGTCCATCATGGCCACAAATGTGGGTCTCTCTAGACCGGAACCAGAAGGGGAAAGTTTGAAACAGGTGGACCACTCAGTGCTGGTGAGTATTGCTGATTTATCATGATATTTATGCCCTGCTTTCTGCCCTGACCTGGATGGCCCAGGCTAGCCTGATCTCGTCAGATCTCAGAAGCTAAGAAGGGTCAGCCCTGGTTAGTATTTTGATGGGAGACCACCAAGGAATACCAGGGTTGCTGTGCAGAGGAAGGCACTGGCAAACCACCTCTGTTAGTCTCTTGCCATGAAAACCCCCCAAAAGAGGTCGCCATAAGTCGGCTGCAACTTGAAGGCACTTTACACACACACACATTCTCCCCAGTGACGTCCCCATTCATGGGATTGTGTGAGAGCAAGAAGTTTCCATGGATCCGTCACAGTCTGCATTATGCAGACGCTCTGTGGAAAGCTGAGTTAAATACCGCAAACAAAAATGGCCATGCTAGATCAGACCAAGGTTCGTCTTCTCCAGTGGACCAACAATGTCTCTGTGAGCACGAAGGAGATGGTGTTCCCCAGTGATCTGTCTCCAGCATGTAGTATTCAGAAGTGCACAACCTCCATGAATGGGGGTTCAATTTCCAGTTGGGAAGGGAGAACCATGTAGGCTGCCCCTGAGCTTCTTAGGAGAAGGGCAGGATAAAAATATAATAAGTAAACTTGTAGTAAAAGCTAATGGCTCTTGCAAATTTTCCAGTCCTTCTTTAAATGTGTGTATTCATTAATATATTTAAGTATTCATTAAGATATTAATAGACCACTTTTCCATAAAGTTCAAAGCAATTTCCAAAATAATGCCATCGCTTAAAACATAGCCCTCAGCTGGTTTAATGCCATCTAACCTATTGGAGGGAGGGAAGGCAGCATGGTATGGTTTAATCATATCAGATATTGGAAGCTAAGCAGGGCCAGTACATGGAAGAGAGACCACCAAGGCAGACTGCTTCTCATTTGCCTTGAAAGCCCCTTGTTAGGTTCGCCATGAGCTGGTTGTGACTTGACATCACTTACATATGTAAACTGTCAGCCACAGGCGCATCTCACAACAGTGAATTATGTAGAATGGAAAGACATATTCCCAATTGTTCGTCCTACCAATCAACTTCTGCATCCAAGGAGCTCAGTGTGGCATATCAGGCTTCCCTCTCACCTATTTTTATACTCGTAACAATCCTATGAGATAGGTTAGGCTGAAATAAAGTAATTGGCCCCAGGAAGCTCCATGGTTGAGTAGGAATTTGACTGTGACTCTTCCCAATCCTTTTTCCAACACACTAACCACAACACCACACTTGGGCTCACTTGGGTGAGTATGCAGAAAACCAGGGAGTTCTAAGTCCTCAATCAAAACATACCTCTGCATGTGCAGATAGAAGAAGAAGAGGAGGAGGAGGAGGAGGAGGAGGAAGAGGAGTTTGTTTTTATTCCCCGATTTTCTCTACCTATTTTTAAGGAGACTCAAACCGTCTTACACTTGCCTTGCCTTCCCTTCCCCTCCCCACAACAGACACCTTGTGAGGTAGGTGGGGCTGAGAGAGTTCAGCGAGAACTGTGACTAGCCCAAAGTCACCCAGCAGGCTTAATGTGTAGGATGGGGAAACAAGCCTGGTTCTTCAGATTAGAGTCCATTGCTCTTAACCACTACACCCGCTGGCTCTTAAAAGGGTTTAACATTCATTCTCTTTGCCCAGGAAAGCCAAAGAACTGTAGTCCTGTGAAGGGGCAGAGAGGATGCCCAACAGAATTTTCAACAGACTACAATTCCCAAGATCCTTTGGGTGGGAGCTATGACAGATTTAGCCCATATTGCAGATTTATCAGATTTCTGTTGGCCCCATTTTTCTCCTCCCCATGTGACCCTTTGTGCATGAGTTTCTTTGAAGGATAGATGGCTCACTGGACATTCCCCATCAGTGTCACTTACGGACCACATGGATTTTGATCGGCACAATGACAGTTCCACTGTCGAACTCCCCTTTGCACTGGAAGATCCCATCACTTGTTGAGTCCCAGAGAGTCATCTCCAACTCCTTGGACACTTCATCAATCTGTTTCTCTTTGTATGGTTTGTTTGGATCCGTTGAGATTTCTTCCCCCTCGGGGTCAATCCAGAGTAATTCAGCTTCCCCACTTCCTCTCACTGCAAAGTATAGGAGTAAACATAAACAATTAGAACAGCAAAATGGGTTGACAGAAAAGTTGACAGAAGAGGCAAGACAGAATTTTTAAAAACCAGATTTGAATCATGGATTTGGGAAGTACCTTAGAGGACATCTAGGCCTACCTCCTGCTCAGTGCAAGAAACCCATCTGCAACAGATGACTGTGAGGCCACTGCTTCAAGAACTCCACTGAAGAGGAGCCATCATTCACCTAGGTGACTAGTTCCATTTTGAATCACTCTCACTGCTAGGAAGTTCCCCCCTCCCCAATGATCATCCAAGGTCGACCCTCCTATCACTCGAGCCCATTAGATTTAGCAGCAGAGAATATGCCCTTGCCCTCTTCTCTTTGACAGCCCTGCAGGTATTTAAAGACCATGACCATGTCTTCCCCCTCAGTCTTCTCTTCTCCAGTCCAATCATGCCCTGTTCCATCTCCCTCTTCCATCAACCTGTTTTCCAGACTCCTAACCATCGTTGATATCTTCACTGAACCTGTTCTAATTTGTCAACTTTTTCCTTAAAGACCATCTTGTCCTATGGACACAGCACATCAGGTTAGGTCTGCCTAGCATGGAGAAGAGTGGGACTGTCATTTAGACAGGTTTGGTATTGGAAGTATCAATCTTTAATTTACAGTCATTTGACCAAATCAAAAAAACATATGATTACCATAAAACAATATTAATTGCTCAACAAATCCATAGATTAAAAATTAACGACACATAAAAATTAACGACATGGTATTGGAAGTAAAGGGTGACAGTTAAGCATAAGACTGGTTCAGAAAATGGTAGCTAGGCTGTTAACTGGAACTGGTAAAGACGATCGTATTTCACCAACAATAGTTGGCTTCAGGGTACAATTCAAAGTGCTGCTACTGATTTATAAAGCCATACACAGGTTGGCTCCAGGTGAGCTGATAGACACACTTGTTCCCATACAACTCTGCCTACTTGTTATGATCTTATCCACTGGTCTAATTCTGCACGCCCTCAATTCAGGAGGGGAGATACGTGACTCCTAGGGACAGGGCCTTCTCAGTAATGGCCCCAGTTGTAAAATTTCCTTCCTAAACAGATTCACCAGGTGTCAAAGCTCTTAGTGTTTAAGTGCCAAGTTAAATATTGGCTCCGCCCCACCCATTTACCCAAATGTTTAGCAGTATTTGAACTGTGGCATAGAATCTTGCCTGACAATTTATGTTCCATATGCTAATTGTGGATTTTGGTAATATTGATATGTCAGCTGCGTTAAAGAGTTTCCAGTTGAAAAGCAAAATTTAAACAATATTTCTAACTAACAAACATGCTCTGAATAGAGAAGCACAGAAATAAAGTAGTTTGGGTTAGATGGACACAAGATGGTGTGGATGGATAGTTTAATTTCACCTTTGCACAAGAAAATGGTCTTCTCTCCCAACTGCACCTCCCCATTGCTAGGAATAATCTCCAGAGATTCCTTGGTGCCGTAGACAGTCCCTAGAAGAGAAGAAACATATCAGGTAGGAAGCTGGGTCTTCCTAGAAGGCAAAGCCCTCTCATCTGTGAGCACATAATCAGGATTGGCTTATACTGCAAGCGATCCTCTTGTGATGCAATCACGTTTACAGGTATCACTGAAATAGCAGTTGATCCCAGACATATTCCCCCCAAGTTGGATGTTAAAAGGACCTGGGTTTATTCCAGGACTCAGGCTAGCCCAATCTCATCGGATCTCATAAGCAAAGTAAGGTCAGCCCCCTGGTTAGTACTTGGATGGGAGACCTCCAAGGAAATTCCAGATTGCTACACAGAGGTAGGCTGTAGCATACCACCTCTGTTTGCCTCTTGCCTTGAAAAACCAGTGGGGAGACCATAGCGTTGCCAACCTCCAGGTGAGGCCTGGAGATCTTCAAGAATTACAACTGATCTCCAGATTACTCAGATCAGTTGCCCTGGAGGAAATGGCTGCTTTGGAGGGTGGGCTCAATGGCATTATATTCCACTGAGGTCCTTCTCTTCCCCAAACCCTGCCATCTCCAGGCTCCACCCACAGAATCTCCAGTAATTTCCCAGCCCAGCGTTGGCAACCCTAGATCACCATAAATCAGCTGCGCCTTGACTCCTAGGTCTCATTCCCAACACTAAATGAGGCAACATTTCAGGATGTCAGTTTGATGTGTTGCATTCCAAAAGTGATCAAATTTCAGTTTTGGAATTGGAAAGATACTTTTTTAAAAAATGAATCTCAATCCTGGTTGGATTTTAACCAAATTTTGTTTAATAAAATAATTTTCTAGATTGAAACAAGAATCTAGGTCTATCCATAAGCAAGAAAGTTGGCAACAAGTTCCAGTTGGAAACTTATGAATGAGTTTTGTACGAAAGAAAATCTGATTGCAGAAAATTTGCCAGAGCCCCCGCTGCTACTAACCCCCCAAAAAACCCAACACCAGATATACCCTTTCTGCTCACCTCCTGAAATTTCATTTGAGTCAATATTTAAATTTTTTAATTAAGGGCAAATTCAGTGACTTGGGGGTCGCAAGTCCCCTCCCAGAATTCCAAGAAGACCCTTTGAGTCATTCTTCTTACCGACTGCAAATATGATGCTCAGAAGCCTTCCTGGTCCCATCTTCTGGGCGTTCGGGTGGAAATCAGAACTGAGGTTCTCCAGTTTGAGCACCAGCACTTTGGAACAGGGACTCTTGAGTCCCGGGCTATTTATAAAGCTCTCTTCCCCTTCTCTCCCCTCTGTTTTTTCCTGCCTCGTTCCAGTGCTGCACCCATGTGGCACCAGGGGTGGGGGAGAAGGGGGCTAGAGCAGGGAGCCAGACTGGGAGGGGAGGAGTTCACACTGCCCTTCCTTAATTTATCAAGAGAAGGGGAAACACTGTGGCCGGTGTATATTTGAAAGGGGAGGGGGGAGAAACGTTCACTGCTGAAACCAGAATTGCCAGCTCCAGGTTGGGAAATACCTGGAGATTTGGGGGGTGGAGCCCGAGGAGGGTGGGGTTTGTGGAGGGGAGGGATTTCAGTGGGGTAATACAATGTTTTTCATTGTATTGAACCGTTGTTGTTTAATGGTGTTTTAACTTTGTAATACTGGTCAATAACAGCAATAAATTATACATACATACTCAATGATTTTATGATGGATCAACGGATCAATGGATTGTTGAATTGATGGGTGGATGGGTGGATGAGTGAATAGGTGGATGGATGGATGGATGGATGGATGGATGGATGGATGGATGGATGGATGGATGGATGGATGGATGGGGGTAGACAAACTGACAGACGATAAGCAGATTAAATTTGTTTTTATTTTTTTCTCTCTTACTAGCAGTGAACCCTAGATTAAGAAACCAAATATTCTTCACACATGAAAGAATATACAGGTTGGCTCTGTCAAAGGCGTCAGATTAACGCAATTGCTCATGAGTTGTAGGTTCTTCTCAATTCTTACAACTGTGACTATTTAGGATTGCAACTATTGTGTATGTGATCCCCACACCATTTCCCCGGCCTTAAACAGTCCTGGGAGATACTCTTGGGCCTGTCAGAGAAACCTGTCTCGGGGAACGAGGGGATTTCCCCAAATGGCACCCTCCTGGGAATGCTTCAGGTTACAAAAACAGTGCACCGAAGAAGGTAGAAGCCCCTTCTGTGCACAGTGGTCCTAATCCTAAATTCACACAGACCCTAATCCTAAATCCACACAGGCACAACTTGAAAATAGCCAACAAGTCATGGAAGATCATCTGACATGTGGTGGGGAGGGAGATCCAGCTTGTGTAATTTCATCTGGTGGTTCTGAGTGAAACTACTCAGGAAGTTCCATTTTCTGAAGTTAAAGAAGAGGGAAGTTTTTTCTGAAGAGTATTGCTCACACTCCAGAAAGAGAGAGACAGAAAGACAGAGAGAGAGACAGAGAGACAGATTTCTGTGATACACTGATAGACCTTCTGCAATGTGATATGAGTCGTCCGGAAGCATAAGTTAGATCCACAGAGTTTTGCTTCGCATAAATGTTGCATTTTGTCGCATCCTATTATTTTGTGGTAAAGATTTTCATTTTCTGACATTCAAAAGCAAAGAGAGAGGGAGATATTTCTGACCTTAGACTTTTCCCCCACCACTGAAGGAACTTTACATCCGTGGATTACAAAACAGAGAACAATGCCTCCCTTATTGTATATACTGTTAAGCCTGTGATGTTGACTTACTTGTATTGACTTTACAGTTAAATACATTTACTAGTCCATATGATAACAACAGAAGGCATGCAACTCACCAGCCAATTATCCCAGAACAAGGTCCATAATGTGAAACAGTCTATAGAATAAAAGCTTTTCAGTTCAGATTTTTTTTAAACATCAACCATATAAAGCCGAATTACAGTGATTGGCCATAGTCTTCTCTGACTGGTGATAGGTGGAGGATCTTTCTCCACATCTTCTGCTCCAAATCCAGGGACTGAACCATTGCCCTTTTGAGTGCAAAGTGCACCCTCTACATCAGTGTCAACTCCCCCACCTTGAAGCGCCCCCTAGTGGCAACTTATTACTCACCTTCAAACTAGGGTGAAGGGCTGTGGCTCAGTGGTAGAGCATCTGCTTGACATGCAGAAGGTCCCAGGTTCAATCCCCAGCATCTCCAGTTAAAGGGACCAGACAAGTAGGTGATGTGAAAGAGACCCTGGAAAGCCACTGCCGGTCTGAGTAGACAATACTGACTTTGATGGACCAAGGGTCTGATTCAGTGTAAGGCAGCTTCATGTGTGTTCATGTGTGTTAGAGTTACAATATCAGTCACTGATCTGCTGCTTCCTTTTGATTACTCGTGCCTTTCCCGACTGTCAGAGGTCACCTTGCTCTCCCTGCGTGTTTCTGCGCATTTTGCCAGTGTTTTCCGGATGCTGTTTTACCGAGAATCCAGAAAACGTGGACAAAACACGTGGAAATGCGCGGGGAGAGCAAGGCGACCTCTGACAGTCGAGAAAGGCATGCTTAATCAAAACAAAGCACTGGAGCAGTCGGTGGGGGTGACCGCGGGGAAACGTCCCTGCATAAATGGCCATGGCAGCCATGTCCCGCAGCTTCCACATTGTGGAATCAAGCGTTTTAGGAAACTAGGGGGGAAATTATCATTCCACTCATCCATCCAACCTGTTACGGGGATAGCACTTGGAAGCATCTTTCTTGATTTTTTTTTCTTGCTTTGTTTACTTCAGAACAATTTACAGTACAATCCTAAGTTACTCCAGTCTAAGCTCATTCATTTTAATGGGTTTAGACTCGAGTCATTCTGCATAAGATCGTAGTGTTAGTCACCAGATGAACCCTGTGCTTCTAGGATTTATATAGCAGTTGAAACGTGACCTGATCTGCACATACCCAGGAGTTCTGCTATAGGGGGAGTTTTTCTGAGGATGCTGCTGACAGACAGGGACAGAGGGACAGAGAGACAAAGAGAGAGAGACAAAGAGAGAGAGACAAAAGAGAGAGAGAGAGAGAGAGAGAGAGAGAGAGAGAGAGAGAGAGAGAGAGAGAGAGAGAGAGAGAGAGAGAGAGAGAGAGAGGTGATCTGATCTCTATCGGCTGGAGATCAGTTGAATTAGCAGGAGATCTCCTGCTACTACCTGGCAGTTGGCAACCCTATGTACTGCTCTAGGGAGCCAGCATGGTATAATGGTTAAGAGAAGTGGTTTGGAGCAGTGGAGTCTGATCTGGAGAACCGGCTTTGATTCCCCACTCCTCCACATGAGCGACGGACACTAATCTGGAGAACTGGATTTGTTTCCCCACTCCTACACATGAAGCCAGCTGGGTAACCTTGGGCCAGTCACACTCTCTCAGCCTCACCTACCTCACAGGGTGTCTGTTGTGGGGAGGGGAAGGGAGGTGATTGTAAGCCAGTTTGATTCTTCCTTAAGTGGCAGAGAAAGTCGGCATATAAAAACCACCTTCTTCTTCTATGTTCATGGAGGCTTAATTAAAACAAGCCTCCTGGCAGTGGCAAAGAGGGTCCTGGCAACCCTAATGATGTTACTAGGCAGAGCATTCCACCAGACCCAGGGCCAGAGCCAAAAACGCCCTGGCACTCGTTGAGGATGGCCACACATTTCATGGGCTGGGGTTCAGAACAGTTGCAGACATGGGCGTCTGGAATGCACAGAACTCTGCAAAATCGGGGCCTCCAAACTAACTCTCGGATTTGGTTCTCATTCACGGAAAGCAAAGGGGCACAGCTTGAGGCATGAAAGAGAAGATCTTTGGCTTCTGCGCCTGGTTTTCTATTGCCAAGTTTATTTATGGCACTGATGTTTCTCCTCACGTCACTGAGAGCTCCGTGGCATCATGTCTGGATGTGGTTTCAGGGAGGGGACAACAACCTGGGATTACCGGAGAAAAATGAACACAGGATGTTTCTGTCTCCTGACAAAGCCGATTGTGTCATGAGCGCTTTATTTATCTCTCCTGTCCTCTTTTCAAAAGGACAAAGATGTAGATTATGGGTTTCCAACCTGGCCCTGCAGTAGGGTTGCCAACCTCCAGGTACTAGCTGGAGATCTCCTGCTGTTACAACTGATCTCCAGCCGATAGAGATCAGTTCCCCTGGAGAAAAATGGCCGCTTTGGCAATTGGACTCTATGGCATTGAAGTCCCTCCCCAAACCCCGCCCACCTCTGGCTCCACCCCAAAAACCTCCCGCCAGTGGTGAAGAGGGACCTGGCAACCCTACCCTGCAGAAAGGACCCTCCTAACCACCTGGGAGGGACATGATGAGATGCCTGCATTGTAATAGTCAATTGTTGTTTTCGGAGCCTTCAATAACAGCAAGCATCCCCTGGGCATTCTGCTAGGGTATTATCCTACACATTTCCCAATAGTTAAGAGGAGAGCTGGGTGGAAAGGTGGCATGGTAGAGCCCGACTTCATCACGATTCAGAAGCTAAGCAGGGTCGGTACTTGGAAGGGAGACCACCAAGGAAGACTCTGCAGAGGAAGGCCATGGCAAACCCCCTCTGCTCCTCACCTGCCTTGAAAGCCCCTTGCTGGGGTCGCCATATGTCGGCTGCGACTTGATGTCACTTTACACCAAGGGGTTAAAATTAAATCAGAAGAATTTCCATCTAGACATTAGGAAGAATTTTCTAACAGAGAGGTTCCTCAGTGGAACAGGCTTCCTCGGGAGGTGGTGCGCTCTCCTTCCCTGGAGGTTTTTAAGCAGAGGCTAGATGGCCATCTGTCAGCAATGCTGATTCTAAGAACTTGGGCAGTTCATGAGAAGGAGGGCATCTTGGCCATCTTCTGGGCACTGGGGGTGTGGGGGGGTAGTTGTGAGTTTCCTGCATTGTGCAGGGGGTTGGACTAGATGACCCTGGTGGTCCCTTCCAACTCTATGATTCTATGATTCTACACACACAAGAGGAGAGTGGATAGTGGTTAGAATGTCAGACTGGGATCTGGGAGACCCAGGTTCAAATCCCCTCTCTGCCATGGAAAGCTCGCTGGATCACCTTAGGCCAGTCGCACACTCTCAACCCAACCTACCTGACCAGGCTGCTGTTGTGAGGATAAAACAGAGAAGGGAAGAAAAATGCTGCAAACTACTTTGGCTCCCTACTGGGAGACAACTGGGTACATCTATTTAAAATAATACATTTGGGGAACTTTCTCCTTGATATTTAACAACTCTTGAGAGGCTGATTTAAACATGATGCTAGCAGAATAAAAGATATGCCTGTGAGATTTCGTATATGTGGAGTATCTCATTTAAGCTATGTTGTTTTGTCTGTAAAACAGCTATGCATGTAACGTTACTACAATTGCACCAGCCACTCAAACTATGGATCTCTGCGGTGCTACCATGGCACATGTAGCCACCTATAACCAACCAATAATAAATGCATAGTTAAATTGTGGAACTCCCTGCCCCAGGATGTGGTGATGGCTTCCAACTTGGAAGGCTTTAAGAGGGGAGTGGACATGTTCATGGAGGAGAGGGGTATTCATGGCTACTAGTAAAAATGGATACTGGTCATGATGCATACCTATTCTCTCTGGGATCAGAGGAGCATAAGGAATATATTAGGGGCTGTGGAACACAGGCAGGATAATGGTGCTGCAGTCGTCTTGTTGGTGGGCTTCCTAGAGGCACCTGGTTGGCCACTGTGTGAACAGACTGCTAGACTTGCTGGGCCTTGGTCTGATCCAGCATGGCCTTTTCTTGTGTTCTTATGTTCTTATGTTCACATGTAGAGTCACTCAGACTAATTCCTTTGTCCCACTGGCATCCCATTTAAATCAAAACCGAGGTGTCCACCCAGCCCAAACCAGCACCCAGCAAATACTGTACACTCATCACCACTGTCCACATGTTTTCCTGCTTCAGATTTTAGCACTCTGCTTTGCACAGGTGTACCCCAGATGTGGGCCCGTACTGCTCTGTGGCTAGATTGAGATACAATCCCTTCACAGTGGCGACAACCTACCAGTACGAATATACACACAATTTCTGCATTATTGGCCTGTCCACTTCCCTGCAGTTTCCTTCCTTCCACTCTCTGGTATGATAAAACTGGCAAATCTGGGGGAAGCCCTTCACAGATGCCTCGCCAGCATTTTAATTAAAATATTTCCATATCAACCAGGTCGCATACTTGTCCTTTGGAAGGAAAAGCAGACCTACAAATGAAGGTTTTCCCCATCCGGCCCAATGGAGAACTCATAAACCTCCTTGCTAATTTGTGACTTTTAATTGCGTTTACTGAAAGATATTATACTTCTCCTGTTTGGGGCTCCCCCACCCCAACTGCTATGATGCAGTGAAAGGAACCCCCATCTGTTATATTGTTCTGCTGTTAAAACACAGGAGCTTGACCAGGAAAAATGGGGCAACCTTACAAGACACTGCTAAATGTTATCAATAGAGTTTTCAGCTGACCAGGGAAAAGGCCCTAGAACATAGTTTATTTGTTCAATGGGCAAAATGCAATAGTTTAAACTTTTCATCACATGGAGATAAACCTTGTCACCTGACTTATTAGAGTTTAGTAATCAAGCAGTGGCTAATTTTTTAAAAAAATCACAACCCTAATCCAGACTATCTAAATGGCAGAGTCAAATACTTTAAACAAAGAGTTCAACAAGTGAGAAGCGATCAAGTCATACAATGAAACCAAATGCTTGTTGCTACACTCAGATTAATCCAGAGGGGCTGTTTGCAGACCAGGGTCGGTTATACATGGGTACTTTCACTCATGTTCTGTCTCAGTTGTTCCTTGGAGTAATGCATGAGTTTTCTGTCCATTAGAGATTACCAGCCCTTACAAATCCTTGGACTTCCCGTTCCTCTGTTAACCCAATTCTTCCCTCTCCCCTGAGCTCAGCCCAAGTGAAATCCCCATGCATAAGACAAAGTGCGGGACACGCAAGCTTGGTTTCTCTCACAGAAAGAACTACAGCCAATTACAAAGCAGTGTGTAAAGAGATGGGGATTCAAATGCTTCCTGCTTCCTCAGAGTTCTTTCTGGGCAGAAAAAGGGCATTTAGAAATTAGGCTTGGGTTCCTCCCCCCTCCCATTCCTTTTAGGGAGCTCCGTTTTGTTTTTTAAAATGTATTTAGGCTCAGCACTTGGGTTTTCCATAAGGGAAGGACTTCTCTCTTAAAGAAAGAACCACAGCCAATTACAAAGCGCCATTTCAAGGGGCAGGTGACTCAAAAGATTTCTTTTTTGAGCTTGGAGACTGCTGGTGCATAGCTTCACAAGAAGAAAGTGTGGTCCAGCGAGCAAAAAACCTCAAGTAAACTCCCGTGTATAAGCAATCCGGGATTCTTTTAAAGACAATTACTTAAAAGAATAGTACAACAGGCAAGATTCTTTGCCTGTCCCACTAAAAATATTTCTTGCCAAGTGGCACAATTTCATTTCTTGCACTTTGCAGCCAGAGGCATAGCAAATCCATTTTGGAACTATTCAGCTGGTCAGGAAATTCAGATTGGAGGGCATTTTCCCTCCCTTTGATGAGGAAATATGAGGGATGATAAAATGCTTGTTTCCGTGAACCATCATTACATTTATCAGGTTATGCAGAATTATAACACCTGATCAACACATGAATTGGATCAGTGGGTTAAAAGGTGTCCTGGTTTACAGGGCAGCAGATTAAAAGTAATTCTCAAAGGATTTGAAATATACAAGCGTTGTATGTTGCAGAGTCAGGTTGGATTCAGCATTCCACACACTCAAGGCATTTCTTTGGAAAGGAGGTAAAGACGGTGCACATTTCAAAAATAAAGCTGATGATCAGTGGTGCAGCAGAAAAGAAGATGGATTCATATACACTTCTAGGATCTAGATCCAGATTATACATTCGGGATCCTGGAAGGGTATGCTGTACCCCCCCCCCTCAATTATTTATTGCATTGTTATCCCTTTCTTCCAGGAGCTCAAGATATGGAGTGCAGTTTTTCCCCTCCTCTTTACCCTTCCAATAACCCTGTCTTTATGCCTCTCTCCTCCCAGAAAAACATCCATCATGGTTTGGAGTTTCCTAACATTTCCCTCCACTGCTCCATCCAGTCACTGCTAAAAATAGCCCCTGCCAATTTCCTTCCCAGCTGTATCCTCAGCTCCTTCCCCCATAAATGACAGGTCCATAACCAGAGGTGGGGTCTGGGAAAGAGGAAACGACCACACGGTTGTTTAGCTTTGGTGTCTCTCTCAGAAGGAGACAAGGTGCCTCGACTGATGGGAGGAGTGGAATCTTGTTGCAAGAGAAGGGCTACGTCAAGCTTGGCATGGGTCCCCTGGAGTGATCGAGGCTGCTTTCAGGAAGAAGAGAGAGGCTCAGCGGTTGGGTCTGGGAAATCAAAGAGTTAAGAAGCCGTTTGGTTTCCATTCTGGGCTCTGGCGCCATGCTGGAGCGTGGCAGATGTCTCCCGGCACGTGCGCAGGGCAGAACTACTCTGTTCTCTGGCTTGATGCCAGTTCTTTGTCCCTAAAGACGTGCACAAGTCCTTGGCAAATGGACAGTTTTATTTTAGCAATCTCCCAGCCTCCAGGAACCAGCAGCTAATATTCTCCAGGAGCCTGGTTTTCCTTCCTTTCCTTTTATCCCTTAGAAGCGCCTTGATCCATTGATCTTTTGCAGCATATACCTATTCCCTGGACTCAATTGATCATATTCTGTTGGTCTGCCCCTTATATGAAACACCCCGTGGGAAATGGTTAAAAAATTGGCTTCTTTCCAAATATCACCTATCTACCCAAGCAAAACGTCAATTTTTATTAAACGATTCCGATCCGGAGGTTACCTTAGATGTTGCCAATTTTCTAGTGGATGTGATGAAAGTTCAAAAAGCCCAAAGTTTGTAATTTCTATTTTTGGAATTTACTGGCCTATGTTTTTATCTTAATGACTGCATATTTTATGTACCTTTGTAACAATTGTAATATTACTTATGCCATTAAAGGTTTTTCAAGACTAATTCAAGACTAATCTAATGTTTGAGGGATATAAGGACTGGAACAAATCTTGCCACTGACAATGTAGCCTTGGGATCCCTGTCACTTTTTTTTTTCATCTAGCATAACCCCTATAATAGCAATCGGCCCTCCTTCTAGTGTAGTTTGTTTATGTGTTTTGAATTGAATTTTATACTTAACTGTTTTGTAATTGTTTAAAGGTTTTCATGTTTTCGTGTTAGCCCCCTTGTGGACCCTGGTTGAGTGAAAAGACAGCGTAAAAAAATGTTTTAAACAAATAAATATTGTGATGGCCTGGAGGGGGCGCTCTTCGTTGGTATATACAAGGTTGACAAGATTAAACAGGTTAAATACCAGGGCAGGCGAGCGGGACCAATATCCCCACAGCACGCCAGAGACAGGGGTATCCGAATCAGGTATTTGCCTCATAGGTGGCTAACATCCAGTGCATTACCAAACACTGCCATGCCAGTTCATCATCAAATCTGTAGCCTCTCTGCTTTACTTGTATACCTGGTGATGATGGGCCAGAGCGGCATGGGAGTTAGTCCTCTGCATTTCATTAACTAAAAAGCTACCAACTAGTGGGCATCTGGGACTAGCGTTTCCTTAAATGTTACACCCATTCTCCCCATTGTATCCCATCATAGAATAAAACACAAACTCACAGAGTTGTTTTGATGAATATGTAAGACGTGGAAAGTTGTCAGTAAGTAATATGAATATTTGTGATCTTGTTATATTGTATTGTTATATTGCATGTTTATATTATCACTTAAAGAATACCCAATGATACCATGTTATAAAAATGTTTTTTAATTAATTAGAATAGAAGCATCGTGGGATAGCCATTGAGCCGGCATTCCTCAACAAATCTTCAGCAAGGAATCTGAAAAAAGAAGAATATAGAGGATTAATTCTTATGAACTATGATACTTACCAACTGATGAAAGTAGTTATGAAACAGGACAGTTACCGGAAGCCTGTCTTGATGTTGATTTGATGTTGATAGTCCATGTTTATGTGTCTTTGTGAAGAAACAAAAGACTAATACAGGAATTGTGTTTATAATTATTGATATCATTGGCTTTTGTTTAAGAAGCCATAGTGATTGCTTTGTATTGAATAACTAAATATTGCAATCCAAGTTTGTTTGTAAATTGTAACCTCCAGGTAGTAGCTGGAGATCTTCTGCTATTACAACTTATCTCCAGGCGACAGAGATCAGTTCACCTGGATAAAATGGTTGCTTTGGCAATTGGACTCTATGGCATTGAAGTCCCTCCCCTCCCCAAATCCCGCCCTCCTCAGGCTCCACCCCAAAACCTGCTGCCAGTGGCGAAGAGGTACCTGGCAACCCTAAATTCCACAGTCATTAAAACAGAAAACCCTGAATTCTGAAAATGTAGTCTGGCTCCTAAATTTTGGAGCTGGTTCCAACACCAGGTTGGGAAACCTCTGGAAATTTGGGAACGGAGCTTGGTTATGAAAGGGTTTGGAGTATAATGCCATGTACTCCACCCTCCCAGTCATTTTTTTTTCAGGGGAATTAATCTCAGTTGTCTGGAGATCGGTTGTAATTCTGAAGGAGCTGAACAGTAAATTGGGGCGGGGGGATCCCTTTCTTGCATCTTGTGGACTTGGTGGAATTTGGTAGCCCAATCTCTCCTGCTGCAATGAGGACCATTTACCACTTATCATTAGTACTAGTATTTGTATTGTCGTCGTCATTGTGGTGTTCTTTTATCCCCAAGAAAGGGAGTCCCTCAGACAGGGACTGGACCTTCTCACAGGAAGAAGCAGGCTGGGTCTATTGAACCGCCTGGGACCAACATACCTTAAGGACCACCTTCTCCTATGCAAACCTACCCACTAACTCCAGCCATTCTCAGGGACCCTGCTTCAGTTGCCCCTGCCATCTAAGGCTAGATGGGTGGTGACCTGGGGAAGGGTCTTTTCTGTCGTGGCACCCAAACTTTGGAACTGCCTCCCCAGGGAGGTTTGTCTCTCTCCCTTTATCAGTGTCTTCTATCACCAGGTGAAGAATTTTTTTTTGGGGGGGGGCTCTCCTTCTAGTGGAGTTTCTTTATGTGTTTTGAACTGAATTTTATACTTCGCTGTTTTTTGATTGTATAAATGGTTTCATGTTTTCATGTTAGCTGCCTTGTGGACCCTGGTTGAGTGGAAATGTTATATTTAACTTTTTTAATTGTTTAAATGTTTTCATGCTTTCCTATTCGCCGCCTTGTGGACCCTGGTTCATTGGAAAGATGGCGTAAATATATTTTAAACAAAGAAAGAAAGAAATAATGGTTGTGAAGTCCTGGAGGAGTGCACACTAGGGTTGCCAGGTCCCTCTTCACCACTGGCGGAAGGTTTTGGGGGTGGAGCCTGAGGAGGGCGGGGTTTGGAGAGGGGAGGGACTTCAATGCCATGTAGTCCAATTGGCAAAGCGGCCATTTTTCGCCAGGTGATCTGATCTCTATCGGCTGGAGATCAGTTGTAATAGCAGGAGATCTCCAGCTACTACCTGGAGGTTGGCAACCCTAGTGCACACTGATTTGTCAGCTCTCAAATTTAGTGCTCCTGGGTAGAGGGAATCTAAGGGGCAGACGGAGGTCTGTGTGGTAAAAGCTCCAGAAACCTGAGGATGGAAAACCTGAGCGAAATTTGTCTCTTTTACCCTCATACAGTAGACTGGCATTTTCTGGCAGACTCTTTCTCTGTCTCGGTGACAGCTGACCCTAGAGTGAAGTCCAAGTTTCTCCAAGCGAAGTCTCCCCCGCTGCTCCTATTGTATACTGTTAATTCCTGAACACCGAAACCTTTCTTTTCCCCTACAAGGAAATAAAGTTCCTTTTTTTGTTTACCCCTGGACTCTTCCTTGGTCTATATAAGCAGACAAGATTAAATAGATTAAATACCAGGGCGGGCGAGAGGGATGAATGTTCCCATAGCACGCCAGAGACCGGTGTATCCTAATCAGGTATTTATCTCATAGGTGGCTAACATCCTGTGCATTACCAAACACTGACATGCCAGTTCATCGTCAAATCTGTAGCCTCTCCGCTTGTGTGCCTGGTGATGGGCCAGAATGGCACGAGGGTTCGTCCTCTGCTTTTAATAAACTAAAAGGCTACCTACTAGAGGGCAGTGTGGGCTTTTCTCATCAATACAGAAAAGGCCGCAAGGTAGCGCTCACATAATTATAACACCGACTCAGGCTATGTCATTAAAATATAAAATCCTGAATTCTTAAAAAGTAGTCTGGCTCCTAAATTTTGGAGCTGGCTCGTGAAGCCAAAGATAATTGGTCAAGGCCTGCCACAACGTTGGTATGGTTGCCAGGTCCCCCCATCTCCTCCGGCGGGAGGTTTTGGGGGTGGAGCTGGGGCGGGGATGGCCAACACGATTACATCATTTCTGGTTTACATCTGGAGGTGCCGGGGTTTGAGTGGTAAAGTGGCCCATTGCGATGAGTAGGGTTGGCAACCTCCAGGTACTAGCTGGAGATCCCCTGCTATTACAACTGATCTCCCACCGATGGAGATCAATTCACCTGGAGAAAATGGCCGCTTTGGCAATTGGACTCTATGGCATTGAATTCCTTCCCCTCCCCAAACCCTGCCCTCCTCAGGCTTTGCCACAAAAACCTCCCGCCAGTGGCAAAGAGGGACCTGGCAACCCTAGCAATGAGACACTTCCGGGTGTAAATTGGAAGTGATGTAATTGCGTCGGTGCAGCCTCAAGCACATGCAAGTCCCTCTCCTGAGCCAGCCAATGGATTGGTGGGCAGTTGCCTGATAATCTAAGCGATTTGGCATCACTAAGCATTGGGTACTAGGGTTGCCAGCACCAAGTTGGGAAACCTCTGGAGATTTAGAAATGGAGCTAGGGGATTGAAGGATTTGGAGTATAATGCCATGTACTCCACCCTCCTAAGCAAGTCATTTTTTTTTTTTAGGGGGATTGATCTCTGTTGCCTGGAGATCAGTAGTAATTCTGGGAGTTCTCCAGGCCCCATTTGAAGGATGGCAACCTTATTGGGTAGATTTCCCCTTGCTGGCTTGTTTCTGTCTTGACAGTGATAATTTATAACTGCACACTATACCAGCTGCTGCCTGCAGGAAAGTTGACTGAAAGAGCAGGGCACATTCATAGGCTTGCCAGGTCCCTCTTTGCCACTGGTGGGATATTTTGGGGTGGAGCCTGAGGAGGGTGGGGTTTGGGGAGGCGAGGGACTTCAATGCCATAGAGTCCAATTGCCAAAGCAGCCATTTTTTCCAGGGGAACTGATCTCTATCGGCTGGAGATCAGTTGTAAGAGCAGGAGATTTCCAGCTAGTACCTGGAGGCTGGCAACCCTACAGATTCATTATCTCTGAACATAATGGACCAGCTGTCCCTAGGGCAAAATAAGTGTGCAGAGGAAGAAAGTAAAGCTGGTAGAAGTAGCCCGACAGCAAAGAAAGGACTTTGAAGCTGAAAATAGTTTAAAGGCACCAGTTAAATATCAACAGTTCGCCAAAGGCACCGGGACATTTCTTACAGACAGGTGTTTGAACTCTGCTGTCCAAACTTTTTTTTTTTTTAATATATAAATTTTATTGGGTTTTATGATAGAAATTTTCCATTGCATTAAACAACATCTATAACAATATCGAATTTCAATTCTAACCTAAAGTTGTTATAATTCCGTATCATATAATAAAAAAGAGAAAAGAAAAAAGAAAAAAAAGAAATGGAAAATTTTTTGACTTCCCCATCACCTCTATCTACCTCTTAATAAAAAGTTCATCCCGTCATAGGTAATCTAATCTTGATAAAATATCAATACCATATATAAAAAACCATAATCTGTTAGTAAATATAATTATGCTTATTCAATATAAAAAAAAAATCAAAAATAATCCTCTGGATCAGATTAGAAAATATTCTTCCATTCTTCCCAATTTTAACTCATATTCACAATAATGCATCCACGCCCCCCATTCCCCCAAAAACCGAACGTCATTTTCTTCATTTAGAATAGCTGTGAGTTTTGCCATTTCTGCCACTTCAAACATTTTAACAATCCAGTCTTTTTTCTCTGGAATTTCTAGCCCTTTCCATTTCGCTGCATAAAGCAGTCTCGCAGCTGTTGTGGCATAAATCAAAAAAGTTCTTTGTGTTGCTAAGTCGTCTGGAATCATACTCAATAACATCATTTCTGGTGTTTTGGATATATTCTTTTGTAGTATTAATCTCAGTTCGTTATAAATCATGTCCCAGAAGTCTTTGGCTTTGTCACAGGTCCACCACATGTGATAAAAGGAACCAATTTCTTTGTTACATTTCCAACAAGTAGGGGACATCGTTTTATAAATCTTTGCAATTTTCTTGGGTGTTAGATACCATCTATACATCATTTTATAGATGTTTTCTCGCACTGACTGTGCTTTTATTCCTTTTAAATCTTTAGACCATAATCTTTCCCATTTATTTAAAACAATATCATGTCCCACATTTTGAGCCCAATCGATCATAGTTGGTTTAATCGTGTCCTGCTCACAGTATATTGTTAAAAGGAGATTATACATTTTAGAAATCAGCTTTGTATTATTGTCTAGTAGAATCCTTTGAAAAGGAGATTTTTCTTTAGAGAAACCTTTTTTTGCATCTTGTACAAAAACTGATTTGATTTGGTAATATTGAAGCCATTGTAAATCATCCTTAAGAAGTTGAAAGTCTTTTAGTGAGCATTTCTTTCCCTCCCAATTAATTAGATCTTGGTAAGTAATAAATTTGTCTGGTCTAAGTGGGCGCAAAGTTAGCATTTCTTGGGGCGATATCCACATCGGTGTTTCTGGTTCCAAAATGTGTTTATATCTCATCCAAATACGAAGTAGAGAGGACCTGATTATATGATTACGGAATGTTGCTTGTAATTTAATTTTATCATACCACAAATAACCATGCCATCCACTTAAGTTATTATAACCTTCCAAGTCTAGCAAACGTACATTTGACAAATTCATCCAGTCTTTTAGCCATACTAAAGCTACCGCTTCAGCATAGAGTTGAAAATTAGGCAGTGCTAAACCTCCTCTAGTTTTTAGATCCACCAAGTATTTATAAGCAGTCCTTGGTTTTTTTCCTTGCCAGATGAAGTTTGAAATGTCTTTCCTCCAAGTTTCAAAATATTTTGTTTGTGATATTATTGGTAAATTTTGGAATAAGAAGAGCATCCTCGGTAAGACATTCATTTGGATCGTTGAGATACGTCCCATTAATGACAATTTTTTGTTTGACCATATAATCATATCAGTTTTAATCTTACCCCATAACTTGAGGTAATTGTTGGTTAACAGATCTTTATTCTTTGCAGTAATCCAAATTCCCAGGTATTTAACTTTGTTAGCTTTCTCCCAGCCAGTATATGATATAAATTCCTGTTGTTGTATTTCCGATAAATTTTTAAATATTATCTTTGTTTTTTCTTGATTCACTTTAAAGCCTGATACTTTTCCAAAATCATCCAAAGTCTCCTGAAGTATATTCATTGACTGTGTTGGGTTTTCCAAAATTAGCAGTAGGTCATCCGCGAATGCTCTCAACTTAAATTCATGTTTTTTAATTCTTAGCCCGCGGATGTCCTCCATACTTCTTAGTTTCACACATAGCGGTTCCAACACCAACAAAAATAAAAGTGGAGACAAGGGACATCCCTGTCTAGTCCCTTTCGTGATTTGGCAGTTATCTGACATTGATTCATTAACCAAAATTTTAGCTTGTTGGGAGGTATAAATAGCCGATATACCTTTCTGAAAACGATCTCCAAAATTCAATTTATCCAAAATCCGTTTCAAAAAGTTCCAAGAGACCATATCAAAGGCTTTTTCTGCATCCAAAAATACAAAAGCCGCAGTTTGTTGAATATTATGGTCATAATATTCCAGTGAATCTAGTAAAATTCTTACATTGTCTTTTATTTGCCTTCCTGGTATAAAACCTGCTTGGTCCTCATGTATAAGATCCTTAATAAATTGCTTTATCCTACATGCCAAAACCGAAGCAAAAATTTTGTAATCCACATTTAAGAGCTATATAGGTCTGTAATTAGATGTTTTTTCTGGATCTCTTCCTTCTTTGGGTATCAGTGATATAAATGCGTGTGACCAAGTCTCCGGGGATGTTCCCTCGTCCAAAATTGCATTGTAAAGTGAACCAAAAAATCCAACTAAATTGTCACTAAATGTTCTATAAAATAGTGCAGTAATTCCATCTGGTCCAGGTGTTTTATCCGTTTTTTGTCTCAGTATTGCTTCTTGTATTTCTTCCCTTGTTACTGGAGCTTCAATACATTCTCTCTGGGTCATTGACAAAGCTTTCATCTGTATTGAGTTTAGAAATTTATCTATTTTCTGTTTTGGAGTATTTTCTTTCTGATATAACTTAGAGTAAAATGAAACAAATTCTTTCTGAATTTCTGAAGTTGAATAAACTGGTCCTTTAGCAGTTTGGATTTTTGTTATAATCTTCTTTTGAAATGAGTCCTTCAGTTGTGTTGCTAAAAATTTTCCTGGTTTATTTGCATATTCAAAATACTTTTGTTTAGCAAGTTTCAGATTTTTATTCATTTCCTCCATTATTACCAAATTTAATTGGTGTTTAGATGCAGAAATCTGTATTTGAATTTCTCTTCTCTCCTCTTCCTGTGTTACCATTACCAATTTCTGCTCCAAATTTTGTAAATTCCAAAGTATGTTGTTTGTAAATTGCAATTGAGTCTTCTTCCAGGCCGAGTGTTTCTGTATCATAAAACCTCTCAGAACAGCTTTGAATGCGTCCCAAACTGTATTTAAAGAAGTTTCCCCATTAAGGTTAATTTCAAAAAAGTCTTTCATTAAAACCTGTAATTCCTTTTGTATCTTGTTGTCTTTTAAAAGTTTATCGTTCATTCGCCATCTAAATGCTTGTTTATTGTTCCAATCAAAGGTAACAGGATTGTGATCAGAAAAAGTTCTAGGTAAAATATGAATTTTACGTAGTTGCGTGAAAATTGATTTACTGGCCCATATCATATCGATTCTGGAGTGTGAATCATGTCTTGCTGAATAAAAGGTGTATTCTTTAGCTGTTGTATTCATTGTTCTCCAAATGTCTTGTAATTCTAATTCTGAAGCCATGGCAAAGAAAGTTTTAGGCAAGCATCCATCATTGATATCTTTTGCTTTTGATTTTTTGTCCAGAGATGGGAGAATAATTCCATTGAAGTCGCCCATCAATAAAATTTGGTCTTGTGCGTACTGGGTTATCAGATCATGTAATTTTTCATAGAAGGATTTTTTCCCTTCATTGGGTGCATAGATTCCAACCACTATTGTCCTTTGTCCCAATATTTTAGTTCTGATAATTACAATTCTTCCTTCATTGTCTTTATATACTAGTTCTGGACAGAGACTAGGGTGGGCATAGATTACCACTCCCTTTGTTTTAGTTTTAGCAGAAGCAATAAATGCTTGTCCAAGCACCTGTTTCTCCAAGTATTTTTTATGCTTTGAAGCTATATGGGTTTCTTGTAGGCAAATTAGGGAGTATTTATATTTCTGTAGATATTTGAAGATTCTGGCCCTTTTAGTTTTCTCATTCAGTCCATTTACATTCCAAGAAATTGCTTTTGCCATAATGTAGTGTTTTTTAGCAAAATAAAAAGTCTATAATTTGGTACCACCTTCTGCACCCTGTACCTCTTCTTCTTCCTCTTCTTCTTCCTCCTTCTCTCCAGGTAATTCTTTAAGGTCCATTTTATATTTTCTCAGAAATTTCCCCACATCTGTTTGGGATAGAATTGTCGTTTTCACTTCCTTATAGGTGAAAGCCAAACCTTGTGGCATAATCCAACGGTATTTGATGCCATTAGCTTTCAGTATAGACACAAAGTCTTTGTAGTTATTCCTCTGTGAAAGTAGATGCCTTGGAATATCCTTCAGTAGTATAAGAGAGGAATCTCCTGCTGACACTGGATTTTCATAATGAATCTTCATAATCTTGTCTTTAACTCTGGTGTCATAGAACACTATCATCAAATCTCTTGGCTTAGATCTTCTCATTCTAGCAGGTAGTGGTATCCTGTATATTCTATTAATGGCTTGTTTTAATTCTTGTTCATCTATCTGAAATAAGTAGGCCAAATTTGGTATTGCGGATTCTTTATTGTCTCCCATCATATCTGGAAAATTGCGTATACGAAGGTTGGTCTCTTTCACTCTCATCTCCATCATTGCCATTTGATTTTTTGCCGCCATCTGATCCGCTTGTATTGTTTCAATCTGTTTTTCTTGGCTTGTTAATTTTTTCTTTGTGTCCTTGTGCTCATCCATCACTTTCTTAATTGATACATCCATCGCTTGCATATCTGTCTTCATAACAATCATTTGAGTTTTTACTTCTTTCAAGTCTCCAGTGACCACATCCAACTTCTGATTAATAGCTTGGGATGCTTGACCAAGATTTGTCATCATAGAAGTCAACTGTGCCATCTGTGTAGACATCTGTTCAAACTGTTTATTTGTTGCCTCAGTTTGTTTAGTTAGCATATCCTGTAACTTTTTTTCCATGGTCGAGGTTTGTAAAGAATCCCTTAGTTTAGTATAGGCAGGGCTGTGTAGTGAGCCAGAGCGGGGTCGAGACATTTACATTCAAAAAAAGCTGGTAAAATACATGTCCACCGACAGGGCCTTTAAGGTGCTGGTTAAAAGATGATAGTTCAAAGATCAGCCTAATAATTTTTTCGGGTTGAAAAGAGTCGAAATTGGCTTTAAAATTGCATTTTAAAGTTTTAAAATACCAGTGAGTTTTTTCGGTCGCTCTAGATCGGATTAATCAGGAAGTAAACAGGACGTTACTAGTGCTGCAGACCTTCTATCGCCTCTTCTCGATGGTTATTCCTTCAGGAATGATTTGAAAGTAACTCGAGTGCGACGGATATTCAGTCCCGCGGCTACTTCCTGTTATTTTAGTTCCAATGATAGAGAGGGTGTTATAGAGAGTCTTCCGTTCCAGGCACTCCCTTACTGCAAACGTGGCAGGAATTCGCCGGAAAATCAGGAAGAGAAATCACCCTCCCCTTCCTTCGGACCTTCTCATTGGTGATAATTCTTGTCAGTCTAAAAGGTATCCTTCCGACTCTTTGTTATGGTTTAGGCTGATCAACTCTGCTGTCCAAACTTAGCAGAAGAGGTTTTTAAAACTCTGCTAACTCTGCTGTCCAAACTTAGCAGAGTTTTAAAAACCTCTTCTAAGTGTTCTTCTGGTTCTGTTGATTCTCTAGCACATATGCTCCAGGAATGTCATTTTTATGAGGATCTAAGTTCAAGATATATTATTCCTCTTCTAACATATCGGACTAGTAACTCTGTGTGTGAGCTAATACCCTATTTATTAAGGGACAGCGCTCCTAAGGCTACATTGGCAGTGGCAAAATGTATGTCAGTCCTTATGTCTTAAAAAATAGATTTAGAATTATGCTGCTCAAGATTTATGGATCAAGGAGCTTCTAAGGGAGAAACAAAAGGAAAGGAAAGGGGAAACCTACCAAGAAAAGGATCATTTTTTTAAAAAGAGACAGGGAGATCACTCTGCTCTATGCAAGCAGAAGAAGGAATCCTGAGCTAGCAGAGACATCTCTGGCATTTCAGACTGAAGAAGAATTGGTTTTTATATGCCGACTTTCTCTACCACTTAAGGAACAATCAAACCGGCTTCCAATCGCCTTCCCTTCCCCTCCCTGCAACAGACACCCTGTGAGGAAGGTGGGGCTGAGAGAGTGTGACTAGCCTAAGGTCACCCAGCAGGTTTCATGTGTAGGAGTGGGGAAACCAACTCGGTTCACCAGATTAGCATCCACCGCTCAGGTGGAGGAGTGGGGAACCAAACCCAGTGCTCCAGATCAGAGTCCACCGCTCAGGGTCCATCACTCTTAACCACTACACCAGACTGGCTCTCAACGCTGCAAGTACAGGATGCCATTTCTAAATGATCTTTTTCAAGCAGAAATCTAGTACATCGGGGGAAAGTGTCTGGCCACTTGCTCCCTGTCATCCTAGTTTTCTACCTTTGGGGTACCTTGCATGTAAGAGAGAGTTATTTGACCTACCCCCACATGCAAAATCTGAGGTGGTACAGTCCGCAGCCTCAGCACTTATTCCACTGCGTGAGTAGAACGAACCACACTCTGAGTGTGTTTGAACCCTCGTCTGCTCTTTTGAAAGAAAATGCCTCAGAATGAAGC